>NW_028263383.1:19279711-19649711 GCF_051168715.1 Poecilia mexicana
CACGTTTGGTACCAAGCTTTTATCTGGATCTGTTGGCTTTACGATGGTCTCTAGTTCCTTTTTTATTGCCATCTTTCTCTTTTTCTTTTTTTTGGATTTCTTTGATGGCTTTTTCTTATTTTTCTGGTCCCCATTATGTTCTATATCAGGGACCATTTTGACTTCACTCCCCTGCTGTGGTTTCCCAGTCACTGATTCATTTTCATAGATCTCCATAATGATGGTGGCTTTCTCATTCCCGACTGTTTCTGGTATTGACACTTCTTCTCCAGTGTTTTCAACAGAAAGGTTTTGACTATTTAGGGTCTCCATTTCAGACACAGCTTTTACTGCTGCTTTTCTCTTGTTTTTACGCTTAGGTTTCTTTTTTGACCTTTTCTCATCTCGCTGATCCTCATTTTGCTGTTTCTCAGAGACAGTTTCTTCCCCGGTCGCCTGCTGTAGTTTGCCGATCACTACTTCATTTGTCTGACTGTCAGTGTTGATGGTAGCTTTTTGACCTTCAGCTATAACCGGCACAGAAACTTGTTCTTGGTCAGCGTTGACTCCAGAAATCTTTTCACTGTTGGAGGTTTCCAATTTAGACGCAGCTCTCAATGCTGCCTTTCTTTTCTTCTTCTGCTTATATTTCTTTGACAACTTTTTCTTCACTTTTTGTTCCTCACTTTTTTGGATTTCAGAGTTAATTACCTCTTCAGAGACATGCTGGTGGGTTGAGATTGTTGTCTGAATCATATGAATCTCATTCTTGATGGAGGCTATCTGATCCCCAACTGTTTCCAGGACATAAACTTCTGGTTTTTCTCTGTTTTCTGAAGAAACATTTTCAATATTGAGGATCTCCAGCTCAGAGACAGCTTTCTCCTGGGTTATTGCTGCTTTTTTCTTTTTTCTCTTATTCTTATTTCTAGATTTCGTCAATGGTTTAATCTCATCTTGATGGTCATCATTTAATTGTGCTGTCGAGACCGTTTCTTGTTTGATCGCCTGCTGAAGTTCACCGATGACCATTTCATTTGTGTGAATCTCGGTTTTTATGGAGGCTGCCTGATCATCAACTATTTCTGGTACTATTTCAGTGTTATCTTGAGAAACTTTATCATTGGTGACGTTTTCCAGCTCAGACACAGCTCTTATTGCAGCCTTTCTCTTCATCCTCCATTTAGATTTTCTTGAAGGCTTCTTCACCTCTTGTTGGTCCCCATTTGGTTGTGTTGTGGAGACTGTCTCGTCTCCAGTGCAGTCCAGTACAGTTATCTCAGTTTGTTGCGTTGTTGTTTGACGGAGTGGTTTCAAGTGACGCCTGGTTTCCGACACTTCCATCTCCTTTTGTGTCGAAGTAGATTGATAGACAGGTTTCTGCTGTATGGTGTCTTGCGAATCTGTCTGAATTGCAACAGAAACCATTGGCTTCTTCCTTTGTCTTTTCTCTGAGCGGACTTTCCTCATTAGATCTTTTTGCTGTTTAAGTTCAGCAATTAGTTTATTATTTAGATCAAACATTTCATCAAGCTGTTTCATTAAGTAATTCTGTACCTCGATATATTCAGACTCCTTGGATTTGGCAAGACACATACACTTTGTTTGACTTGTAGAAATCACAGTGTTTGCCTCATCACTTTCTTGGGCCGGCATTGAAACATTTTGGGTTTCAATATTGTCTGCAAAAAAACTTACATCTACGCGGGGTTCTGAATTGGGGAACGTTTTCCACAATGTCTTTTTTCTGCTGCTGGGCAAAGCTCCGGGATAATTTTGTTTTTTTGCCTGAGAACCGTTATCGATGTCACTGTTTTCACTAAAAAATGTTAGATCAATGCGAGCACCTGGCTCAGGGAACGATTTCCATAACAGTGGCGTCTTCTTGATACGCTTAGTCTGTGACTGTTTTTCCCCTTTTGGATCCACTTTCTTCAGCCTTTCTGTGACGGATTTCTTTTTGGTAACTAGCTCTGTTGTCGAAATCACAGGTTCCTCATTGCAAGTCTCCTTTAAGTTATTTTCCTGATCACCTCCTTCTTCAGGCAGAGAAGTGTTCTGCTTGATAATATTTTCAGTGCTGGACTTAGAGGACTCTTCCTTCTCTGGTGACTCCTTCAGTACAGAGATTGACTCCTGTTTGGTAACCAGTGAATTGTCTTCAGTGGGGGCATGTTTCTCCAACCAGATGTGAAATGGTATCATTTTCTTCTTGCTACGCCTCGTCTTTGTTGGCTGTTCCTCAGATTTAGCGGGCTGTTCCTTCTCTGCTATGTCAACTGTCTCTTGCACTCCAGCGATGGACTCTTCTACAATGACCTGTGAATGCTTTTCGATATTGGTTGCAGAAATCTCTTGATCAGCAGGGACATGTTCCTCCGTCCGGGTTTTAAACGGTACCTTGTTTTTCTCACTGGACTCACTCTCTGGTGGCTGTCCATCCCCTTTTTGATAAACTCTCTCCAGTGTGTTGGCGCTCGGTTCATTTTCAGTCACCACTGAAGAGTCCTGCTGTTCAACATTTTCAGCAGACTTCTTGAGCTCCTCAGCTTCGTGCAGCGCCCACCAGACTGCAAATGACACTTTCTTCTTCTTGCGCTTTGCTGGTGCGGGTGGCTGTACTTCCCTCTCGACAATGTTGTTGGATGCGACTTCTTCGACTCTGGGCTGGTCGGACTGCATTGTAACTTTTGCTTGTTTAATGGCTCTCAGATAAATCACTTCTCCAGAAACTCTGTAAAGATTTCACGTTAAGTTTGATTTAAATCTTCCAAAGAAATGTACACCAAACAACGTTGAAAATCCTACTGCGAACTGCTGAGTAAAGTCTCAAGAGAAATGTATCGACAACGGCTGCTAACAGGTTGTGATGAAGGTAGATGGTTGTGACGAGCTTATATAATCGCTGGTGATGTCAGAATTCTGCCTTTGAAGTTATATTGTGATGTCACATTGTGATGTCACAGTTTCATTTGATATTCAGAACGGGCTTGTCTGACGGATTTTTTTATTAACACGGCGGATGCGTGCGCAACCTTACAGAGCCTTCCAGCGGACATGGGGAATTTTTTTTTCTTCTGCGTTCCCTCGCAAAAGGTTTTGCGTTCCCTCGCAATAATCTACTGATCAGTTCATGCGGCATAATTGATACTGTAAGCCTTTTTTACGGTGGCCGCCGTACTTTCTGCTTTAATACAAGCTTATAAGGTTTTTCTATGGACTATTGAGTTATTATCGCGGGATAATCAGTCATCTGATTGTGTCTCTATTGTGTTCGTAGTCGGAATGGTTTAAAGTGCTGCTTTCTGTGCCGTTCCATCTGAGCCTTAACAGACATAAACATTCAGTAAATAAATCGATTTTCAATCAGTTTTTTTTGCACCAAAGCGTTAACAATAATAAACACGTTTTCACTGAGGCTCTATACGGTGCAAAAAACTGATTGAAAATCAGTCTCACACCTTATTTGGACATGGGACCATAGCACTCCGGAATTGAAGGGGGGCGCTATTTACTATTTCCTACATTATCTGTTGTCTCCCGTTTTTATTTTCTTTTGAAATCTGGGCTATAGCTTCACCTTTAAGAAGGAGTTTCACTCTCAGCATGTGTTTAAACTTCTCTCTTTTACTTACTTCAGCGCAGCTCATGGTTTTTAGCAAGTTCTGTAGCTGTCTGTGTGCTTCTAAATCTACTCCTTAGTTGCACCTTTTCGGGCCTGCTACTGCCTCTAGTGGTGTGGGGGTGGTAGCACAACTAATATAATTACGTCACTCAATGAGAATACCACAAAGTCTTTATTATTTTATTATTAATTCTGGCATTACTTAGTCCCCTCTAGTTCGGCGCACCTATGCATTGCATACAGTGCATACCCAGTTTTTGTGAATAACGTTAACGCCAGTGGGTTGTATTTATGTGTGATCTGTCCTTTGTATCTCCGTGTGACCTACCGGCGACCTGTTCAAGACCTACTGTCCCTTTCACTGACTGCTGAAGTAGTTTGGAATTGGATTTATTTATTTTTGATCTGAAATATCGCTTTGAGATCCGAGTTATGGGATTTTATTCACAGCCCGCTGTTTGTTGACCTTCACATTAGACATTAGTCATGTTGTTATTTTGGGGAGGAAAAACCAAATCCATCATGCTGGGTCAAAGCCATAATCCAACTCTGTCCGGGTAAAACCTTGGCAAAGATCAGTCCAACACTTGGTTAGCAAAATCAGCAAACTGGGTCGTTTTAGCTGATCAGATAACCCAATCAACACAAATGGTTTACTATTTTACACTAAAGCAAGAAAACAAAACTAACAATGTTGAGTATAAAGTTAGAGTGCAAATTTAATGGATTCAGTAGTAAGTAGCACCACCATAACTGATACTATTTTTAAAACCTTTGTTGTGGTCCATTAAATGCTTTAAATAAGATTTAATTCAGGGGTGTGCAGTTAGCATCAACTATTGGACCTTGGCTGTAGTTAAGGTTCTGTCATGAGGTGGAGTGGTTGGTGTGGTGAGAATGAACGCTGAGACCCAGATGATGATGATGATGAAGATGATTTAATAAAGAGAGCTCAAAACACAGTCCAACACAGGCAGCACGGCAGAGAGTTAGCACACAGCTAATTACAGGCAGCAACTGAAAAACAGGACTGAATGAGAGAGCTAGTGATGGGTCCGGCAACACCGATGCGTCGGCGCATGTGTCAAGCCCACAGACTAAAACCTGTGTCGGTGCGCGTATTGGTTTCAGCAAGTCACGTGACCGATACAGGAACTGTTTCGAAATGACATTAACGCGAATTACCGTAATTCATTAAAAATGACCGGGTTACCACATCCAATCATAGCAGAGGTTACAAAACAGCTCAGCAAGCCTAACACGTTCAAAGACAAATAAACCTTTCCAGATTTTGAATTTTTAAAAGCTTGATGAGTTGACAGCCTGTTTGAGCTTAAACGCAGTTTTCAATAATTTACCTCCTGGTTATTTTGTTTCTCGCTCATGTTTCTTCTTTTTTTTCATTCGGCATTTAGAAGCTCAAGTAACCGCCTTGTCAAAACATAGAATATGAATGCTTGTAATTTCTCTCCTGATCCCAAGACGTTGTTCAGAGGTGTACCTGACGGCAGGATCAAACTAAAAGCCCAGAGCACTGCTTGTGGTGTTTCTTCTGCTTTGCGTTGTGAGCTCTACCCAACCTGAGAGACTTTCTTTGCCTCATTGTCTGCCGTCTGTATGAAAGGACAGATATTCCCTCACGCAATGTAATTTTCTTGGAAGAACTTTGAACTCGCCTTTGAAGGAACAATCTTGCACCTATAATGAGGTGCAGGCTTTTCGTTGTACCTACGTGTTACCTTGCTTTGCGTCATTCACACTGCTGCAGGTCGTATTGCTGTGTGCTGCAGCAAAATGAGATTTATTTAATTGGCAGCCAGATAAGACATTCTCAACTTGTCCACTATCCCTTCTCTACACATGTCCAAACTATCTCAGCCTGTCTTCTCTATCTTTGTGACTTTGTAACTTTCCAATCTTACTCATTACAGTCACTCCAGCCAAATAACTTTTTCTTCTGTCTTTCTTTAAACTGCACATCGTGTCGGTTCTCTCTTTCACCTTCCACTCCTGCAGCTATGCTTCTCTTACAAATCCCCCTTCTACACCCACTACTCTCCGCACTCTCGTCTGTGGTGCGCTGCCAGGAGACCGCGGGTCCTTAAACTCATTCACCTCGCCTTTCAATTTGGGAACTGAAATATGACAGCCAAAAATATGATTCTCATATCTGCTGTAGCTCTCTCTGCCCACTTTGGGCCAAACACCCGTGAAGCATATAGTTAAAGGCTCGACCCTGAAAGTGTAAAACATGTCAAAGTGAACATCATGAAACCTAATAAAGGAACAGTGGAACAGCTTGGATCTAAACTCAGGATTTGGAGAAAGACAGGTTTTGCAAACTGCACCAGCGTTAGCCCAGTAGTTCAAAGGTTTATAATGTTTGAAAGATTTTTTCTGTATTTGGTTTGTTTTGGGTTTTTTTCCAAGAAATTTCACAGTGTCTGGAAAGAGTACAGATTAAAAAAAAAAAAAAAACTCTAAGTCATTTCAACCCTTTTCCTTTACTTTAAGCTGCTTATGGCTGGAAATATGAGGGAGTGATTTAGATGTGGAGGGGATTGCAACGTCCCAAGTCAGAGCACCATTATCCAACTCCCATGACTTAATCTCTGCCCAGTACTTGACCTCTGCTTTCAGAGGCCTCGGTCACAGTCTCACTTAACTCCATTACACTTACACCAAGAGCTGGGAGCAGACATTTTTATGGATGGGGAAGAGCAGGGTTGTGCTAAATATGTCCAGTTCTTTTAAGCAGAGACTGTTGCAGATAGTAGAACACCAACTTGGTAAAAAAAACAACAAAAAAAAAACATCCCTGTCTCCTTTTATGTCAGTGATATCACTCAGCTTGGTGTTATTTACGATTCGACGCTAATAAAGTTTTTAAAAATCAGAACTTTATCACGTCTAAGGAGAAAATGAGGAGCTTGCAAAGTCAGTCTGTCTTGATAAATAATAAATCTGAAATGAAGGCTCAGGATATCTTCAAGGCCAAGTCAAGTCAATCTGTTCCGACAAAATGTCCGAACCCTTTTCACACAATTCTGTAAAACAGCATTAAAAACTAAAATTTTCATATATTCAGTGTGTTACAAAAGTATTTCAGTAATTCCTTTTTTGGGTTTCGTAATTGTAGCTTCAGGTTATTGTGAGAAAACACGATGCAGTGCAGAATCTTAGTCACATTTAGGTTTTTAACTGCGGCCTTTCAAGCACGTGACCTGAACCAGCATGATGTCATTCTCGTGCTTCAGCGGTGGGTGGTTTGTTTTGGGTATTGATCAGTATTGATCTTCTAACTGTTTTTATTTAGCATGTAAGCCAAAGAGCTCAATCTGGACCTCGTCTGACAAGAAAACCTTCTGCCCCATGTTTGCTGTGTCTTCTACACCTGGGCCGTGGCAAACAAACTGCAGACAGATTTTCTTACCACTTTTCCATAACAACCAGCTGGGTATGGAGTGCATAAATGTAGATGAATGCTCTCTTTGGCAAGCCAGTCAGTTTATGTGGGCGGCCATGTCTTTGTAGGGCCGTCCTCTCTCCGTGACGATCAGAGCTCTGTGGGACGTTCACAGCTGCGGGTGTTGTTTTCTAAGCCAACGCCGCTAAAACTTTCTCCCTGACCTGTCTGCTGTGTTTATTTTTGTCTCCGCGATGCTGTTTGTTCTCCAATATTCTCCAGCAAACCTCTGAGGCTTTCACACCACAGCCGCATTCACACTGAGATTAAGTTAAGCAGGCGTGTGTACTAATTATGTGACTTCTGAGAACCTTTATTAAACTGGTGGAATACTCTGTGTTGATCTGTCACATTGATTCCCACTAAAATAAACGCATTGGTAAGTTAAAAGGCTCAGAAGACACAGAGGTGTCAAACAACTAGAGATTGGTTTCTTGTTTTCTCTCAGCTCAGTTTACCTGACACAATAATCTGACTCAAATTATTTGCTCTGAGGATTCAGTGGCTATAAAAAAGTATTATCCCCTTTGAAATTCAAACAGGCTGTCAGTTCATCATTATATTGATCAAAATATGACTTTTTTTTGACAAAATGTTTTACTCAGAACCCTTTCGTGTCTAAATGGAAACTGATAATTAGAATAATAATAATAATAATAATAATAATTAGAAGTATAACTAGAACTGCAAGCAGTTTTAACTGGTTCCAAACCCAACCCGGCAAGTCCTCCCTGCTACACACATCCTGTCAGCCTAAACATGTCAACTATGACATTTAATAAGTGATTGAATGAATATTTACCCCCTTTAAAGTGACTGTCCTAATTCAAATTGGTCCAGTCAATTGGTGCCAGTTAGAAAAACAAAAAACAAAAACAAACCATCATCTCCCTTGTACTTCCTGTCATACTCTTTGTCATTTTCACCAGTAGTAGCATCCAGCTGTTGATCATTAGACATATTTTTGCTGTGTTTCTTTTTTATTATTATTTTTTTTAATAAAAGAAGACAAATGATGTTGATCTCAACTGATGATAAAGCAATAAAAAGGGCAAAATATTCAAAGGATGAAAACTTTTTATAGGCACTCCAGATGTATTCAAGTATAAATAGACACAATTATTGTAAAACAAACGATTAAAGTCAACACACACACACACACACACACACACACCCCCCCCCCCCACACACACACACACACACACACAGCAAACCACAAACAGAATGAGCTCACAGCAGTTTAAATTTGAAACTCTGCAGTTTCTCTCATTGCTGTAGAAAAAGTGGCACCACGGAGTTCAGGTGAAATCACATCGTGAGTCACGTAAAGCGTTGCTCCTCTCATATAAACTGAATGACGTGTTGGTCAGCCACTTTGCTCTTGTTGTTATGTCCATTCCAGACGCCGTTGATTTAATCTCTGTGTTTCTGAGATAATATCTGTTGAAGGCACCTGATCATTATTGGCCTTTATGAAAGATCACAGCCAGCGGTGAGCAGAAATGAGATCGCTCTCCTTTGAGCTGAAAACGAAGCTCGTGTTTATTTTATTTTATTTATTTTTGAAAACTCAAGGACTGGTTTTCATATATTTTATTAGTTACGGATTTATATCTCAATAATACATAATTACTTTGTGTGCTCAGGCAGAAAGTCATCTTTAAAGGAAAATGACCATGTCACATAATAAAACGTTTAGAGATCAGATAAGCTCATCCTTTATTGTGAGAAAATCAGAAGCAAATATGTCGCAGGGCGTTTTCAGTTTCTATGGGAATTATTGAAACCCAAAAACAAACAGAGAAATATGTGAAGTTTCTGTAGCTATTAAGCAAATAAACATATTGCTTCAGACTGTATTTACAGACAGGTTGGTTTGCTTGCAGGTGGGCTGAATGTTCAGGCATACTTCCTGTCTTCATGTCCAACTTGGGAGACAAGCCTGATAAATGGGAAAAAAAAAGAAACTTATCAATTTCCTTTCCTGTGGAACCAACTCCCAGTTTGCGTCTGCGAGCCAGACGTCCTGTGTACTGTTGGATCTCGGCCCGCCGCACAATCCTGACCAAACACGCCGCCGTGAATAAAGATTGGAATCAGCATGTCCTCCAAGAGATTCTTCTTCCAGCAATGAAAGCATCATTTGGTGATGAGCTGTAGCGTTTTCTAGCAGGAGCGTTTGTACTGAGGTTAAGTTTTCAAAGAGCAAACGGAGAAACAAAAGCCAACAAGCTGGGATCAATGCCAAACACTAAGAAGACACTATCAGTCAAGACGATGCGGAAACATGTCAGAGAGTTTTGAGGAAGAGGGATAAACACTGGAGACATTAACTCATAATTTGGAAGTATTTCCTAAGATTTTAAAGACGCATCCTTGAAGTTACACCTGTTTAGCTGGACGGGGTCGATCTACCGCCGCTAACAAATTAATGTTTTCCTCCTACAGTTTATAGACTCATCCTTGTCTTTCTCTGTTTAACACTAAACTAAAGATGCTTTTCCTGCTAATTTCTGTTCTCTGTTCATCCCATGGATTTTACTACTGGCTCAGAGTTTACATGGGGATTTGGACCTGGGCCTTCGATGGAGGTTTGCTGATTCAATCCACCACTACGATGTTACAATTATACAAGCCACCGAGCGTCACTATCTCCCAATACAACACGACCTGGCATCACAGAGGTCCTGTTCAGCCCTGGCATCAGCTTCAGCATGCAGTATTCAGGTCAGTAAAGTGGACACACAGATCCTGATCTCACCATGCTGTCTGCAAATAAAGACGTGGAGAAGACTGCTAGCAGACTTTCTAATGGAGGTTTCCTCTCTGATATTCTTTTAATAAATATAGTCATGATTATGCAGCAGCAGGATGTTTATGAGGCATGCAGAGAGAGGGCGTGAGGTACGCAGTGCTGTTTATTCATCAATAAGGCCACTAATAATTAATCTTGAGGTGCGTTTCGCCTATTGAGAGCAAACAAGACAACTCCAAACCTCTACACAAAATAACACACACAGCGTTCGCTCAGTTGCTGATTTTTTTTTTTTTTACAGAACCAAATCCATCTTCCTGTCTTTACACAGAAAGACTTCGATGACTCTGTCACAGAGCCGATCTCTTTGTTTCGTTTCCATCCACAAGTCCTCATCTCTGGCCACGGATGTCAAGGCCTCAAGGCGCCTCTGTCCCGTCTCGCCTCTGGCATGTTTTTATGCGTTTGCTGGTAGAGACTGTCTTCTTGATAGTAGCAGTGGATACAGAAGTAGTCGGAGGTCATCTCTGGCTTCTGCAAATGTTCCCAAACGCACCACAAAGAGATAACTCAAGTTGGTAAACCTTCTGTCACCCCAAACATCAAGTCAATAACCCCCTCCGCTGTATAATTTGCAATGATCCTGAGAGGCGCGAAGCCACTGGACACAGATACACCGACAGAGACCAGCTTCTCTTTACCTTGTCCAGTTCTTTACTCACCATCAGTTAGATGTTTTGGATCAATCTAATTTTAATATCAGACAAAGATAATGTGAGTTAAAACCAAGAAACACTTTTCAAATAGAAAACTAAACAAAAACAAAAAAGCTTTTCCCTATAACACAGCAGCACAGAACCAGTCTGGAAACGAAAACAAAGCAATTTCTAAGGCTTCAAATGAGTCCAGAAAACCACATGAATCTACTGACCACCATTAACTACCAATGGAGGAAACATGAACAGTGATGAACTCTCACAAATGTGTTCAACAGCTGAGCAGACTCATTCAGAAGGTTAGAAAGAAGCAAGAATAATATAAGAATAATACGTTCATTAGTAAGTACCAACAGAGAGTCTTTGGGAAAATGGCTGTATGGCAGAGGTCCAAAACCATTGCTGAACTGATTTATGGTTCTGGCCTTCATGTTGGAATTGTCAGAACCCGGAGTTCTGCTCCCTGCTATAAAATCTGGAAGGACAATGAACACACCGGCACCAGTTTGCGGCTACGCTCAAGATCATACTGGTTATACAGCGGCAGAATGACCCAAAGCACAAGAGCATGTCCAACTCTCAACGCCCCAAAACATAAACTAAATGAAGGTTTCGAAAACGGCCTTGTCAAAGTCTGAACATGCTGTCCTTGTGTGAAAACTCCCCAGTATCGACTGAATTAAAAACTGTTTTGCCAGAAGAAAGGCCTGAAAGTCTCGGTGAATGTAACACATTCATTTCCACACATTGCAAATGCTTGTCTAAAATGGTTTAGTCTTATTTAAACCAAATAATCACTGGAATTCAGACACTAAAATGTGTTTTATGATCTGAAACATTTAAGGTAATTTTGGTAAAACAATGAGGACACCTGCGATACGTTTTCATCACACTGAATTTGAACGTGGAAGAAAACGCAGCGAGAAGATCAAAATTTGATCCAGTCTCACAAAGTGTACTTCTTGATAACAGTCAAGAAGTACACTGTGGTTCTGGTGAAGCGTGAGAGCAGAATGAAATGAACAGGAAGTGGCACAACGAAGATGCTTGGATTGTTAACAGAATCAAACTCATGCATCACTAATGACTAATTGGACAGTTATTATCCTCAGCAGAGCCGCAACATGCAAAATGCATGCAGTCAGATAAAGTAAAAAAAAAAAATAAAAATCTAAGAAAAGATTTCAGGACGCCAAATGGCGCAGAGTTTTAGACAGAGGGGATGAAACTCTTGGCATCACCACCGGTTTTATGCTCCTACCTTTTTGTTCTGGCCGGTGCCAGCAGCTCGCTGTGAGCCTCCCGGTCCCGTCTTGGACCGACGCTCCTGTTTGTGGGCAGAGTATCTGCAAAGCTAAAACAGTCACTGGCAAGATCTTCCCCGCAGATGGCTGCTCTGTCTTTCCACTGTTCAGCAAGTTAATAACTCTGCCAAGAAGCATCCTTTTTTTTTTCTTTCTTTAGACCAAAAAGCAAGGATGAACAAAATGGTTTTGATCTGTGATCTGACACAGTCGCTACGTTTTCTTTCTACTATTTCAGCATCAATTTTGGATTTTACTCCCCTTTTTTTTGATCCATCCTAAATTAAAGCGTGCCTTCTAAAGCGTTTAACGTTTATGTTTAGGTCTTTACACAGAAATGCTTAATCAATCAAATTTTACACTCACTCAGACTTGAGCTGTTGCCTAAATCATCACAAGAACACTAATTAGAGATTTTTCAGTCTTTTTGCATTTGGTGTCAGTTTTCTTTTAATTATGTAAGATTGAATTAATCATCCATCTATCTTCTAGAAAAGGACTTACATCATTTCGAAAATCATTCACATACAATATTTACAGCATTCAAAATATAAGCAGGTCTTTAGGCTCTTAGAAAAATGTTTTAAAAAATAATAAAACCTGTTTATGCTGAATTTCTGAACGAATCCATTGTGTATTTTAGTCTTCGTAATGTCTCGGTTTCCATATTGCTCACTCATTCATTATGCACTCTTAAAAGAGCATCTCGTTAAACAAACGTGTTTCCGCCACAGCTTGCTGTTGTGGTTGCGAGGAGCGGCCATATTGAAATGCGAGGTCGACATCTTCTCCTTTCATATGGGCAGCATTATGATGCCATGGCTAACACAAAGATGGATTAGAGCTACTGACACTCGTAATCCCTCAACGTCCCTGGCTAATAATTAAGACGATCCTTTCACAGTAAAGCGTGCAGCAGCTGCAGTATGTAGCTCACATGCCTGTTTCCTTTTATTCTGCATTACTTGGGACAGAAACTGGTAATAAGACTCAAATCTCACATCCAGGTTAAATCTCAAGTCTTTAGGGAACCAGTCTGAGTCGGGATGAAAGTCTCAAACTCGAATCTCCATCTCTGTCCGTCTTAACAGAAATACACCACACACTGTCATCATTTCTATTCCTCCCAGTAAAGTAGAGAAAAGCTTGTGATTGTTTTGTCACGAGAAATGAAAAAGTGGGGTGTAAATACTTCCAGCTATAACACTGTTGAAATACCTTATCTGTTAATATAATCTCCTCACACCATCACGCCTTGCTGCCTTGTTAACATGGTGGCTACTCCTGTGGTTCTGAGCTGGTTTTAATAAGCTTCACTCTAATTGGCCTTAAACCATCCCTGACAGTGAAATCAATACTCTACCTCTGGGCGGCTTCTGAACTGTTTGCTGTACGCAAAAGTAATGTTTCACTTTTTGTCTTTTGATTCCTTCCTGATCAGGAGCTCCAACGGCACATAAGAGGTCTAAGTTAAAGAAGACATGGAGTCTAAAACAGGAAATCTGTCAGTTTTTCCTCTGAATTCAGAAAATAAAAAAATGCAAATAAAACGTGAGGTTTCGCCAGGCTTCAGCAATTACGTTTGCCCTTTACTGCGGTTATCCTAATTTCGCTTTTTCAAAGAATGCAATTTCGGGATTTATTTTTAGAAGCCGGCCTAATACAAAAACATTTGACCACACGTTTCCAATTCAAGCTGTGCTACTAAATGAAAAATAAACACGTCCTAATTTTCATGCCTGTGAATACCGTCGTTCTATTTTTTTTTAAGTCGTGAGTCGGAGTGCATTTGAAACAGCTGAAAAACGGGATCTGGTTCACGATTTTGTGAAACAAAACACATTTTTTTGTGCGTGGCGATGGAAAGTTGCACACTTTTAATTACCTGCATCCTCTCTGATCTGTCCAGTGCTTATCATTTAAAAGGTGCTCAAATCAGCACGAGGGGTCAACGTTTTCTCTTGCCTCTGTGTGCTTCCAGTAGAGAACGTCCTGCAGGCAGCGGCGTAGCAAGCTTTTCAAAACTGTGAGAGATGTGAGTCAAACCGTGAGCTAACTTGACTGGGTCTACCTCTAAAACTATTTTGTTCAATTTTAAAATGTTTTCCCAGGTCACGTAGTAGCTCAAGAATTGCAGACATATCTAAAATGCACAATATAGATAAGTATGGTGAGCTGAATATTCTGACGACAGTCAAGTGTTTTATGTTGGTTGTATTTTTTTTCTTAAAAACAACCATTTTGTTTTGTGATTTTTGGTTGATACCATATTTTTACTTCGTAGTGGTTCTTTTTCGTCCAACCTTGTCATATTTGTATAATGTTTGGGTGTTAGAGGTGGTGCTCCAGTCAGGTAAGACAAAACTGCACTAAGTGGACATGGAGGAAAAAAATAAAATAAAATAGCACCCATCACGCTGAGCGGACCATCGAATCCGTAAAATATGCTGGTGGCAGCTTTACGCCGCAGGGATGTATTACAACAGGAACAGGGAGGCTGATTGGGATTGACGGAAAGGCAAATTGAGCCAAATACAAGGCAATCCGGAGCGAACGCCTGTTAGAGGAAGCTAAAGATCGATCAGAAGTTTATCTTACAAAAAAAAGATCAAAGAACCCCAACGAGCCAGAGCTCAGATCAAAGCGTCCTTGCTGGAACCAGCCCTGGATGTTGTTTATGCTCTGTAGTAAAACCTGAACGCTGATGTTCCCAGACGCTGTCAGCTCGATCCGACAGCAGCTATTTTGCAAATAAGAACAGTTAGAAATATTTCTGTGTTACTGTGCAAAGACAGCAACGCCAAACCTGAAACTTTCAGCCGCAAATGTTGACTTTGCGTGGCAGATTTGTAAATCGTGTTTGAGTTCACTGCAGTTACATGTTGCTTGTTGTTTGTCTGTCATGATAAAATCTAATGAAGTGAAATGTTTCGAGGCTGTAAATCGACACACTGTATTTAACATATAATGTAAAGCGGGTCAAGTAGAACATTCTGATGTGATCAGTTTGGTTTAAGCCATTCACCAGAAAGGATGTTGATAGAAAAGGACAAATACATTTTTTTTCTTTGTTGTTTAGTGTATAAATTAAGCTATAAAAATAATCTCGCTCTGCCCAACCACTATTCATTGTTACCATAAGTTGATTAAAAAAAAAAAAAAATGGACTGGATTTTCTTTTGGAAATGTTTAGCTGACAATTAATCAGTTAGCTGGCCACACCAGAATGACCAAAAAGGCCTGAAAAAAGTATTCCCAAATTAACTGATGATAAACTAAGAAGCAAACATAATCTAAAAATGAGATCTGTCTGCTGCTTTGGATCTCTAATCCCCCGAGTCTATTCCGCCTTCAGCTGCTCAGGCTTGTGCTCGATGATGTAATCAGTAGGTTTTACTTTTAATGAGTTTTTTTTTTTTTAGGTGTCCGTCTTGTCGATGTAGCTCCGTAGCAGGATAGCCAGTGTAACCCAGGCAATCTCATTATTTGCCAGCTCAAGGTCACTGAACAATCAAGAGATTGACGATGAGCAGGCTTGCTGTTTTTGCCTGAAAGGGATAAACTGGATTAAAGTATTGGGGAGAGCTGGACTGTTAAGGCTTTAGAGATTGCAAACTCAATCAGCATGTCTCTACATGCCACCCTTCTTTCAATCTTCCACATGGGAGGATAGGTACACCTTATATATATATATATATATATATATATATATATATATATATATATATATATATATATATATATATATACGTTTTTTTTTACATCTGTGTGGAGAAATCTGTGTGGTCTACGCTTTATTGGAAAATTGTTTTAACTAGGCCACATTGGAGGGTTTAAAATAATTTTCTTTGCACTTTGTTCTTCAGGAACCTGCAGAAAACTCCGCCTAATAAAGCGGTCGGTGAGCGTAGTCAGGTGGTTTTACTTTACGTTGACATGTTCTTCATTCTTATATTCCTCTGTAACCGTACCAGCACCGCGGGATCAGAGAGACGACAGAATGTTCTCATTCAAACCAGCTTCACTTATTCGGCTCCTCTCAATGTCATTACTTTGCGCTCCATCCTCTGTCCCTAAGCGTAAGTGTCTGTGTCTTTGCCCACCAACTCATCAAAAGTGCAGAAGCATGCTCATGCACACAGCAGACACCCCCGTGGCTCATTCATCCATCACTGTGTGTGCTAAGAGCTTTTTTTATTTTTATTTTTTATTGTACCGCTGAGCCATTTTTTCCCCCCCTCTCTGTTGCTCTCAAATTTCCCGTCATTTCAAACACGTTTCAGACTCCAGGTCGTGTGCGCCGTCAATACATCGGCACTCTGAAGGTCAATGTGACGTCTGCTAGAGGCAGACTGAGGTATGGATGAGAACTGACGCCAGTGTTTCACGACACGATATATTCATGCAAAACCCACATGTTTTAATCATAAAAACTCTTAAAAGTGGAACGACGAGGCACGTCAGCCACATTTGCTCTTGCTTTGCACACTCACAGCACAGTCCTGTGGAGTGGATCCCATAAAGCTGGATCCCATGGTTCATTTAGAGAAAGAGGAATATGGTTTAATTACAAACACATTTTGCTAAATAATTCTGCGATCTGAGCTTAAGACATAATCAATGTAACACCCTGTTATATTCATCTTATACTTTGCATAGTGCAAATTTGAGTGAAAATCAACACGTATGCATACAGACGTACCTTGACAGACAGAGAAACATGTTTGATGCTCAACGTTTTGGATTTTGACAAGACATCTTTGAGGATGCAAGCTCAAAAAATACAGTCTGAAACTGGCTTAGACGTCTCTTTCACTTGGTTGATAGACAGAATTACAGAAAACAAAATAAGAAAATGAAAATATTTAACCAAGATCAAAAAGGCTGAGAATAAATAAATAAAAATAAAATCATTTGGCTCCAATAAAGTTTTAAATATCAGTGTCAGCAAGCGTGAAAAACAAACAAAACGTATTGAAGGTCATTGAATTTAGCCCGATTCTTGCAGTTGATTGGGATGGACGAAAATCATCTCGTCAACAAATGAAACCAAAGTGAAACTCCAGTCAAAAAGGAAAATGATCCAGTGTGTTCGGATAATATTTTCTCTCAATTAATCATTATGTAAAAATGCATTTTGTATATATATATATATATATATATATATATATATATATATATATATATATATATATATATATATTTTTTTTTTTTTTTTTTTTTTTTTTTTTCTCCTGATAATCTGAAACCCCTTAGGTGTGAATCACAACGTAAAACCAAAAGGAATCTTGAAGGGGCAAGCACTTTTTCCACAGCGCTTCATGTCCTGTGAAATGACCCGACCCAAACACAGAGTCCCTAAAAAGTCATATTTTCATTCAATCAATTAGGTTTATTTGTGTAGCACATTTTAACAACAATGCCGTTCATAGTGCTTTACGTCACGGAAACATAAAAACATCATAAAAACATCGTATGTGAACAGAGGCGCAAAAAGTGGGTATGCAGCGTATGCAACGCATAGGGGTGTTGAGCGTCGGTCCTTAACCGTGAAGTTCCTTCCCTGGGGGGGGGGCGCCGATTTATGTTTTCGCATCCACCTGAATAATGTGCAGTTGCGCCACTGTATCTGAAAACCAGTAACCCACGTTGCATTTTGTCAAGTGTCACTGTTAAAATGATAAAATCAATCCAACACATTGGTCATTAAGTTACCAGTTATTGTGGTTCAAAAGCAACTCTGAACAGGCGGAGTTTTAGTCTCGATTGGAAGGAACTCAGTGTTTCAGCAGCTTTACAGTTTTCTGGCAGTTTGTTCAAAGATTTGAGGTGAAGCTTGACGCTGCTTCTCCATTGATCCATTTACCTCAAATTGTCATATCCGGGACATTTCTAAAACTCCATAGGGTTCGTTCAATCCCTGTAATATCACACAGGAATACCAAACACCTTTGGCAGCATCTCAAACTAAAGGCGCCTAAAGATTTGAATGTTTCGAGTCTTTGGAGTCAGAGACACCTGTCTGGCTTTCGGAATCGCACTTTTTGACCTCTTAGGAATGAAAGCAGGATGACGTGTTGTGATGTGAAAGGTTACATCACATTCTGCGAGGCCTTCGTTCTTCCGTCCGTCTCCCCAGCCCATCGCTCACGCTCTCCCGAGATGCGGCGATAGCCTCCGGTGTGTCCGTGTCATGCTGCATGACTAAAACATGAAGAGTCTGCTGGCTCTCCACTGTCTGCTGGCTCCACTGCTGGGTCTCCACCAACCTTTTCATCATGTCAGAGTCTCTGGTATCATGGAGGACCTCGTGGCGTCTGCACGCGTTTTCGACTGCATGCTCGCAGTTGATAAACCTGTTGAAATGTCTGACTGATTATGTTGTTTTTGACGAGACCGCTGGTGAGAGAACCAGCAACATTCTTCCGGTTATGAAAAGCGTTTATGTTCTTAAACATACTCTCTTTATTCGGCTTTTCTGTGTAGAAATTTCATGGCAACATTGGCTCCATGTTCCAGGAATGAAACGGTTGAATGAGTTTTCTTTTTTAATTTTGCTTTTTTAGTCAGTGCTGTCCTTCATAGGTTTATTTCTAATAACCCACCTTAAACTCTGACTATTTTCAACTAATCCTTGAGCTTGACCTTGGTGGGTTTTAATAACATTTCTGAAAATAATAACTATTTTCAATCAGAAACGGACAGAAGTTGTACGTAAACCTTGTGACACCAATATGTTTTAAAAAATTCATGCAGATTAAATTTAACCCTGAAAGTATTGACAAATTTGTGGTGAAAAACGACGGCCTTTTTTCTTTTGTTGATTTGGTGTTTCATAAAGTCAGGCGCAAACTGACTTTGATCAAAACCAAGATGTTAGGGTCTGATTGGAAATGGCAGGAGTGTCTCCCAAAACACTGGAAGACACTGAGTAAGGGGTATGAATTTGAAATAAACATGTTTTCATTTTTTATTTACATTCAAATATCCAAACCCCTCTTAGATAAACGAAACCTCTACATTTATTAGATTCTTATAATCTCTGACCAGCTGCTTTATGTTTCTGCTGCTGTTTCTGACCATTTGTTTTTTGCTGCGTTTATGAGATTTGTAATTAAGATTTACGTTTCTCATTCATATTCTCTTCTGGTTCCAGACCTGTGCTGCTCATGGCGGCAGCGACTGAACGCTGGTCAGTTTTGAGCCACATGCTGGTGACCCATTAAAGGGACAGTATTATGTAAAATCGACTTTTTTGAGCTTTATGTTAGAACGTTATTCCCTCATCATAAACATACCTGGAGCGTTGCCTTGATTCTTTCATCCATGTTTGATAAATCCTTTGATCTCCCATGGCAACCATTCAGCTGTGCAAAACTCCTGGGTGGATCCAGCTCCGCCTTCGAGACGATTCCAGACTTCTACCTCACGGATCACCCCTTCTCCGTGACGTCTCCACTCGGCTCCTTCAGACTAGCCAGCAGCAATTAGCAAACAGCTGGTGGAACTGCTCATCTGCTGAGTCATTTCTCAGAGCAACGCTGGTGAAAATGCTGCTAACAGGTTGATTTATGTCAGAAAATGGCGCCATATGACTGGAAAACACACAATAGTAATAGTGCCCCTTTAAATAGGGGTAAAATGCTTTTACGTTTGTTGACGTTTCAAAAAGTCGGGTAACTCTTCGATAGTGAACTGGACGCCACTGATATCCAGACCCGAGATTCTGAAATCGCCATTCATTGGTGATAATCCAGAAGACCCCGCGCTGCCCCGGTGTTACAGCTCTGCTTCTCCTCCCCGTCGGATTGATTTCACTGCGTCATCCTTCGACAGGCTGCCGCTACGTTGCGAAATGACTGTTCCGTCTCACCCGCCTCCTTTGGAGGACACTTCAGACAATTTATGAGGAGTGCATTTAGAAAATTATCCGCCACAAGGATCATTAAGAGGATCCATTTTTCAAATCAACAATTCATTACGTAGATTCCAATCTAATCTTACGCCGCGGCGGCGTGTTTGCAACGCTAACTGGATCTGTATCACGCCTCAGAGATTTTATCTGACTCGGCCTTCCATTCGAAGAGAGAGCAGCCAGGACTCAGTTACTCCATGTCAAATGTGAACTTTTCCCGCACAAGCGTCCATTTTCTTCCATGTAGAAGTGTGTTTGTTTCGAGTCAGTTTTACGGGTGTTTTTATAGAATTAAAAGAACTCTTTGTCTTTCTGTATTCAACATAAACATCAAGGTTGTTCAGAGAAAAATCAGCTCATTAGAATTTGTTCTTATCAAACAAAACACTGAGAGGCAGTTATGGAACACGGCATCAGAATCTGGACCTAATTTCAACAGATAAGCCATTTTTATGCAGTTCTTAGGAGGAGAAAAAGGCAAGATAATAGTTATTAATCTTTTTTTAGGGGGTGGGGGGGCAGATCTGCACAATCTTGACATATTTGTTTACCAGAAACACGCTGTGATTAATTGCGGGCCGCCTCGCAAAGAGTTTAATGAGTCCTCTGATGGGGGAAAAAAATTAGCAATGCTCCGCAGGAGACATCAGTCTTTTAACTCCCACGCGTTGCCAGAAATTTAGTAATTATTGTAATAATCGATTTTAAATGGTTTAATGTTTCCAAATCAGATGCTGTTTATATTCGTTACAGACGGAGAGGGAAGGCCAGGAAGACGACGAGGCACCGAGAGGGAAGTCACACGGATCAGATCTCCGCTAACCAGCGGCTTCGTCTGCCTCCTTCCCTCACAGAGACTTGGGAGTAATTCCGGTTTCAGGTAAAATCCAAGGCCGTCACTATAGTGACCGAGTGCAGCTCTAGGTTTTCATCAGCCATGTCAGCTAATGAGACCACTCACGAAGCAATTAGTCTGTTGTTTCTCAGCGCTTCCCAGCACAGCGTCACTCTGCTCCTAATGGCATCATAGCCTCCATTAGACAGACTGTGGAAGTGTGAAAAGATGCAAATGTTTTAAGGTATAATGTCGGCGAGGTTGCAGTCGTGACCCCGCGCTACAACTTGATGTAGGCATTTGAACACGTGGGAAGGTAATATCGATTTTAATCCACAGTGAAACGGATCCAGTGATTTTAACAAATAAAGAGAACGGAGAATAAAAAAACCTTTAAGACAGCTGCTAATGAGTCTGGAAAGGGTTTTAAAGGGGTCTCAAAAGGACAATAAGAACAAGTCGCTCTGTCTAAGCAGGTTCAACCTGAGAGCAGGGAGCTACACGTAGTCTGCGCATCTAAAATGTCTCAGAAAAATGTGAAGGCCAGGCTGAGGATATAGACAAAGACCAGGAATAATGTTCATTTGACTGTAGCAATAATAATAATAATGAATCCAGTTATAGAGAGATGAGTCTATAACTGGATTATTTTAACACCAGAACAGAGGGAATTTTATTTCATTTTATTTTTTTTTGCAAAGATCAATCAGCCACAAATTAAGAGGGAGCCTCAAGAAAACGTGAATGTCTGTAAAAGAAAAAAAGACCAAAGCTGCAGCAGAGCTGGATCAAACGCTCTGTGGATAAGAATCGAAAAGTCAGTGGTCCTGTCAAAGCCCAGGTACTGACCTCAAGCATTAAGTATTGATCTCATACATTTTTGCATTGAAAAATATTAATTCATAAAAGTGTTTCTCCTGCTTCAAATGTGTTTTTGTTATGAATTTGTATTGCTTTTTTTCCATGTTAGTCTCTAAAATACCAACATTTACTTCTAATTTGATATTTTCAGTCTGTCTGATTGTAATCATTTTTAAACATTAAATCAGACGTAACAATCCGTTACTCAGTACTCAAGTACCTTTTTCACCAGATACTTTTTTTTAACCCTTCCTTCCTTCCTTCAGTAACGTCTTGGCTTCTTTTTACTTTTACTTGAGCAAAAGTTGCGCTACTCTCATGATGTACGCATATTTTCCTTAAAAGGTAAAGCCAGGTTGATTTATGTTGTTTGAGTGCAACGGTAATCACTTTTGTTTTCCAGAGGCATATAAAATAAGATTCAACTTCAATAAGCTAATTCATCTTTAGTGAAGGAATGAATGTTTCTTGCAGTGTCCTATTTTTCCCCCCATATGACTGTATTATTTACAACTCAAAACTAGATTTACTTGTGCAGGTCCAGAGGCCCGTGCAGCAGCAGTGAGTTGCGTTTGATAAAGCTTTAGGACCAAAAGGTGAGCCCATCAGTTGCAGGGAGGAATATTTGTTCCAGTGTCTCATTTCCTGAGCATTTTCAGATAAACCCACCACCCTGTAAGATCCGCTTCTCTCGGTCTGATGATAGCCTCGTACGTCTCTGCTGAGAAATAAACCAAGTCCAAAATTTCCCCTGACATCCCGGAGAAGCCGAGCTTGGAATGTGTTTCATTTTTCTCTCGCTTTCATCACTGCTTTCCCATTATCTAGCTACACACAATCCGCTTTCCGTGTGTGTGTGTGTGTGTGTGTGTGTGTGTGTGTGTGTGTGTGTGTGTGTGTGTGTGTGTGTGTGTGTGTGTGGCTCTGGCGTCAAATGAAAGTTTTATTGTTTTTTTTTTGTTGTTTTTTTTTTTTTACCTGCAGGTTACTTGGCGTGGGGGCGAGGTTGCGGATGATGAACCTGGACGGAGACGCAGCCGGAGCGTGTGAGAGGTTTACCGGGGTCGCCTGAGTCAGCGATTTCATTTGCACAGAGAACAACATGCAGATTTAGCCAATCAAAAACAAGAGATTCATTTTTCAGCCTCCCGGAAGAAAGCGGCTCCAAGTTCTGATCTAAACGGATGTGATCATGAAAGCCAGCAGCAAAGGGGAACTTCAAACAAATCCTGGAAAATTAGAAAAATACCTGCTTTTCATTTACATTGTTCACATTAAAGTTTCAGCTGAGGGTAGATTTTGTTTGTTGATTTATTTATTTTTTTCAAATCTAAGTTTCTAAGTTTCAGATCATCAAGCTCATTTTTTTTAATGACTGGGGGAAAAAAAGTTTTGTTTTTTTTGTTTTCTTTTTTTACCAGCTAATTCCTGGTAAAGTCAAATATCAGCCAAATCTGGTCACCACATTTCTGATTAAATCCATATCTTCCTGGAAGATCAAGTGTACTCCAGTGCAAAACAAATTACTGAATGCTTACAGACCTCTCCTGTTTTTGTTATAGACAGACAGATATAGAAAAGTTATATAATGCTTTTTTTTGTGAATTAAAAAAATAAACAACCGGCACAGCCCTATATGTGGAAACACATTTGGCTGCTAAAGGCCATGTTTGCCTCTCAGCTCTTCTTGGTCAGAAGTGGTTTTCACCTCGGCTCTCCCGTGGATGCAGTTTTTTTTTCCCCACTCTCTTTGTCGTCGTTCAATCATGAACTCTGACCTTAACTGAGGCCTGCAGTGAGTAATTCTGGTCGATCTGCCAGTCCTGGGAAAGTTCCCCGCTGCTCCATGTTTTCTTCATTTGTGGATAATGGTTCTCTGTGGTTCACTGCAGTCCCAGGAAACTGTCATTTTCCTTTATAATCTTGTATTGCTGGTTCATGAATTTGATTCTTTTTTTTGTTTTTGGCCTTCTTCAGTTCCCATTTTAACTTGTCAGTCAACAGAATATTTTCCCAGAAGAGAAGACTGGAAACCCGAGTGAGGCCTTCCTGTTTGTTTGCTCCCGCTGTGGTTTTTCAGAGTTAGAAATGTGTTGATCTTACGAGGCAGGCAGCAATCTGCTGTAGGTGTGTCTAGTGAAGTTGTGATTAATCACATTTGTTTTGAGGTGCAGCAAAGGAGGAAGTTACAGTAGGTTTTTTCGCAGGATGAGTTTGGTTTGAATTGATTTCTTTTTCCCACTTGAAAAGTTTCTCTTTTGTCTTTTTTTAATGATCCTGAACATTTTAATGTGACAAAAAAAAATCAAAAATCAAAGACATCTGAAAGGAGCTCTACATCCCCCAGAAAAGGCATTTTCATTGGCTACACTAAAAAAGTGAGAGGATGTGATTTAATCAGAGATGCTCAGAGACTTTGGCTGGCGGCCGAATCTTTCCCCGTGATTGGACTAGACTGTATGGGAGCCGATTTAGTCATGTTTTTGTATACATGCTTGTATTTATTAAAAGTAGTTGTATTTTTTCCTTAAAGAAAGATCCAGCATATTATAACCTGTGCTCTACTTCCTTTCACCTTACCTCTCTTGAAAGAAAAGAGTAGAACTAAAACTTAACTCTGTTTCTCCAGTTTTGGTAAATGATTAGTAGATTTCTTTTGCGAGAAAATAGTTTTATCGAAAAACGTCCTTTGCCTCATTATCCCTTGAATAAAGGATAAATACAATTTATACCTTGAATTGGTGAAGAGATGAATTGTTTTTGTATTTATTAGTACAGGTTAATAAATGCCAAGATGCATATTTGCTTTACACGTTAGATGTCAGCAGATTCTTTGTCTACTTTCATGTTACTGTATCATTTACATTTCAGAACAGATAAAGCTGTAAAGCGATTAAAAAGATAAAAGCAGCTCAAAGGGCAATTTTATTAGTAGATCAGCTTAAAAACTCAACGTTTCAGCGTTTATCAAAAAAGGATTTCCTGCTGATCTCTCAACGCTCATTTCTGTCTCAGTTCTTGCTCTGCGCCGTAGAGAACAGCATTTCATCCGTATGTTTTCAAGGTATTAGTTGCTTTTTGCTGGTGAGCTACGCCTGTAAGATACAGCGATTTCCTGATGTGCATCTGCAGGGCTGATCAAAGCAATACTTCTAATTGGTCGTAAATGATGCAACCGGTGATTTACGGCCGCTGAGCGACGGATTTACTGTTTGGATTAAAGCGAAACCTACAAGGCGTCTTAAGAGCAGAGGCTCACTTCTGAGTCAAAACCCTTGGATTTACACAAAAACATACAAAATATGCTTTTAACCTGTGGTCTAAAAAGTCGTGATCTCTATATATGTCCCACGACTAAAGAGGAGTAATGAATGGCAGACCTGAAAAGGGGAATAGTCCTGTAGTCTAGAAAGAAAAGCGCCTGAAGGACAAGCTCCTTCCCTATCCACTGAAGGGTCATTATTACACAAAAAGAGAGAGGTTGTAGAGAGGTCAGGTGGGACTGAAGGACCAATGAGATGCAGACCTGTGGAGCTATGGGCGTGGGTCATAACTCTGACTTTCTATTTTGATTTTATTTCTATTAACATTTCTGTCAAAATGCCTGCATGAGCCTGAAGGCTATTTTTCACCCTCAGTCACTAGACGGATGATAAAAGTCACCCTGTCCCACCATCTTTAGATGTTTTTAGTGATTGTGTTTTACATTAGATAATTCGCCATTACAGTTTCACACATCCATTATTTTTATTTACAGCGAATAAAGAATTAATTGAAAGAAAATTTGAGGACTCAAAGGCATATTGAGAGGCAATCAGATAATAAGCAGGACAAAACATTCCTCGTGTTTTCAATCCCGTCTCTTTGCTCCCGACATGTTTGGATCAACCAGGTCAGCATCCTCCTAAATACTGACCGCTGGTGGTAAAGTTTTACATCCAAGGAATGCCTTTGCTGCACCACAGGGATCCAGAGATTGAAGGAAATATTTGCTATAAAACAACAACAAAAAAGATGAACAAGAATAGTTAGTCTGAAGGAGTTTTCACACCTGACAGATCAGTTCGCTCGGTTCGATTCGGGACCAAAGTTGCAACATTTTCAGTTGGTGCGAATCGTTTACCCCCCTGACCTGTGACGGCGCTGCACCGAGACCCGCTGAAGTAAAGAAAACTCACAAACTCCTGAAGGAGACGCCGAGCGCAACTTCCTTCGTCACAAAGCATGAGCAAAAATGGAGGCAGCATCAGATTCTCTGAGCAGAGTCAGACCCATGTGACGGTGAGGCCAGCGATGCCGATTGGTTTAGAGACATGATGAAGAGAGAGGAGGAAGAGCTGGAGACGCCTCGGCAAACAAACCGGACTAAACAGGACTGGGGTGAAGGAATCATAAAAAATAATAATAATAATAATAATAAAACAGGAGGAACAAGAACAGCAAGGAGTGATCCCATTAGGACTCACAGGTCTAGATGAAGACTTTTATTCTGGACTTTTTTTATAGTCTGGTCTGGATTTTGTTACTTTCTACCTCCATGGACATTTCAATTAATCTGTCAGGTTCCAGAGCACAGACTGCCCAACAAATACAAAGAAAGCGGCTTTCTATTACAGTTTTTCTCAGAGATGAACTTGTTTGTGAAGGTTTGCTCTCTGAATGTGGCGGCTGATCAATTCCATTTCAAATACCATCTCCTGTCAAGCCTCAAGAAGGGGACTTGCTATAATAATTTGCACAAAGTCCTTTCATCCTGTGACGGGATGCTTTCTGTCCTCAACCTTGAACTTGAAGCCGCCTTTGCACACTCGGTGGATTAGTCGTCATTCATGAGCGTAATGACTCACCATCCGCTGCTCCTCCAGGCTCCATCAAAGGTCGTCCCTTCGACGGTGTCACCCTCACGCAGCAGAATACGGAGGCCGGCTGCGTTCACAGGTGCCTTTAAAGCGATACGGTAATGCGTTTTGTCATTTGCTGCACGTGCTCCAGAAGAGCGCCGCGTCTTGCTCAAGGACACGTTTAGAGATACTATTTCACCCCAAGTGTGAGCCGACGACAGCTAAAGTTCATCTTTGCATTTGGTAGAGTGAAACAGAAATGTGCTCTTCAGTCCAGTGAAAGAAAGATGACACATTACTGGGCATAAAAGCTGTTAAACAGGACCGATGACTGATCGGGCTGATGGGAGAGCAGCTGCTGCATTCAAGCTTTTATTTTGAAAAGCATTTTGAAGTAGCATTTCATTTACATTCTCTGCTACATGGACTTTTAAGATATTGCCCATGTAGGAAGCGTACATCCAGGATAATTATTTAGGGCTAGATATTTTATATTTTTAAAAAGCTGTCCCTTTTTGAGACGATTAATAATGGGAAATTTAAGTAGACCTTTGTGAGGGAAGGAAGTAACCAGGTTGCTGCTTGATTAACTGATTATTAGTAGAGATCAACAAAGAAGGAATTACATTAGTTTGGTTTAATCAGCAGTGACCTCAAAGCCCTGAACTTTGGGAGAATTTTTGTTCTTGAGTGGAAAACCTTTGAGACTGTTAATCCCAGGAGGAAAATACTCAAATCCTGACATTGCAAAGCACTGAAAAATTGTAAAAAAAAAAATAAATAAATAAATAAATAAATAAAAAATAAAATAAAATTTAGAAATCAAGGGCTCCATCCCTGACACAATCCTCAATGCATGTTGGATGTCAAAGTTCATACATTTGCAATTGGGAAATGACTGACAAAATCTGACTAGTTTTGCTGGATTGGACATGAGAAGGGGGACAATCTCTTGTCTCATAAAAGATCACTACAGCATTTGGTAGGTGTACAAAGCTTGTAGGTTTAGGGATGGAATATCTTTAATAAAACAATATCTCACAGGTCTACGTGAAGGCAATAGAATGGCAGGGAAACCAGATCACAAAGAAAAAACAGAGCTATATACTGAGGATTGAACGCAGGTGAGGACATTAGCTGATTGTGAACAGCTGTGGAAGGGAACAGGCAGGCTGAGGGAAGGTGAATAATAAACAGAGGCTGAACAAGAACTCATTGGGGGAAAGATGAACACCAATACAAGAAAACATAATGAACAGAGGAATAATACTACTAAATACAAAGACAAAAACAGACACAGAAAGACCTTTAAAAGTTAGTGAAGTGAATATGGCAAGACCTGTTGAGCGACAATAAGAACACAAACTTGAGCGAGTGCAACGCCCTGGCACCGTTGTTTAACATTGTGCATCAGAAGTAGAGCCATCAGATGTAACTCGTAGCACATCGTCACACCCTTCGGTAACTTTCGAGCACGGTGGTGGAAGCATGGTGATGTGGGCTTCCTCTGCAACACTGTGCTGTCAGTAAGTCAGCCATGATTCACCGACAGCAAGGTCAAAAAGTCCACATAACAGCATATATTTGAATAAAATGGCAGACTTTTGAAAATAAATGCGAGGGGGAGTCAACAAGACGTAGCACTTTGTGAAACCTCATATTTATTGCTACGGTGACTCAGTTCGCCTTCAGTGAGCCGACGTTCCACCTGTGAGCTTTAACGACGGGTTTCTTGTCCCAGAGAAACCCTTCTGGAGACACACTGGGTCGACAGCTATCTGCCTGGCTGCTTTCACTCCCAAATCCCACAATTAGCTCATCTCTCCCACTGTCTCTGTCTCTCTCTGCCTTCTGTGCTCTACTAGGAGGCAGCCAAAGGAGTCTGTGTTGTATTTCTTTGTATTGTCACATGAGAAACACAAACATTTTCCTCATTTGGACCGGTTCAGCTCAGTTGATTCTTTTCGTTTCTCCCAACCTTTGGAATATTTTGTCTGATTCCGGCATCAATCACTCGCTGGTTGTTTAGTTTGGGCATCGGCCATGGATCGATTACCTTTCAGGAGTACAATGAAATGACAGGAGGCCAAGCTTATTTGTGAGGTGATAAATGGCGAGCTAAGTGACGACAGTCTACTGGGAGGCAAATAATCACGGCGACGCCCAGTGAGTTATTTCTGACTGTGTTAAGTACAAGAAAGGACACATTTAGCTTTTGTGCAAATGTCTAAAGGCAGAAGGAGAACGCAACACTTTCTAGTTGTTTTTTTATTATTCATACATTTCGTCTAAAATGCATCAACTCCACTGTTTTCAAAAGTATATCCATCCACGTGAATCGAAACAATGTCTCGATTCAAAGTATTCGTCGATGATGCGCACCGCGCCTGTGGAAGTGTTAGTGGGCAGGTCGTCAGGCGCGTTAGAGACAAATTAAGTAGATTAGAGATGAGTTTCCTCCCCTGGACGCGCCATGCCTCCGATCTGCTTCTCCTCCACGATAAGAATCTGGAGAGTGCAGCAAAAGAGAGCGGGCTTTCAATTCCGAAACCTATCTTCTGTTGGAACCGAGCTTACATCCTGTTAATGGACACGCTTTCAGGCCGTCTCATCTATTGACCCGCAGCCTCTCGGTCTGCTCATCAGGCTAAGTGTACGGTTGCGAGGGGAGAGCTCGCTTGTCAAGCCCGCAGAAGAAAACCCGGTTGTGTTTGTTGCTGTTTTCTCTTGGACAAATGTAACAGATCCGAGCCCGGGCTTAGTAAAACACATCTCGTTTTACGGGAACTAAAGTTTATTAAAGACAGAAAGTTGTGGTCATGATGCAAACGCAGAATGTTTATTGTGAACGTTTAATTTTTTAATTGTTTTTTTTTTTTTATGCATCTTCTTAATAATTTCTCTTTACAGTCATGACATGCAGGGATGGCGCTGATTGTTCTGAATGTGATTCTCAAGGTTCTTGCATTCAAAAATGTGTATTAAACCAAATGTGGATAAATGTTTTAATTTATTTATGATTATTTTTGACATATCTGCTTCTAAACTTTATTAATGAACCTTTAATTTGTGCCTCATACCAGACGGATTTTTTCCCCCATAATCTTTCCATATGTTGAGTTTGATTTTTGTTTTTTTCGAGCAGATTGCAACTTCTGTTACTAAAAATTACTAACTCCGTGTAGCACTAATTTCCACAACAAATTAACTTGGCAGGAGCACAGAAACAGGAAATTATCATTGGCTTTACATAAATAAAAATGCAATAATTGCAAGCTTCGACAGCGAACCGGAGTTTATTCTTGTGCAATTCCTCTCTTATAATTACATCCAAAAGCTCAGTAGAAAAGGGAAATCTTGGGTGATTAAATCCTAAATGGCGATAGACTTTCCCATTAGTGTGCAAAAAGAGGCAGAACCAGTGCAGAACACTGCAGTCAATCGTTCTTCATTACAGCATGCAGAAATGTGATATTAGCACACTGCATATTAACGTAAAAACATTATCCGTTCATTCCACCAACAAACAGATCGTGGATGGGTTTTTTTTTTTTGCCTTGTGAATCCAATTAATGCTTTTAATTAAAAACTGTTTGTTTCTTTGTTTGGCGTTTTTTCTTAGGCTGCTGAATCCTGGAACATTTTAATCCAATAACGGTAAAATTTCTAAGCGAAAGAGAAAAGCTTTTTCCTGCAGACAACACAACAACGAGGAACACGATTCGAAAGAGCTCAAACGAAAAGCCCTTCTTCGAAAACACCTTGACGACATCAAATCTCCACATGAGATGTTTTGTACCGTTGCGAGTTATTTGTCTTTCATCAAACCTGTTTTTCTTCTGCTTACCACAGCTCAACCTGTGAAAGCTGAGTTCGGTTTCTGTGTAGCGACACACACGGTTGGCAGAAATGTAGCAATTGAATCATAACATAACTTCAGCATAACCTGTCTGACAGCCTGAAGTCAGCTAAAATGAGTCAAAAAGCGACACACTGAAAGAAATTCAAGACCAGATGGCTGAAAATCTTGAATTTAAACCAGTTTCGTCCTCTGAATTGTGATAACTTTTAATGGATCCATAGTAAACTACCGAATTTATTTTCTGTCCCTTGTTTTATCATTCACAAGTCATTTAAGCTACTTTTAATCAGTTGTAATCTGTTTTTTTACTCGTGGAACTGGATCATTTGGCCTCATCCATAAAGAATGAAGACCATTATAGTCCATCTTCCTCTGCTCTTTAATGTGCAGTATTTCATAATAGATGATGCAATTATTAAGCAATATGAAAGTTTTATGATGGCAAACACTCGAAGAATAAGTTTGGGCTACATTATAAACCTCTGCTCTCTTAGGACAACAACAGACATTTCAAATTTTTGTAAAACTCTCGATTGCTCATAAATTCATGCAAGTTGCTCGCAGCATCTACATTAAACAGAAAAGCTCCAGGAGCCTCGCAAGATCGACCAACTCCCCAGCCGCCTCGAGTTTTTCATTTTCAGACCATCTCTTTACCCATCCAAAGAAATATTAGAGTGACGCGTCTGGAGGACATTCGTCAGATTGTCACGCCGTCCCTCAAGAGACAGAAAAACTTTCCCGAAGTTTAATGTTAGACTTTGATGCTAAAAAGGTTTGGTTTGTCTCCGCCGGTCCCAAAAGGTTCACACAGAGTTCTGCATTTAAAGTCAGAATCTCTCGACAGACAAATTCGTCTGCTTTAAATATGAAACGACATATGGACTTTATGTAACTTTTTTTCTTCTTGCATCAATTGAAATGTCGTTTGGACAAAACAGAAAAACCTTTCTGCAGCAAGACTTTGTTTCGGCGTTCCTCAGGGATCTCTTTCGGGATAATTGGAAATTGTTTTGCGTATGTTGCATTTCATACAATGGTTTATCTGCCAGCACAGAATTGTCTAAATCTCAGAGACATTCAATAGCCAGAGAGGAATATTGACTTCTTCAGGTTGCTGCGTTGTCAGGAACCTGCATGCGATTTTTGGCAGCTCGCTTAAAGTTGGACAAACTCATAAAAAAGTCAAAGTGTTTTCAACAAGCAGTCGCTGACGAGGTGAATCCTTGTCTCATTTTAAATGCTGTACAATAGTATTTATGCTTTCACACTAAAAGTCGCAATGTCTGTGTTGGCCAGCTAATGTCATCTTCAAAAGGTACTTTTAATCTGACAAAAAAAGATTGGATCGCATTTTCTAACTTATGACAAATTGAGTAATAAATCATTTCAATTTATAGCATCTTAAAGATTTTCAACATCACCAGCATATCCTAATTTAGTAAATATGACCAAACTTCAGAGGTGACAGAAGTTGCCGTTTCATGAAATTTGCTTCCATTCTTGTCAGTGTAACACATGTTCCTCCATGTGTCAACAGGATGTTGTGAGATAGGGATCAGTCCAGCAGCAGCTTTAAAACACCACCTTATTTACTCCACTTATTTCTTTCTCTCTTTTTGGTTTAAACCTCAGCTTGTTACAATCCAGCAGCCAAAAAACATACAAAAGACTTGTAACGGTTTCTCTGTGGTTTTTAATCAGGAGCGTACATTCGCGCCCAGTAGGCAAACTGTGTGCAGACGTGTCGCTCCACAGGCTTTCTGTCTACATTTTAGGCAGCAGTCGGTAGAGTTTGGATGAGCCTCTCTTAACAAGAAGTCCTTTTAGGCGTTTCGCATTCATCTCTGGAGCAACACCTGCCGTTTTCCCTGCTGCTATTCTGGAGCAGCCCCTCTAAGATCCGCTGCTCGGCTGTCACTGGCTCCTGCTGCTCGGCGGCCCGCTGCGGGGGCCGACAGAGGCCGGCGGCTCCCTCTGGCAGCCGCTGTCTGCGTGATGGCTGAATCTTAGCTGCCCAAAATGACAACAGCTTCTTTTTTTTCCCCACTCCTACAACTCCCGTCCTGGCAACGTTTGGAGGATTTATCCGTGAAACGGAGCCTGAATACTACGAGTGACCTCTCTGAAACTGCTGCATTGTCAGAGCCGTTCACAGTTTGAAGGTAAAACCGCAACTCTGAAGCTCGTAGAGCTGTTCGTCTTTACAAGTAGAAACGCTTTCATGTGTTAAATCAGAGGATACTCTTCCATTTAAGAGCTATATTTAATTATTCATAATGCTTTAGCTAATTGTAATCTAAAGGGAGGAAAGTTTAAAAAAAAAAAAACTAAATCAATTTGTCAAATTACAGTGCCTTGCTTCCACTTCACCTTGAGCTTTGTGTTTAGAATGTTTCATAAGCACCTGGAAGAAAATGTCTGAAAAATGAGATGTACCTTTTAGAGGAAACAAATGCAGGGAATGTGCAGCACGCATTTGATGTGTGGAATCTGGAAAACCTTTAAAAACTCCTCAGGGTCTCTCTGTTATCAAGTGACCCCCTGATTAAACTTCCAATATCAAATTAAAAGCCTCCATCTTGCTTTCTGCTGTGCAGTTAACAAAAATCATTTGAACCTTTAGTGAAATAGCATAAGCAGTCCAAAAGAGGAACAAACAGCACACCTGTTAATACAAATGTTTAATCATCCAATCACATTACAGCACCTCAATGCGGTGAAGAATCTTATCTCTGAGTGAAAAACATAAAACCATGAAGCAGATGGGCCACACTAGAAGAAAACCACACTGGGTTTCTGTTCCATACTTTAGTTTGGCTTCCAACTTGCAAACCTCAAAAAACTTTTGCAACCTCCGTTTTGATTTTATGGACATACACTTTTATATCAAACTTATATTCTGCTGAGGTGACGTTTTAGCATTTTTTTCTCCAACAGTGCGTCCTGCTGTTTAGGGTTAGCATGGCTAACCACCGCTGCTAACTCCTTCTCCAACCTCTCACCGCACCGTCACAACCTGAGCATGTCGGTTGATGCTTTTTAATGTTCTCCTCTTGTGGGCCGAAAGCAGGCAGCAGAAGGGATTCAGCTAATTTCAAATGCTTTTGAGAGTCTTGAGTCGCGACAGTCTTCTTCGTAAAAGCCTCGCTCAGCTTTATGAATCTCACCGCGATGTTCACTCACTTCTTCACTAGGGTCACTGTTGTTGGGAGGCTTTCCGCCGTCCCATGTCGGTGCCGGGCAAGACATTTTCTTTCCGCTTCACATTTATGTCCGGCTACATAAAATTCCACTAAAATGCTGAGTGTGGAAAATGTGGACAAAATGTGGAAAAGTTCATGGGTTTAAACACACAGTTTAAGCATAACATGGCATAGCAAGACAAGATGGAGGCCTTCTCTGCGTTTCTCATTGCAGATCTGACTAGAGAAGAAGAATCTCGACATTCTTTCACAGGCACATTTAACTCAGGTGAATGTTTGCATAGAAATGGCCTCTAATGCGCGCTGAAATATTCATTGTCGTCTCATATCAATTCTGAGCTCCCCCGACGCCGGCTGAGCCCATTTGGCTAAACAAAATAATTTCCTGTATAATCTCAGTCACACTCCACAACCCCCTCTGAATCATTTAAGAGCCTGTCTCGTTACAGATCAGCGGCCTGTTCGCAGCCAAATCCCGACGTCGTTTCCTTTTCGAACTCCGGTAATTTGACAGGCTTTTTGATAAATACCTCAGGCTGTCAGATGACCTTCCCCACACCATCCTGTCTTGGTGCGATTTCGCTCGCCTGTCTAAGAAATGCATCAAAGTGCTTTACTTGGCTGACATGAGTTAATGGGCTATTTTAAGCTCGCTGTGGCTGATAACGCGGTAAATTGTCCTTGTCTTAATGAGCCAGTTTTGCACTATATTGTCATGGATAATCTATTATCTACAGAGGCTGCAGCATCCTCATTAGTGCCTTGTGCTTTGTTTAGTATAATTCGCCAAGAAAAGGAATTTGCCCGGGGTGATCTTGGCGTTAAATAGGCAACTGTAATCAATTAGAACAGCAACACCGGTGAAAAGCTCCCTTGATTTTCTATTATTTTTTCAACTTACCTTTTTAAATTGTGTTCATATTATTTAAGACTCTAAAACGATTCCCAATAACAATATGTTTGTGCCGTTTTTCTCTGTTAGAAGCAGAATGTTGCTCTGCTTTCTAATACTTTCATTATTTATTCCATCATTGTCTCAATTGATGGAATTATTGTCCTAATTATGTATGTCAGTTCTTGCAGTCAGGGACCAGCACAGCATTTGAGGAGTGAGAGACTGAGTTGATCCCAAGTTTGGTTCAGATAAAGCAGCATGTCTTTCTCGGTTTATTGACATTTTTGACTAATTTCTTGCAAACTGAAACAGACAGTCAATATAAAATCTACTCTGACTAAACAAGCTGAAATATGAACATACTTCTGCTTAGTTTTGTAGGAAAGAGGTCCTAACCTGAGACCAAGTCAGGATCAAGATCGGAGTATATCGAGACTGAGACAACGGCAAGACTTTTAGGGAAGAAATAAGCGGGAACTACTAGTGCTGTAAAACATACAGTAGCTTTATACTGTACACAGGTAGCTAATTGTATAAAAAAATATTGACTAAATCTTTCTACGTGAGGGCTGGACAAAGGATTTTGGTACAGAGGCCGATTGCTAACATTAGCTAGCTAGCTTAGCTAGCATCCCAGGTCTTACCTCTCTTTGTGTTTCCTTTCTAAGTGATGTGTTTTTCTAACGTTTTCCATCTTTAGGGGTACATTTGTTTATGTCGTCGTGATAAATTTTTTAACTAGCAACAAAAAAAAACAACTAATGTTAGAAATAACTTCTAAATGTTTTTAACCTTCTTCACACAAAAAAGGGCGTTGGGTGCAGCTCTAAGACTCAGCATTGACTCCCCCAGGCTGTGTGTTTAGCTCCCTACCTGTTAGTATCCTCGCTGCCCCAAACAACAACCAGGGAAAACAAAACATATTAATGCACATCAAGAGTGTATCAAACAGTTACAGGGATCAGACTTGGCCTGTTGAAAGCACAGACATGACAGAAAAGCTCCAGTGAAGTCTTTACTTTCCATCGCTCTTCAGGAAGAAGCGGCTATCCTAGAAGCTGCTCCTGGCCGTTAGCAACTGCTACGTGGAGAGTGTATTCACACACTGCGAGTGTGTTTAATTTGAGCGCTAGCTGCACTGTTGCAGAGAAAAAGGCACTCCAGAGTGTTATCACCACTGCCTGGAAAATTATTGGCTGCCCCCTTCCCAACCTGGTTGAACTCTATCACTCCTGCTGTCTCAGTAAGGCAACAACAACAAAAAAACTTAATGAAAGACTGATACATGGTCTGTCTCAGCCTCAGCTGCAGGACAATAAAAAACAAGAACAAACAGGTTTAAATACAGCTGAGACCCAAAGGCAGTTTGTGCACTGAGTAAGTAGTACAAATGACTGTTTGCAGAATTTGTGCAATAAGTAAAAAAGACAACAACTGTGTTTTAAAACCTTTTACTTTTATTGTAATTAGATTTTTGTTTTACTGGAAATTATATTTCCGTAACTTGTCTGTATTTTGATTAAGTTGTGTTTTATACTGCAGAAAGTGCACTTCAGTTGCACTGTTACTGAAATGACTGTGATGATAAAGTATTGTTTTGTTTTGTATTGTATCTTAACTTGTTCTCTGAGATTCCCGGACAGGAAACGCAACCTGGACAGAATCAGAATCAGCGTTGTAGCATTGCTGCGTTACTGTCACTCAGCGCAGATCTGATAAAAAAAAAAAAAAATAGTGGAAAACTTTGCGCAGCATTTGGCTCAGACCTGTAATTAGTCCGCACCACCACAGCTGCGTACCTAACACATGCAAACACACACAGGTATCTGCTGCTCGGAAGAAGGTAAAAGCAGCGACTATAAATCTAGCAGTAGACTCTTTAAATGGGGAACATTAATCAGCACATAACCGGCAAGATCAGAAAGAAACTTCACTGAGGTTCGAACTCAGTATCCAAAAATAACAGCTCTTGCATGACAGCATCTTAATACTCATATTTCCTGCTGTCAGTCAGGGCTAGATGTGTTGATCATGCATGCCATTAAAATTAGAAGCTTAAATTTTAGTGCTCTATATATGTATGGTGCTTGTATCCATCAAGCAGAATAAAATAATTGATTGGATTTTTTTTTTTTTTTTTTCAGGTCAGATGTACCCATGGTAAGCTTGATGTGATCCAATGGGATGCTTTTAAATTCTCACTGATGTTTCCTGGAGAAGTTCTGCAGCCGCTAATACTACCGCCGAAAAGGATAGAGGTAAAATAAGCTAAAGGCTGCCGCTTAGCCTGATGCCACTGTAGAGTAATAAATGACCATTAACGCGGTAGAAGGAGGAAACGCATCTTACAAGTTGAAAATATCCAAGAAAGTCAATTAGGTGAAAGAAGTCAGAATGTAAACAGATTTGTTCCAGGAAAAGTTATTTTCTTCATCATTCGCAGCATTCCCAGTCATAGCTTTGGCGTCATCAGAGTCAAACTAAAAAATACTTTAGAGTCTGTTTCAAAATTCGACAGAAGTTTTTTGTCTTTTTTGTTTTGTTTTTTTGTGCACCATAGCATTTTCTGAAGCTAGTTTCTTTGGGATTTGTGATGTCATCAACCCAAATACGATAAAACCGAAGAGCAGAGCTGTTTGCATTCACAACAGACTCTCTTTCTTTCACAGTCCAAGTCGATGTGAAACATGAAAGAAAAAACTCAAGATTTATGGCAAAACCCAGATGGACAGAATGCGTATGTGCAGCAGGTACCGATTTTTTTAAGCATTGTATATTCAAATTGCAGCTGCAGATCTTGATGGTTGACAAAGAAAGAAAAAAAACACGTCAGACAACAGGAGTTTTTGGTGAAGTTGATACTAATAGATAGACGGTGAGATTACTCATCAAAAAGCCCCATTCATGAGGGATTATACAGCCGTTAGCATCACCAGTCGTCCAAAGCCTGCATGTTGGATTGGAGGAGAGGCGGATGGATGGATGTTTTGTTTTAAAACTCTTTAAAGCGTAAAGCCCAAACACATCTTCCACTACTTATTTTACGTTTATGCAGGGCTCAGGAGTTTCCAATTGTCTTTCAATTGTTTCTTAATGAAGCTGAAAACATATCAAAACACTTAATATCCTAGAAGGGGTGCTTGCTGGGTAATGGTTTCTGACAAGGGGTTTTTCTTTTCCTCACAAAGACTTCTCCTTCAGCACACAAAGCCCGCGGCTGCTCTTTTAATCAGCAATTCTTTAGAATTGTCTTTCGGGATCATTGACCGGCACGCTCCGTCCAATAAAAATGTTTGACGTTTCAATAGATGCAGCCGAGCAAAGCGCATTAGTTCTGCAGCATTCCCGCTTTCAGACGCAATTACAGAACAACAGGGGCGGAAAGCAAATTGACAGTGCAGGAAATCATTCATTTGAAAGGTTAAATATACCATGTACAGTGTAGCTGAAGCCTGTCTGAGGAGCCCTAATGAAAAGCTGAAAAGAGAGTTTTCAGCGACGGGAATTCATGCCGAATAGCCGTCCTGCGTTCCAAAAATGAGCAATCGGAATAAGCTGTAATTCATAACTTTATCACCATCTCTGTTGTATTTATTTTTTTCTTTCCAGTGAACCGTGAACAGCACTAGCACAATTGAAAGGAAACCGTCCATTATCTACATTAGGATGCAGCTTTATTTAATTAGGCAAGATGTTCACTGTGAAAGAAGTGCCTGAGCAGACTTTCGTGATGCAGCTCTGAGAAATAATTAACTTAATCTGGGTCAGAGACAACACATTATCATCAGCTTTTTTTCTTTTCTTTTTTGTCCAAAGTGCAACACCATTAATTTTCCCCACTGGTTCGCAGACAGAACAGAGCCTGAAACATTTGGAAACCGCGCCGTAACGTTCATGAAAACACACAGCTTCAGACCGCTGTATTTACTCTCCAGTGTAACAACAAAGTTGACAGGAGGGGTTTTAATAAAACTATTTAGCATTTTTGTTGTTTACAAATGTTAGCAACTCTGTCCTTGATAAGAATGCAAATCTCCCAGAGGCTTATAATGTATGTAATTATTCATCTTGCGAATAGAAATACAGCTAAAGATATGTGGGCATATTGCAGATGTGTAGCTACTGTCAATTTTTTTTTTTTTAACTTTTTTTTTTTTTTCAACAACAGGACAAAATAACACAAAATCCTAAAGTAACAATATTCTAGATCTGAAGATAATGACCAATATCACCAGAAAGTCTTGGATTGAGCTTCTGCTGAATTGAAAGAAATATGTCAAAAATAACTACGACAGACTGGCGACCTGTCCAGGGTGACCCCGCCTCTCGCCCGGAACGATAGCTGGAGGTAAGAAGGATGGATGGATGGATGGATGGATGGATGGATGGATGGATGGATGGATGGATGGATGGATGGATGGATGGATGGATGTCAAAAATAAATAAAGCAGTTGAAAACTGATAGCTTTTTCAGAGCCATCACTAGCTGAGCATGGGCGAGTTTTTTTTTTTTTTTTAAGTTAAATTGTCGTAGACGTTTGCATTAGTGAGAGTTTCGCAAACATCTTTAAAAAAACCATAAACTGAAACCACATGTTTATTTCTGAGTAAATATTTTTGAAAACGATGCTCTTGTCCTCTCCAGTGTCGTTTCTTTTACATTTCCAAAGGTTTCACGTTTAATTTTTCTCCCAAGTGGTTTTGCTGATACGCTCACTCCTCAGATGAAGGAAGCAGATCTTCCAGAGAATCTCTAGCTGACTTTAGAAATGAGTATGAAAAAAATAGATAAGGGAAAATGACTAAACTTTGGAATAAAATCTGAAATAGTTTATTTAACTGCAATGAAAGCTGTTAATAGCGCGTCATTACAAAACATTTTATCTTTTCAAGTTGCTTCGTTGTTTTTGTAGGCACTAGTTTTCCAAACACAGTCCTCTAGTAATGTGTTTTACTGAACTGCTTGTTTCTGAAAGTTGAACCTGTGATTCCTGGGGATCGTTTTCTTGAAGCAGAGTAAATAAAGCAAACCTGTCAAACTTACCAAGGCAAAGCAAACCAATCTATCTTCTTTTGGCAGTCGGGGTTAAATTCTTTACCCTTATTATATTTTCTCCTCCAGTAATTGCCTTTTCTTCCTATTTCTCAGGCTCTGTAAAGGGAATTGATTAAATTGTGAGTCTCGGTGGCCCGGCAGGAAGAAAAAAAAGGGTCTGAACCTCAGTCAAGAAAAACTAGAGTAAAGCCCCAGGGGCCAAGTAAGTCTGGCATATAATGTATCTTTATCCATGACTAATAACACCATGTCTGTAGCGCTCACATTGCAGCTCAGCCCTGTTGCTAGGTGTTGCTAAGCACAAAAAGTAAATCAATGCAGCCTCAAATCAGTCGGCGTGTTTCTCGTGTGATCCGAAGATGCCAGGCTTTAATTTCTAATCCTAATTTTGATCTCTAGGTACTGGCTTTAATTGAATGCCAGGAGAAATTCCCCCCATGTGGATTTCCAGACATTTTCTACCCTCAACATTTCTCCTGCCTCCAACAAATCTTTACTCCCTCTCCGTCTGCACAATTATTGTCTAACTTCTGCTCCGAACAAAAGTTTTTAAGCCAATTCCCTTTTAAGAGAAATCAATCAGTCAGAGTTGGATTCCTAGAGCAGAAGAAAATTAAATAATTTATGTGTGAGCTGAGGGAATGAGCCTGTCCAATTGCTTAACAAGGTGTCGTTTTATATTCCTGTGAGGTGGCTGTGTGTCAGAGTACAGATAACCTTTTCAAATACCAATTTACTTTTCCCAATTACTTAGACACACTCAATTAGCTGAATTACCAACTTTACGTCACCTAGTTTCTCTGACACACAGCGTGTCAATGATCCCACTAAGAAGTAGGCGAAAAATACCAGGGGCCTTGTGTAAAAAGTGTGCACAAAAAACTGGTGTTTTTGTTTTTGTTTGGAGTTTCGTGTAAGTTCGGACGCATCAATAATGGTCTGACCTTAGAGATTAACTGAGACCAACGCCAACCTCAACACTTAGTGTAAGGGAAACGGTCAATGTGAGAACACACACGGCTCTCACCAGAAAACACGTGATGAAAAATGCAGACATGTACCGTACGTGTCTGAAATCAGAGAGGACAAGAAGAGGAGGCGCACCGACACAGCTGCTGATCACACTGGAGTCCCAGCAACATTTCAGAAGGAGCTCAGTGGAAATGAAGGGATTTTAATCTTGCAGATGTGTTCCTTTCACAGATATGTCATTTTTAGATTTGCCAGGGGTAACCCAAGGTAACAGGGAGAGAAACACTGGGAGAAATCATCATCTTTGATTCGGATCAAGACTAGAGCCGGGAGTTTAATGTGTCAGTTAAACACTAGAAAAGACTATTGTTGTGTTCGAGTTGTGCTTAAAGGAGTTAGCCTATCAGCAAAGCTATTCAAGCCCAGAATAGCATCTCAATGCTCAACATGCTGCAGACATCCGCAACGCTGACGTCAGCGTCCACACTTCACATTTCTAAAGAAGTGTTTTTGTTTTTTCTTTTTTTCAGAGAAGCTACATGAGTGATCAGATTGAAACACTGAATAAGCCCTGTGCTTTGTGTTACACCTTCGAAAGATTCAAGTCGTAACGCGCCCTCTGACCTCCAGCCCATGTCTTTTACAGAAAACGTGTTTCTCCAAGAAACATAATCCAAGAAAATTAAACGTGTTTTCAAACCCTTCTTCTTCCTGAGCCTCACATTTGAAACAGACATTGTCAGAGGATTTACTCATCAGGACATGCAGCCGTTGCGTCATGTAATCATCTCAGATCCACTTAAGCCGTGGTCCAGTCTGGGAGGTGATTCTTTCACCCACTTCTCTATTACATCTGATACTTATTTAAACCGCACGCACAGTTATTATGCAAGTCTTATTTCTGAGGATTATTGTTATTAATCACCAGGTGTAGCGCTCCATTTTAATCCAAAATATTAATAAACCTCAAACATGGATGTTTAAGGAGGCAGTATTTTGTAAAATATAATTTTTTAAACTTTATATCATGTCATGTTATTCCTTCATCAAAACTTTACCTGGAGCATTGCCTTGATTCTTTCATGTGTGTTTGAGAAATCCTTAAATCACCCCTGGCAACCATTCAGCTGTGCAAAACACCCAGATGGACGGAGCATCGTGTTCGAGTCGCAGCGCCTCTACCCCCTCCCCCACTGCAGTTTCTGAGTTTCTGTCTCACAGAGTAGTCCTCCCTCCCTCAGCTCCTTCAGACTAGCCAGGAGCAATTAGCAAACACCTGTTGGAACTGAGCTGAGCTCTTTATAGGAGCTACTTCTCAGTGAAACGCTGGTAAAAAAAAAAAAATAGTTGTTAAAGGATTAATAGATGTTGTGATGTTGAGCGCAAAGTGCTGGAAAGAGCAGGACTTTCTTAAAGAGACAGAGGTCCGATTTTAACCCAGACAGATCACCAGTCCATCAGAGCAGATGGAAACCCAAACATTTTCTTATGTTTATTCAGGCATGAAAAATCAGTTTTTTCATTAAGCTCCCATGGTCAGTATATTATGGTTTCGGTTTACTGTCAGACTCTCTTTTCTTATCAATCCTGTTGATTCAGACTAACACAGTTCCTTTATTGTGCTGCATATGCAGAGGTTGCTTTTTGCTGACGGGGCTCAGCAGTCAGATCTAAGCAGCAGAGCCTTTGAAAGATGACCCAGTTGTTTTTTCTTTCTTTTTGTCAGATTTTCTCTGTGCATTTCTGATGCAGTTTTAATAAAAACAAGCTGTCAACGCTGAATGCGAAGCAGAGTTACTGAAGTAGGCAAACAGCAAAACAGGGGGAGTGGATGACGAGGCGAAAAAAGCCTTTTTTATTTTGTGAAAAAAATAAATAAATAAAATGTATAATCAACGTATATTCGCCACAGCACCTCTGTGTAAGTGTGAGAGTGTATGTTGAATTCAGAATGAATAAAGTATATGTAGACGTTTCCTGCTCCACATCAACTGAAAACTCTGAAAAATATCCTCAAAGAAGATCAGGAACTCATACGGCTCACACGAAGTCAGACGGGTTTTAACGAAAAGCCAAAGACGAGGGTCATGGGCCTGGAACTCCAATAAAAAGGTGGCTTCATATTCATAAACCTGGAGCTTTTAAAGCCGGATGCTGAATACCGGATGCCCTCCTGCCGAGCCTCTGTTCTCAGATTATCCCGGTGTCTCTGTAACCCGGGCGCCAGCCAAGCAATTTATCCATGGAGGATTGGGAGATGTGTCGCCTTGTCAGAATGTCACCTTTTTCTCTTTTTTTTTTTTCGCTCTCGTGGCTCAGTCTGCAAAGCTCGACTTCACACTCCCCGCAATTCTCTTTCATGCATTTCGAGTGCTTTTATTTTTCTCTTTTCACATTATTCTCTCTTTTCATGGTTCTGAGATCAGACAACAATTGTTTGCTTCTGTGATTTCTTGGCGTGTTCTGTGCTACATCACGCACCAGCTTCACTTTCAATACATACCAATAATATTTTCTTCCTTTTTTATTTTTCTTTCCTGTCCTAAGAAGTTTATCTCACTCAAAACCATCAGCAGTCCTCATCCTCTGAGAGTCGGCTCCAAGCTCAGAGAGAGTTCTTCAGACCCAACCTTCCACTGACTGCAGCTTTTTCTCCTTTGACACATATTGTTGGAACTGAAACACACTTCCTTTGTCTGGGACGTCTGAATTTTCTTTTTCTGCCTCCCAACCATAATTTTTTAATGAATCTGTCACTTAATGGTAGCTGATGTAGGCGTTCAGGATTTTGATGTATGATACCCAAACTGAGATTGACAGACTTTGCAACTTTGGAAGCTTTAAAGTTTTGTGTTCAAGTTTTTCCAAATTTAATGTAAGATATTTAAAGTAGTATAGGCAATTTGGAAGTGTCACCTAGACAATGTCAATAAACATCAATCAATAGGAATTTTGTGAAGACGTTGTCTGCATACATTTACTCCCCCCCCCTCCCTCAGTCTTCTTGGCAGATCTTCTCAAGCACAGTCTGGTTGGACAGTTTTTAGGTCTGTGCAGAGATACTTAATTAGCAACACACTACACACGAACTGATTTCACTCACTAACTTCACTCACTAACATTCAGAGGTCAGATGGAAAATCTTGCAAAAACTGTTGAGACCAAACAGGAGCTCAGCGTGAACAAACGTGGTCGACTAGAAAAGCACTGCTGATAACTTGTGGACTATATATATATATATATATATATATATATATATAACACAAAAAGATGTGACGCTCACCAGACTATCTGGTTTTGTTTTGTCTTATTAAGAACTCCTCCTCCTTGTCTACATATCACACTGAACAGGTTGGGTCTCGGGGAACAGCCCACACATTGCGATATCGGGACAAGACAACGCAGCACGTCGAATATGGTCGATCGAAGTGGTCAGATCCACTCTTAAAGCACCACACATGGAAGAATCTCTTAAGATTGTAAGAGTCATCCCGATAATCAGGCTGTCCTTAACATTGCTGAATTGGCAAAAAAAAATCTGCCAAAAAATTGCATGTGAACAGCAGTTTCTGATGAAGACTCTTCATCCTCACCTGCATCATCCAGTCGCCGCGTCACGTTTATCTGCCGCCAGCCTGTCAGCATCGGACCATGCCCCGTCACAGCCAATCACCGATCTAGCTCCTGTTTATAAGGACCTTCAATCACGGCATCATCCGCTCTCCAGCCGTGTTCAACCCACCTCCACCTCCATGTTCCTGGCTCGTCCAGGCCTCCATCCTTTCTCTGACCACCAGTGTACGGGGCCCAGGGGAAGACATCTCAAATCAGCATTGCAAATGCTCATCCAAGCTTACTGCAATTTACAGCACGATGTCTTCTGCCGGGTTCTGAGAGCCAAAGAACTTTAATTCATCTAGTCGATAAAACTTCTTAATCGATGAGTCTCTCCAGATTGAATTTATATTATGTGGGGGGGTTTATGTGGGGGGGTTTTTGTTGTTGTTTTTTTTTTGGGGGGGGTTCAGATAGTGTAAAAGAGTTTTGTGTTTACCTTCTAGTCGGATTAGACGCCTCATCTCACCTCGCCTTATTTATTTTTTCTATATAAACAATAAATTATTGAAAAGTCCATTTACCACTAAATGAAACACACTAAACAGATTAGTTAGCTGCATGGTTTTATTTATGTTCATTATAATAATTTTCCATTTTCAGCTAATAAAAATGTGATACTTAAAATTAGACCAATAAAAAAACAGCATTTCCAATACAGAAATGTGGGCTTGATGAAAGAATGCTTGACACCAGCTTTTAAGATGCTACTTTCAAACGACGCTTTGAATCTGGCAAACACGCCTCATCAGAGCGCATATTCTAATTTATTGAATACGACTGCATGGCGTTAAAATTTCATAGTGTTTCTTTTATTTGATCCTGTTCATTTGTATTTGTGCTTCTGGGTAAGAAACAGGTGAGAGAAGATCTTCAAAAAATGAATTACAGAAGCACGCAAGTACGAACATAATCTTTTTTTTTTTTTTCACTGAGCTTCTCGCATAAAAAGACATTCAAACTCCTAGTGAGAAACACTGTCTCTGTATGCAAAGACACCATTGTCTGTTTCACGTTTGAAACGGTGCACACGCATTATGTAATGTCTCAGTGGTGGAGCTCTGATGATGGTTCTTCTTCTCCCAGTAGGAAAATCTGTGGCAGATCCTCATCCATGGCGGCTCTCAACTCAGACAGCTGAAGATGTGTCCAGGACTGAAGGACTAAAGCCAATTTGGGGACAACAAGCTTCATAGCCTCCTGCTTATGTTTTTTTTTTTTTTTTAATGCCTTTTGCTTCACAGCAAACCAACTGTTATTTGGCATCACATCGGTGTTTGTGAATTGTTTTAGAAATTAAATCCTGTTAGCCTGCGAGCGCTCGCGCGTCTCAAGGCCTACGTCACCTCCTGCATATTTAACGCAGCCCTTTCAGGTTTTATTGGTTGCAGTAAAAGCTAGTCTGATATTAATAGAGGAGATGAGTAAAATGCTGCCGCGCGTAACGCAGCGTTTTCGAAAGGTTCGGTCCTAACGGAGAGATGAAAATGCCAACAGGCCTTACGTCGCTCGTTCAGGCATGAAGCGGCTTACTGCGAGGTGCCTGTGCGGATGTTTTAAATTAAGCGTTTATACTTCAGTCCCGACAAGCCGGACCTTTTTACACGTTATTAAAAAGTGGACTTGATGAAACATTTTTATCGTTACTTTGTAATTCTCCTTGATAGTTATTTCCGGTCCTTCAACCCGACCATGAAACGTGGCGCGCTGTGTGTTCACCAGGAAACAGGAGGACAAAACAAGAGGTGTCACACTATCCAAAAATATATACATCTAAAAGTCCTGCCTTTTAAAACCACTGGACTTGAGAAGCAAATTATTCTTCAGTTTCTCATCTTAATAAATGTAAGGTTTTCATCTTACAGTCCTCCTTTTTAAAGACAGGGAATTTCTTGTGCCCACATTTTATGTGCAACGTTTCAAAAAGGCAGACGTTTATGGCGGTGTGACAATTCTTTACTTTTACCATTTTATGCTTGCATGGAAACCTTTGCATTTGAATGCAAAAGAATAAATGGGTTATTATTGGATTAATATTCACTGCAGCAAGCTGTTGACTCCAGAATATCTCCAGAAGGTAGATTCTCCGCTTGCTGTGGCCCGGCTTCCATCTAGTGGTGAAACTCTGCAGATACAAACAGAGAGAGGAAAAAACAAATCCATGGATCTACTGTCTATATAGTGCTTGTGAATCCTGGCCCTCATGATCCACTGTTATCTACGTTTTAGGTGCTTCCCTTCCTACAAAGTGGGATCATCAGGCCTCTGATGCGTTTGATGGCATCCCGAGGATCACTGTGTCACCTGACCAGAACTCACTTGCCAAGCAGTTAGCTTGTCTCTGTCATAACAAATTGTATCAAATAAAAACTGTGTGCTGCCCTCATTGCTCTATGTTGGTTTTGTAATCAGTTAATTACCTTCTTCACATCAGAGATGACTCCTCTTCAGGTTTACTGACGAAGCAAGGGAGGCGAAACTGAAACAAAGTGCAATTACTCTGTGCTTGCCTCAAGTAAACTCAGTAAAAGTCACTTTTTTCCTTTTTTCTTTGTGCTGTCTATCTGAAGTGGTTTAGCACATGAAATATGTTGACAATGTCAATTCACCAGCAGTAAATATTTTTTCACAAAATAACATTTCCCTAAAAGTTGTCAATAAAAATGACAAAGAACATAAACATATCAATACCATGCACATTTGCTGCCCGATTACCTCATACTATATATCCTGTGTTACAGCATCTTGTTACTGAGTGTTTCTCAAAGTGACAGCTGTGAGTTAGTGAGTTTTAAAGATGATGTTTTTACTCCTTAACCTGCAGCAAAACACCCGCTTGTTGTTTTTACATTGTATTTTCCAAGGTTGAGCGTTAAGGCTAACGTTAAAACTTGCTTACAAAGTCTAATTCAAACAGAATATATATATATATATATATATATATATATATATATATATATATATATATATATATATATATATATATGTGTGTGTGTGTGTGTGTGTGTGTGTGTGTGTGTGTATATGTGTTTATCACATGAAATCCCAATAGATCACATTGCTTGTGGTTGCGATGTGTCAAAATGTGCAAACTGCAAATTAAATGAGTGCTTTGGCAAGGCTCTGCAGATCGACCACATGACAGACAGCAGTTAGACAGTCTCAGACCTTTAAAAACAAGGACCAGTTCTGTGTGTCATCAGAACAAGACAAAAACAAAACCGTCACTTTTGGCATCCGCAAAGGAATCTCAAAGTTTGGAGAAATCGCGTCACACCGTGTGTGTGTGTGTACGCTGCATGTGCGGCTGTCGGCGAGAAGAACATGAAGCAGCGGTGGCTCGGCTACGTATATATAAAGAAAGGAATCACTCTGAAGACTGACTCATCGCCGCATATCATGCAAACACATGCTGCATGTCACATCATTTCTCGTATTTCTGCTTGTTTTCTTTTCCATCAGCATGGCAGCCTGAGTGTTAGGGAGGCGGGGCAGGCTGAGAAAAAACCGATGCATCACTGACAGGCTCACAAGCTGGAGGAGTGAGGTAAGGCCTCAGATGAGTCACGAGTCGTCGTAAAAAAAGCTGACCTGTTAAAGCACTTCTCTGCAAACCAGCAGCAGTACAGTCCAGGCGCCAGATTTTGATGAATCCGACTCAACACAATCGCCTGAAAGTTGAGATCTAACAACCGATTTTCATTTCTTAGAGCTCTTTCTAGTTCACACTTATTTCTTGAATCGCAAAATGCCACTATATATATATATATATATATATATATATATATATATATATATATATATATATATATATATATATATATATATATATATAAATCAATCAATTTCTATCATTTTCTAGCCAAGCCCTTCCTCATGTAATATTAAAATTCTGCTCTAATGAGACTGGTAAATGTACAGCACTGTGAAAACGTATTTATATCACTTGAAATCTTTCATATTGTGCTACGCTACAAACAGTAACATGTTTGGTTTGTATTTTATGAGCTAAACAAACATGTAGTGTCAAGTGACAAAGCAGAAGGAAAACTAAATATCTGCTTTTCGAAGGGTTTTGAAAGTAAAACTCTTCACAGTACAGTGTGCTTTTGTATTCAGACCATTTTTTTTTTTTTTTTGCAAAGTAGCTCAAGTTCAGTCAAATTGGATGAAAAGTGTCTATAAATACCACTTTTTAAGTACTGACCCAGACTTGCAGGTGGATTTACTAGTTTGGACTTGTAAACCCTTTAGCACATTTGATCTAATCGCTTCCATTGCAGTTCTGGCCTTTTAGTGACATCATGCTGGAGGTGGAAGCTCCATCCCAGACAAGTATTATCCAGGATTTTCCTGCATCCCTGTATCTTACTTGTCCATGCTAAGGAAAACCATCACCACATCATGATCCTGCCACCACTGTGTTTTATTTTGAGGTGCAGAGTTAGTTTTTTTTTTTTTTTTTTAACCACACACAATTCTCGTTTGCACCGAAGAAAAATTGATGATCAACTCTTCATTGCTTAGAAGCATTGAATGCAGGAAAATGCATTATTGTAAGCTAGAATTACTAGTAAGTCACATGATTGCTGGATGCGACATTAAATTGGGTGGAATGCAGCACAAGCTGGGACTCTGGTCAGTTAACAAAATGGTTTTCATTTTCATCACAAACTCACGACTCTTCAGCCAAACTCTGTGGGATAACGTAAAACCAAGACAAACAATTTAAAAGACTTTGGAAAAGAAATATGATTCACAGATCATCACATCAGCTCACTGTCACTCCGCAGCGCTCAAGTGAGCAAATAAACTGCAAATGCAGCTCGAACTTTTGAGCCAAAGAGGGAGGAGAAAGAGACATGCCGTCACTGAGCGCTGTCAGCCATCGCTGTCTCTCGCTGGTGATTCAAGCTTTCCCAGTGATTCACGTCTGTGCAGAGACTAAACAACAGGCCCAGAGTGTTGTCACTCTTCTTTTTCTCACCACCGACATCCTCCTTCTCGTATTATTTCGCCCCTCCTCTCCATTCATCTCTGTGTCCGTCTCCCCACTGCTTCCTGCTTGCTAATTGTTGCTGTGCCCACACACCCGGTTATTTTTCCACCGAGCGCGCACCAGCTCTCTCTCTCTGTCTCGAGGTCCTTGTTGTTAGACCTCCAGGACGTTCAAAAAAAAAGAGAGAGAGAGAGAGAAAAAAGAAAACTCCTAACACACCCTATTCCACCTGCGGGCCGGTGCAGCCCAGCAGGGGATTTCACTGCGCTGATGACGGGGCGCACTCTTCCTTCCTGAACCCACATAAATCTGTCGATGGCTTCTGTCCTGGAGTCTAATATTAAAGCTGTTTTCCATCACGCCAAAGTGCAAGGAAGGGAAAGCTATTGTTAATTAGCATGGTCTGGTGTAGCTGTTAGCACTGGCCACGGCTGGGACTCACCCCTTATTGTTTATAAAGAGCCTCCATCCTGACAAGGCCGACTACTGCCGTTAAGGAGGATCATTGGTAATAACCCAGCCAGTCACGATGCATTCGTTCTTCTTGAAAAGCACTGTTCACACTCTTTCTACTGCCCGCTGATTTATAGTTTGAACCTCTGCCACAGTTGTGCTCCTGCCTCTGTTGAACTGTGTGTAAATTCCACTTTGACTTCTCTTCTCAGAAAAATGACAAGAATGGACTTGCAAGGACATTTCCACCGAGCGAAGGACTTCTGTCATCTCACAGAATACGAGAAACTACCATCCTGAGGCTATAATCAAACACACACACAAACACGCACACATCTCCAAGCATCCTTGCACACTTTGCAGGATTTGTGTTGGTTCAATTGTGAAACTGCAAAAAAAAAAAAATGGAGGCAAAAGTCATTTAGATTAAACATTTAATTTCAGAGTTCAAAAAAGGGATGCATGAGTTATTTTGCAAAAGCAAAATACGCTTTAATGTATATCTTCAACACAAAACGACAGAATAAATACACTGACGGGTGCTGCAGTTTTGAAGATGAGGTTTCTACAAAATAAAACGCTCACAAAGCAGTTCTCTTCACAGTTCTCTTCATTTTTCAAAGTCTTACATCGAGGAATGTAACAGAAACTTTAAAAACCACAAGGAATGACATTTATCTGACTCCATGTCATCCTTTTCGACAAGCACGCTTTCTAACGGTTTAGATTAAACGTTTAGAAATGCTAGCTCATAATACTTCCCCCCCCCTGCAGTCCACAGAGTTCAGTTAGCTGGTCCTGCGCCCAGTAGTCTCATTTCTGAAAGTCTGTTGCTGCTGTCCGGTTCTCTGGGCTCACAGTAGAACCCGAGTCTGTTACAGTATATCTGAGCACAGAGGGAAGCTGTGCTCTGGCTCCTGCATGTAGCTCACCTGCCATGGAAGCCCCAGAGTAGGAGGTGGCTCCACAAAACTGTCCACGTATCCCTGAGGACACGGGGTCCACATCCCCGCCTGATACCCCAACCCGTCACCCATCTGAGGGTATCGCAGCGGACTGGGTGGGAGATCGTCAGGGCTGTTGCAGTGTCCACGAGAGGCGTAAAAATGTCCCTCAGTTGGATAACAGGGGTAGTGTGGTGAAGGTGGACATGATGTCGCCCCATTATCCATGTATGCGTGTGGATCCGCAGACAGCCTGTGGAGGTGAGGCCCCTGTTGCGGCTGCAGCTGCTGAGAGATGTGCCAGGGGACATAGTTTTGATGCTCCAGGCGAGGAACTCCAACTTTGGTCTGCTCCAGTCGAGACCCTCCCACCACAGCTGGTCCTGCGGGCGACCTGTGGCATTCCCGGTGGCTGCACGGCTTGTTGGGAGGATTTGAACTCAGGAATACCGAGAGGGCAGAGATGCGGTTGATGGCCCTCTGCAGGGTGGCGATCTTAGACAACCGTTTGCCGCTCAGGTCATGATTCAGGGCAACTCGGAGAGCATTGAAAGCTTGGTTGTAGTCCATGATGCGCTTTCGCTCTCGCACATTAGCAGCCATTCTCCGAGCCTTCGAACGGACCGGTCTGTTGCGCTTCTTGTTCTGGCCTTCCTCAGGGTCGCTAGGACTGCCCTGGAAAGACTGTTTGACACCTCCATCGTCATCGCCTTGTCCCAGCACGCCGATCTCAAGCTCTTCCTCAGAAAACTCGGAACCGGTGACACTGCTGCAGCTCATTGTCTCAATAATGCAGACACCAGACAAGTCCCAGCAAAGTCTGAGAGCGGGATTCGTTGGTTAGAAGTTGCCTGCCTCATCAACGCGCTTCTTTGGCGTGTTCAGTGAGTAGGGCTGCCGGTGTTTGCTGCTGCCCAGGTATTCTCTCTCTGTCTTACTCCTCTGGTGCACCGTGGTTACCTTTACCTCAAAAAGACAGGTTGGTCTGCTTTTTAAAAGATCTTGGAGTCACATGGTACAATCATTTGAGAGGAATGATGCACTCTCTCGCCCCTTCCAAGTTTATGGGCGCCCTGCAGGCAAATGGCACTGTCACCTCCTCCTCCTCCTGCGCTGACTCTCCCTCACATCTCTCATCGTATCATCCAGGAGAGCTGCAACTACTAGATATTTACACACACTGCATGAAAAGAAATATAGCCTTCCTTTAACTGTCTGACATTAAATCAGACCGATCTTTCCTCGTTTTAGGTCAGTTGGAATTACCAAAACTATTTCAAATATTCTTTAACAACTTATTGAAGTGGTTTATTAAACTAGTTTTTCCTTACTTACTCTCATTACGTCAGTACCTCTGTTCATACTCTTTCCCTAAAGACTTTCAGCATAGCTGAGCAGTTTTTATGGTTCCCAAATATTGGGATTTGCTTTTCCAACTCTTTCAGTTTGAAATGAAACAATCACATTGAATCATATACTTTGATTCCTGCACTGCGTATTTATTTACCATACATACATCCTAGACCGGAGGCCCTCGGCTCCAAGCCTGGAGGGTCGGTGTTCTGAAACATTTAGGTGTGTCTCTGCTCCAAAGAGTCAAATAATGAGGCCATTAGCAAAACTCTGGAGGACTTGACTGCATGCTGAGGAGGTAATTCAACCATTTGATTTGTTGGACCAGGGACTCATCTAGAAGTCTTAGAACACTGGCCCTCGAGGCCTGGATTTGAGGACCCCTGTCCAGCTCAAGAGTTGGGTTTTAGATGTGTTTCTGCTTCGACACACCTCATTCAAATGCTTCAGCTACCTCTTTAACATGACAAAGATCTGCAGAGGCTCGCTAATGAGCCATCATTTGATTCAGGTGTGACGAGCCATGGAAAGAACTAAAAGTTAAAGGATATCAGCCTTTGAGGACTGGCTTCGGAAATCACTGTCCTAGACGAACTGAACATTTATCAAAGTGACCTAATCTGGTGTACATTTCCTCTCCTGACGAGTCTAGGTGAAGTGGGACCTTCTTATCTCCAGCAGGTAGGCTTCATCCTGCCAATTAGCCGTCTCTACAGTGGCGATTCTCGCTCTCCCTGTCTCACTGTTTGCTCAGCTTTAAGGGCCGTGTAATTTAAAGTGGCTGCCCTGAAACCCATTCCCATAAATCAGGCCTGGGCAGCACCTGAGGACAAGACCAAAGTGAGGCCTCCACTTCAAAGAGAGGGAAAACCAAGGGTAAATATTTCACAATTAGAACCTGTGATTGCTGCTGGCCTCAACAATCGATCTTTCATCATCCTTTGTTTGTGAGGAAAGGGTGCCACTTTGGTGGAAGTGGAACGTTCGCACAGTTTCACATATCGTAGTTTTGCGTAAGATGAATAATTGCTTGTGACTTGTTAGAAGGAATGTTGGGTCAACGAAGAAAACAATCAGAACCATTCACCATGTGTGATCTGCTTCTGACGATAAATGAAGAGTGAAAAGAGAAAAGACTGACACGTCAAAGATGGCTGCTGTGTCTTTAGGTGATTCCTTTGACTTTTACCAGAGTGTTTGGTCAACGATGGGTAGATTAAAAGCAGCCTCTCAGGCACTGAACTGGGGGGTCGTTGAGAAGCATTGCTTCCTTCCTGCTCTCTCCTTTTATTATGTGTCCAACTCTTTGAGACACAAACCCAGTTTCAGTCCAGACCTTCACCCCTGGAAGTCCAACTATTGAACACCAGTCTTTTCACTAGTATGGATAATTCAGCCAGTCATCTGCTGAAGTCTCGTCCGGTCCGACCCAGCTGGCTGTATTTCTCTGAACCACTGAGTTATAGCTGATTCTCCACATATTCTCTTAAACTGGCACTGTGAAGAGTAGTCATACGCCTCTCAAAGCATACGGGCCACTTTCTGAATGTTATTCTGACCTACAGGCTTTTAAACCCAGAAAGAACCCAACATGCAAACGCCATTCAGATAATCCTCGAACCCAAGACCTTCTTGGTGCAAGGTGCTTCAACTTCCCCAGTTGATCCATTCTTAAGTTTATTATTGCATAATTATGTCACCCCTGCGTTGTGTATAAGCTAAATTGAAACATTCCTATACATATGCAATACTATTGTGAAAAGAGTTGACATTTGACCAAAGATTATCCTAAAATTGTGCAAGAAGTCACCTGAACAACATTCAGTCTAAGTGTTTTGATATTTTTCTTGTTTATGACGTTCCACGCCCGGAAGGTTGTAAAACCCCTCTGCACCACACCTTTCTCTTTCTGATATCCCAAATATCTTCGTAGCCAAAACAGTTCAAAATGTTCTGCACATGTCACTCAGCCGCAAGTGGAGCAAAGGCTTTATCGCAGCGAGTGATTTATGGCTTTACAAACACGTCAGATTTACTGCTCTGCTGGAACAGAGCATGGAGAGAATACTGCCTCGGACTCTCCCTGTCCATTCATTTTTGACAGGTGACAAGACACCAGTAATTATCAGCCGCCGGGAATAAATCAGGCAGATTTTATCACGCTGCTCACTGTGCCCTTGATGGAATAACCATTTTCAAGCAAGGGGGAACCAGTCCAACGCCACCGAACCTAGGATTTGTAAATCTCCTGCTCAAGCCCCCATAATGACTGGTTGTTAGCCGTTTGTTATTAGAGGTCTGTGTGCCAAAAGTTATAGATGTGTATTTCCAAAGGGGTACTTACAGGTAATAAGTGAGTAAGTCCGGGTTTGCTAACCTAGCCTTTGTAGAGGTATGTTAATGCATGTTATTGCTGTCTGCTATGGAATTTTCTCACCTCAATAAAATCTGATCTGATAAGTACAAATAGTTTTGAAAAGCTGCATTAATTGAACAATCCATGGTTGTGAGCTCGCCTAAAGTGCACTTTGATTTTTGTCCACAAAGTGCTTTCTCTTTTTTAAGAAAGCTTCTTATTCACATAACTAGCTAGTGTCTCATCTTTATCATCTTATTGAACCATTGTCCTTCAGTTTCAGTTCGAATTCATTGAAAGTCACTTTCTACGCGCCAGTCATATCTATATTTTATGTTTGATGTTTTCCGTCTTTGGGAATAATATGGCACGCATAAAGTTATCATCCACATAAAGTTATCATGCACATAAAGTTATTGTGCAGAAAACAAAATTACACAAAGCAGAATAGATTTGAGGTGAAACAGGAAAAAGGCGTTCATTCAAAGGTCAGAGGGGTCAAATGATGGAGCCAAATAGTTGACTGTCAGGCTGACCAGTTGAAAAAGTTCAAAGTAGGTCTCAGCCAAAAAAAAAAAAAAAAAAAAAAAAAAAAAAAAAGCATTAATGTGCCTTTATTTTGAAATGTCAATTTTGGGGTGTTTCTGATGTATCATTCCCTGCAAACCAAACTAGTCAGAAATCCCAGAGCAGGTAAAGTCTATTCAGTGAACGTTGAGTGACTTGATGCTGGGTTTCCTGAGACAGAAAACCTTTTAAACTAATTACAATAGCAAACTGAGCTAAATCCACTGTTTCATAACCAAAACCGGAATGGCTTTTTTCAGTAAAGTGTCCTGAGACCAACATTTGCTGTGAAATGGTGCCATATAAATAAACTGAATTGCATTGAAGAAAAAGTCAAATTCTTACAGTGAAAAGTTCCTGTTAAAACCTATCGACCAGAACCTTAAGAGTTGTGGTCTTTACCTGGATTCCTAGAGACTTTTCTCTTTGCCAAAAGACACCAAACAAAATGGACACAAACACCACCACTTCTACTTCTCTTGCTGAGAATGTATACATATATTTAATCGGCTGAATCGGTTACTTTGTTTTTCATGCTTACATCGTGTTCTTGCCAATCCTTCACTGTATTCATCTGCCAACAAAACCCTGGAGCAAAAATGCCATGACTTTATAGTATGAATGTATGAATTAATGAAAGATTCAATGTATGAATACTGCAATAATCCTCAAGTGGGAAGTTAAATACACTCTGGCTGTTAATTATCTCCCTCCCATTTAGGAAAACAGATAGATTATAAATGCAAAAATGTGCAAAGGGCACCGAAACAAACTGAAACGGGCACATTTAGTTTAATCCCACATCTCCACCAATTTGCTGTTAATACTTTTATAGCAGGAGAGAAACGATCAATCTCAAGGAGAACACACCAAAAGTTCAAATCCAGCCAGGATTTGAACTGCAGGCCTTCTTGCTGCATCACTTTCCCTCCATGCCTTTGAACACTCAAGATATACGGCGAAGTCGCACTTCAAAAAACACACGTCTGCGTCTGGTTTGCAGAGTTTTCCAAGGACACAACAAAACAAACTGTGACGACACCGAGCAAACTGACACAGTAGTTATGAATCACTCTGTCTGAGATTTACCGGCAGTTGGGTGCAGTTGGCTGCTGAACTCTCTTTTGACGGCGCATGGCAGCTATAAAATCCCTGCTGTCGGGTTGAGACAATGCCCGGCATATTTCAGCAGTCTTATTCACAACACAGACTGTCATGCGTCCGTCAGCTATTAATCATAGAGGTGTGTTAAAGATTATTCTACAACACTGCAGAGGTTTCCAGTTGTTTTTGTCTGTGAGATCCAAAGTGTTTTGATTCTAGAAAACTTTAATACAGAAGTTTGTAACTTTGAAGAAAAGTTGCTATTAAGATCTGTTGAGGTTTGTACTTTTAAATTCAGTTATTTTCTTTTTGGATTGTTTTCCTAATAGTTGTTCATTTTATCCTGCCATTTATGGTTTATTCCTTGTGTCAGTTCAGTTATTCTCCGTTTTGTCTTTAGATTTGTTTCGTTTGATTAATATTTATTTCTACCTACACCTCTGGTGTAGGTAATCTATCCATCGTTGACCAATTTCTTTTCTCCTTTCATTCTCTTTGTTTTTTACCTCACCCACCATTCTGCTCCCCATCCCAGCTGTTCATTATTTCCTCATTTGCTGCTACCTGCTCCCTTGCCCAGCTGCATCCACTCTCCTGTAATTAGCTTTTCCGATCCCTTTTGTCATTTCCACCTTTCCCTCAGTGTTTAATTCTCTCTCTCTCTCCTTCCACACTTGCCGGATCCTTTCTTTGCCTCGTCTGGTCTCCTGTCATTTTTCACCACATTGTGTATTTTTTTTAAACCAATAATCTTTGTAAGTTGTCTCTTCAGTTTCATTGTAAAATATCTATTTTCATCAGACCTCCAGTGTGAACAGCTTGGCACAAAAGCACACCCTATGACTCAATAGCTTTAAACCGCAGTAGCTTGAAGTCGTCACTTTCTCTCAGACTGTGTAAATCTTTCTCATGGTTCTGGAGACATTGTGAGCCAATCTAATTTACAACATTACGTAAATCCATTAAAGCTCACAGGTCTTTGACTTTGTGCAACTCTGTTAACACAACACAGCATCTCAATCATGAGAGTTCTGAACTTTGACTGAGCCATTTTATCAAATAGTTTCGCCTGAGCTTTCCTGTGCACACAACTTCATTATGAACTCAGTGGCTACAAGGTACCCAAGTGCTTCGGGTCCAAAACAGGCCCAGATCTCAAGGCCTACGCAATGCGTCACAGGTGGTCTCGGGTAAAATAAATAAATAAATAAATAAATGTTTGATATCGATGTCTACACCTAACATACTGTTCATGGTTTGATCTCATTTATTTAAGGGACCTTCTTCCAGAAGCCTTGCAGTTCATTCAGGTGAAGTTTTGCATTCATAATGTCATATATGTGGAGAGGAGAGGCTTTCTGCTGGCAGCATTTCCTGGCCTGTCAGATATGATCAGTGTTTTTCTAAGTATCCTGTCATGAACTTTGACATTTAGCATGCTAACCAAGCCCTGTGGAGTCTAAGATGGAGATTTGATGCATTTTCTCTGAGCATGTCACTCTCTGACCTAAGGCTGGATTTCCGTCTCTCTTGGGCAGATTGGTAGAAAGTGTTAATGTTTTCTATTGAGTTATTGAAGATGTGTAAAGCAATTATTAAAATTAGGTTTCACTTTAGTAGAAAATGCCCTTATAACTTGATGGGTAGCGATATTGGCTTATATTAGATCATTGCTGATTTCTTTCCTTATTGGATCCAGAACAGACACTTGTATGCTGTTCAAAGATCATTGAATCCATTTTGTTGAATTTATTTCTAAGCTTCAGCCCATAAGCAATGCCAAACTTGGTTTTCTGACACAACTTCTTTTTTTTCTCATTGGCTTCATTTTTGCTGAAGAAATAATTATGTGGAATCTATTTTATGTTTCTCTAGACTATAAACTCTTTAGCTTTGTGTGAGAAAAAAAAAAATCTGATCAAATTTGATAGGATTTGCTTGCAGTGTTTACAGGCTAAATATCTGATAACTTTGTTGTAGCTTCTGTTATTTAACTGTGTTTATTCTGGTGACAGAAGTTTCCATAAGTTCAAGTTCAAAGAGTGGACACCTGATTAATGGGGTATTTTTTACAAGGTCAGGTCATGAAGGCAGGCCAGTTGCCAGGCAGACAAAAAACAGCACACTTTTGTTTTGGGCCACTAAAAATTCTGCAGTCTCTAATTTAGCCATAAGCGCAACATTACTATAACCCATGCTCTCAGTGATTTATATTGTGCAGCAAAACCATGCAAATCTGTCAGCACTGATGTCATGACATGTCTAACAGTTTCCTCCCCAGAGGAATGTCAGTACATTTCCTCCCCTGTCTTAAATACTTGAATCACGATATGAATCACTCATTTTTATTTGGCTGCCATGTGCATAGAGATCACAGCAGGAAAGTCGTGCACTGCAGTAAATAAAGAGCATTTATTAAAGAAAGGAAAAGTGCAGAGACTCAGTTGTTCATTTCATTCCAATTTGAGTTGGCTCAGCATTGGGACGTGCAGCTTTTCACATTGAACAAAAATGCGCAAAAAAAAAGGGCGAGCGCTGTGTTTTCCATGGAGCATTCCTTCCGAAGAAGACAGTCATTACACCAGGTTATCATTAAAGGGCCCGTTTGGTGTGCTGGAACATGTGGTCAAGGTTAACTGTCAGTGGGGCCAGTTCCCACACAACCACAAGCAGTTAAAATAATGCCTTCTGACCACTTAAGATGTTACAAAGCATCACGGCAACCCCGTGGTTAAATGGGTCGAAAAGGTTTACAATGGCCCATTGAAAGGATCTGCGTGTGAAGTGTTAAGTCAAGCAAAAAGGAGATGTTTGACGTGCGTTTGTCGATGAAGCGAGGGGTCGCAAAGTAGCTCAAGTCTGCAAAAGAAATCGTACACAGATTGAGACAAACATCCACAACAAAGAACGTGAGAGTGATGAAAGTTCTTTTTGTTATTACGTGGCTGCCAATAATTGCAGCTTTGTTCTTCAGGTCAGAGGGTCATAACCCTGTTTTCCCTCTGGCCAGTAGCAACTGAAGGGGAAGAACATCAATGCATGACATTTTCTACGACTAAAAAACTGAAGCGTTTGCCAGTGGGTGGGTGCAGCTAACCAAAAAGTTAGATTCACTAACCACTAACTTTCTAACCAAGAATCTTAGCTTCGCAAACGTTGAACAACTAAACACATTCATATGTGTTGAAGCTAATGCTAAATTGCAAGACACATTTACAAAACTAGCGCAAGCTCACCCTAGACAAATAAAAAGCTAACTCTACACCGCTAAACACATAAAAAAATGAGTGAAAGACAATTCTAACCGTTAAGATGACAGCAAAATCAATTTGTCATACAAAATCAGCTTTATCTTCATTTTCTAGATGACGACTAGCATGAGACTCCAAAAGTCCTGTTTCTGATTTTGCTACATGTTATTACTTTAAAGTTGTTTGACTAGTATGATCATGATTGAAAGCACATGATGTGACCTAAAATTCATTCAAATAACTGAAATGGGTAACATTATAAGGCAATAACTCAAACACAGATATAATCAGTAAGACTAAAGCTATCTAAAGGGACATTTGGTGAGCAGTAGTAGTGAGGAGCAGGTTACTCAATATCTAGCATACACAGCTAAATTACACAGGCGCTAACCCTAATATACCTAATATGCATAAAATATTGAAAGTATGTGATGCATACTTGTATTTGAGCTTCCCTTTATTAGCATTTTATTTCTAGAAATGCTGCCCTCTAGTGGAAAACAGATATCACACCACGCTTGACATATGAAACAGCAAGAAACTAATGAAAAATCACAACAGTGAAATATTCTTATTTAACATTTTCTTTAAAACATTTTTTTGTGCTTGTTTTTCATATTATATGATGTTCCTTAAAGGATTTTTTTTTAATGTAAACATTTCTAAACTGGAATTCAGTTGCTCCTAAAACATAAAAAAATGAAAATATGTCTGAAGGTATTCTTAGATAAGTTTTGCTGCCTTGCCTGTCTACTTCGTGCACATAGTTATCATATTGGCTTACTCTGTAAGGTCTACACCTCACAAACATCAGAATCGATCAAGGTTAGGCTCTGGGGGAATGGGCCCTCTCTTATTCATTCTTATAAGTATTTTAATTTTGTTTATGTTTTGTCTCATCAACATAAAATAAATGGTAACGTGGAGATAAGAATGAACCTAAGACTTGCTTGAACCACGATGTGTTCTTAAAGAATTTAGTCAGACATAATTTGACAAGAATGTTTCTGATCTGAAGAGTTATTTTCCATGTGTCAGATACCATATATGTATGGATAGATTTAAATAATGTCAGTAATGTTGAATAATGTCAAAAATCTAAACTATTGAATTATTTATTTATTTTTTCCCCATAGTTAAGTGGTAAAAGGCAGGTCACATCCAGCACAGTTCATTCCAGTCAAAGGTGAAACATTTTGTTACATAAAAATGCATGCTAGCCATATTCAAACTTTTTGAAGCTCATGACATTGAAACATCATTTATGATACCTGAGGGATTTAAAGTCAATACATAAGTGACAGTGAAAATACTCACTTCCCCCTGTAGATGGTGTAAGCGGGTTGTGTTGGGTTTTTGACAACAATCAGCTGTAACTTAAAGGGAGTATCGTACTGTAGAAACCTTTGGTAAAGCGAAATGCATGGATGAGCCTCTGAATTTCCCAGACACCAAACTGATGATGGAGTACATGCTACGTAGAGAATATGGACCTACTCTATATGATGTTCGGGATGTTTGTTTTCTCTTCTTCTTCTTTTGTCATTTTGTTTGTATAAAATTAAAGTATATATGTGTGTGTGCACACAATCACGACAAGTTCTCATGAGAACAATGCTCTCATGAGAACAATGCTTGTTGGCATTGTTCTCATGAGAACAATGCCAACAAGCATTGTTGGCATTGCTTGTTGGCATGCAACAAGCATGCCAACTTGCTTGTTGGCAAGTAAGTCCAGATAGGACTTATTTTTTAAAAAAAGGTAATGTTTCGGTTTTTCGCAGCTCAAATTTGTGAAATGAATGCATTGCTAACACAGCATACCGGTAGCGCCCGCAGTTGTACGGCTGTACGTACCTTAAGATTTTCCTTTAAGTCAGGGGTCCCCAAACTACGGCCCGTGGGCCGGATCCGGCCCGCCTCCACATTTGGTCCGGCCCCCTGAACAATACCAGAGAGCATTCAGATTTTTTTTCATTCATTGTATTTTCCGGTTTATATGTGGATTTTTCCTCAACCACCAGGGGGCTCTTTAGCAGGAAATGTGTCCTGTAAACTGTGGGGCGCATTACTGCCATCTGTTGGACTTTTAGGGAACTGCTTGACTTTTATGTTATTTAATCAGTACAGTTGTTTGCTAAAGGTAGAGCAGATGAACACGTGTCTGTTATGAACGCCGCATTCCAGGTTGAATTCTTCGAAGCGATGCCTGTAAGTAGCAGCTTATACTTCAAAACAGTATATATGTTAACATATGAGAAATTAATATGTTATAGTTACTTTCCCTCAATGGAATATATGCTAGTCAGTCCCAGTCACCGTTTCACTCATGGTTTTTGCCCATGTGCTTTCTGGGTAAAAATCAATCGAGAAACGCACCCCCCCCCGCACCCCCGCCCGCGCCCAGCAACAAATCCTAAGCGATGTCGTGTGGAACTATAACGCACTGAGTGAATGGGGAAGTTTGCGTGTTGTGGTGGAAAATTACCTCGGTGTTGGGGCTGAAGCACGTAAAAATGCATCAGTCTAATATGGCATAAAAACAATGCCATACTTGACTTAGTTTGGCTATATCGAGGCTCACCCCAGGTGAAAAAAGTATACTTTAAGTATATTTCAAACATACTTACATTTGTGAAAGTACATTTTAAGTCAACTAAGTATTAAGTGTACAACCTAAAATATATCTGAAGCATACTAAAAGTATATTTGTACCAATTTCGAAATTAGAACTTTAAACACCCTTAAACATAATTGTGCTGCCTTTTGTTTAGTTAAGGTGGACCAGCAAGGTTTTGAAAACCCCACTAGAGCACCCCCTGGTGGATATTTTTGTTATGTTGCTTTTGTGATGCTAAAAGAAAAAAATAGATTAAAGATGGTGGAACGCAACACCAAACAGCTCGTGGAGTAGCTGATTATTGTCTTCATTTGTTGTGTTTCAGACAAGATTTGTTCGTAAGTATTTGTTAATTGTGAAAATAAATTGTGAGAAACGTCCCCCCCGCCCCCAGTCAACAATGTCCGGCCCGCCACCAGAGAAGGGAAAAGTTATGTGGCCCTCACAGGAAAAAGTTTGGGGACCCCTGCTTTAAGTTAAATTATTTATTTTATTTCTTTATTATCTAACCCTCTTTACTATTAACAAAATCGTGGAGAAAAAAAAAGATATTTCGTGTCAAAACATCTTGTATGTATAACATCTGTGTAAGTCTGTGGGGGGCGCGCGCGTGTCCATCCTAAACCTGAATGCTATTGGTCAGTTTACTTTTGTTTATTTGGCGTCTTGGCGCTTTTTCTGTGAGCTAAAAATGAATAAGCGGAGTTTGAACCCTTTCCTAGTTCTAACATGGGTCAGGTGAACCCCGCCTGAGCTTCTTACCGTGTGCGCGGTTCTGGCAGGGTCGCCAAGTTTAGCAGCCTTTTTTTGTGGTTTCGCTAACTGAAGAGCTAACGGGTCACCGGATTGGTCGAACATGACATCTGCGAGCGCTTCCTGAGCATCTGCTGGAGGGTTAACGGTTAATTCTAGCTGAAACTTTGCCAAAAGAGTGGAAATCAACCAAACATTGTGGCTTCATCTCCTCGTCGTCTGGAAGTCTCAGATACATGAACCTTGGGATCTCTATCATCCACCTCCCGTGGATCACACGGGTAGGCTTTGCTTTTATTATTTATGTATTTAAAAAAGCGGATCTAATCCGCACTTTACGTATATGGCCTGTATTTTGTGTGTTTCAGGTTTGGGCTGGCTTTATGCGCATGGTAAGCGTTGGTGATGTGATTGTGCTCTCGTGGGTCAAATGCAGTGTTAGCATAATAATATCCTGCACCTGCCCCTGTACACTACAAGGCAGTGTATTAAAAACTAGCTTAAAAGTTTTGGAGAGATTAAAAATTTTAAACGTTCTTTTTTTTCTTTTCTTTTTTTCTTTTTACATAAATTTGTGCTTGCATTTTAGTAAGACACTAAATTTGAGGTTGTTGAAGTTTCTTTAGTATTTCATAAAGATAATAAAATATCTTTCCCCAGAAAGCTTTATCCAACAATATCCTTCGAACACTGCTTCTCTATGATGTACCCAGAATAACAGTGGAGACAATGGAGAATCAGTTGATGCCTTTCAAAATGGCTGGGTTTCCCTAATAGACTCAGCAGTCCAGATCTGTATAATGAGAACTACAACCAGCAACATTTTAACAGCATTGCAGAGGAGTACAAGGACACCAATCCCGGAGAAAGTTTCTGCAGCTGGCAGCAACCAACTTCCATAGTTGGAAGCAGACCATAGAAAGATCCTGGTTGGTCATTTCTAACAATGCCACAAGACTGTAGCAAGGCTGTATGTAAAGAGAGAACATGGAAGGAAGGTGGACATACTATGTGTCCAGGAGACCAGGTGGAAAGGCAGCTGGAATTGAATCTTAGGAGAATAATTCAAGTTGTTCTATTATGGTGTAAATGGAAAGAAAAATGGAGAATGAGTTATACTGAAGGTAACCTGGTAAAAACCAAACCCTTATTATATACCCTTTGCTTCGCCCAAAGGCTCTGGACCCTCAACTATTGAGAAATGATTGCTTGCTGGAAACTGACTCTTGATGCTCAGGAAGTCCCAGGTGATTGAACAGCTACATTTTATATGATGAAAGAGACAGGTAGGCGGGTACTTGGTGTGTCATCACGACGGAGTAAAGTGGATTCCCTTAAGAAGGTTCTGGGTGGTGTACACCAGGATGGTATAGTGTAAACCAACTAACCCAGTGAAGGGTTTATGGACAGTTGGTGTACTCTCAACAAGGTCCCCTTCCATAGAGGGAGAACCAATAGAAGGTATTTATTGTGTATGTCAGTGAGTCTTAGTGTACATGGAAACATACTAAGTGTTGAGGGTCCATCTAGTGTACATTAGGGAGACATAATGTACTCAGATTTACCCAGGGAAGGTTACTTGTACAATTTGTAGTCACTCCAGTGACACTCCGTCTGTGGAAAGGACATCAGACAAGGACTTGCACATCAGGATTCTTAGCAAACCTTTCATACAGTCTAACTTCCCAACAGAAGCACATGGAGACTTTAAAGTAACAGTATCCACCAAGCACTTACAGAGGAATGCGTGCATCAACCTCTTATCCTCATGTTTCCTTGTCATGGTCTCATTAGCTTTTTGGGGTTAGAGCTCTCCTGTGGGGTGGGAGGTTCATGACGTCTGTGCCTGGGGGCATGTGTTCAATGTTTTTGTGCTGGTTGGATATAGCCCAGTGTCTGAGCTTTTCTGTGGGCGAGGGAAAGGGAGCTGTCTGCCCTTCTCCACCCCACAAAGAAGAAAACCATTTCCTCGGACCAGGGACTGGTTGCCCCTTTGGGGGGATGATACCTGGAATTGGGAGTGTAGAGTGTGTGCCCGTGGCTCAGGACTTTCAGCTTTAGTTTTCATATGTTTTTCAGTTATTATTAATAAATTCTCTGCATTGTGGTTCAACCTTAAAACCGCAGTACATGACAAACTGGGAATAATCCAATAGTAATTTCATAATTATGTGCTAAATTTAAACTGACTGCCTCTTTCAAGACATCTGCAGGACTTTTCATGTTTAATAGGCATTTCATTGGTGAAGTCATATAATTTGTCCGGTTTTTTTTTTGTATGTATTGTTTGTATTCCGGGCTGCACAGTGGCGCAGTTGGTAGAGCTGTTGCCTGGCAGCAAGAAGGTTCTGGGTTTGATTCCCAGCCCCGGTCTTTCTGCATGGAGTTTGCATGTTCTCCTTGTGCATGCGTGGGTTTTCTCCAGGTACTCCAGTTTCCTCCCACAGTCCAAAAACATGACTGTCAGGTTAATTGGCCTCTCCAAATTGGCCCTAGGTGTGAGTGTGTGTGCATGGGTTGTGTGTCTCTGTGTTGCCCTGCGACAGACTGGCAACCTGTCCAGGGTGCACCCCGCCTCTCGCCCGGAATGTTAGCTGGAGATAGGCACCAGCAGCCCTCCCGACCCCACTAAGGGACAAGGGTGTAAAGAAAATGGATGGATGTTTGTATTTCACATGAAAAACATTGATGTTCATCTTGTGCTTATTTGAAACACTGTATTGTGAATTGCAAAGTGAGATTAGCAAAGTCGATAAATAACAGAAAATCTATTAATCTCTAAAAGAAAAGAACACAGATAAAGCCAGTTTTGCCTGAGCAGCAAAACTTGGTGCTTCAGGACGGTGCTCCACTTTAACCTCATAAAACTTTAATCCCTAGTTTGCTATAGTGATTTGTCTTTGCTCTAAAACTGGTATTTAAAAAAAAAAAAAGTTTATAAAAATGCTTCAAATGCTGCAACGTCAGTGCAGGCCTAAACTAAAGTCACGTTTTTATTCTTATTTTCATTGACAACATGTTGTCAACATATTGAGTAGAAATGATTTCAGAGGAAGCTGTGTTAGCCTCAGAGCAGAGCGTAACGCGTTCCAAGCAACATGCTGACAGCAGAAGAAACGCATGCGGGGTTTCTTAAAGCAGGCGAGTGATTAGTGATCCAAATCAGCCAGCTAGATCTTGGACCACGGACGCACTTGTGCTCCTTCCCTTTCATTCAGCTGTTTCAGAAGCGACACCTCCCCCTCTTTCTTTCCCAATTCTCATCCATCTCCGAGTGCAGTCATTTCTAGTGCAGAGAAATGTCCCCAGTGACAGTAAGGGATGACGCAGGCTCTCTCTTCCTCTCTCTGTTTCACTAACCCTCACCATCCCACCCTCCATCTCCTTGTAGCTCCAACACCATGTTTTCCCTCTCCTGACTTGCTCTCCCCTTCTTTTTTTCCTGCTTTGGTACTACCCTTTTCTCCATTTCCTCGCCCAGTCTCCCCGTCCCCCTCTCCTCTCACTCCCTCCCCCTCTCTCCCCTCCTTCTCACTCTGCTCCGGCACTGCAGTGCTGATTGTGATTGAACACACACAAACACACGCGCGTGCACGCACATACACAGGCTAGCACGCCCGAACACACGCACACAGGAGCGTAGCTGAGTAGCAAGTACTGCAGCAGCATGCAGCATCTGCGGCTCAGCCATTCAGGGAATGAAGGAAGCAGATCGCGGGAGGGGAAATAGTTTGCTACCTCAGACCAGCCTGCTTGTGCACCTTAGCAGAGGTGAGGATAATGCATTTCAAGAGCGGATGGCTTATGCTATCCTGTCTCTTCTGCACTGCCTCTGCATCCCGCTCACCCTGCTCCTCCCACTCCAACTCTTCCTCCTCCTCCTCTCTACAGCATCATTAGACAGGACTACAGATTGACCGGGACTGGCAAGCGGTGGATGGTCAGGGTATTTTTTTTTTTTACCCCCCAGCTGAAGGATTCTTCTGTGGCTATGCTACATCTGCACCCTGGCTGCTGCTGGCTGGATTGTTAACTGACTTCCGGAGCTTGAAAATAGCACCGAAGCGTACGAGGAATCTTGGATGTGTGTGTGGCATTCTGTACCAGTGTTGTCGCTGGTGCATTTCCTTCTTTTTTTTGTTTTGTTTTTTTTTTCCCCTGCTGGTTGTTTTTGCCGTCTCAGAGACTGGCTAGCAGGCACTGCAGCATCAGGACCGCAAGATCCATGAAGGGGTAGGGCATGAGGACCCAGGGGCAACCCCAAGGAAGGGCTTGAGTACTTCCATTGGTACCACTGCTGAGGTGCTCATCTTGATTTTTCTATTTTTTTTTTTCCAGAAAGGGGTGTCTGGTGGGGGGTTGGTGTGGGTGGTGACAGCACAGGTAACTAGGCCCCTACAGAGCAGAGCGGGTGGCTCTTGCGTAGAGGAGCCAGGCAGGACGTCCTGTGGGAAAGGGGGGAAGAAGGGCTGACTGGAACGTTGGACTCCTGATGGTGGCTATTTTTGTCTCCCCTAGCTGAGCGTTTGGGACAGCAGGTGGAAGAGAAGATGCTTATGGCCCGAGACACGGCCCGGGATGAGGCTCAAAAGCTACACAGGAAGTGGCTGAAGCACCAGGCCTTTATGGCAGAGCTGGCCCGCAATAAGGAATGGCTGGCCAAGATAGAACAGGTGAGTGGAGGCACCAGGAGGGGGAGAGCAGAAAGGCGGCACACGCTAAATGGGGAACACAAGAGTTCGCGGTGGGTGTGGTGAAAGTTGGAAGTGAAAAAGGTGAAGCTGAGTGAGGTGTCATCACTCGGCTGTTGTATCTTCACCATGCTCAGGAACGTCCTGTTACACTCTCAAGGTTACATAGAAAGAACAGTGGTGTCACTTTTGCTTTCACATTTAGTTGGATCTTCGTGCCTCTTTTAGGCCTTTTTGCACTAATCAGACTTGGACTTGCAGGCTGCAGAGAATCAAAATGAGAAAGCTCTAACTTTACAGCAGACACACAACGTGTGCTACAGAGTCTGGTATAAGTTGGTGTGAAGCATTTATTGCTCTCTCTTGTTTGGTTTTTTTGGTCCTGCATTGCCATCATGCTTTGCTACAACCCATCTACGCAGGATACCCTCCATGCTCTCCGGCCCCAGTGGATTGAAATCCACATGAGCCTCTAATGCACATGTGTCAAACTCAAGGCCCGCGGGCCACATGTGGCCCGCCATGTCATTTTATGTGGCCCCCCAAGCGTTTTATAGGCCAATGATTGACTTAAAATAGGTTTTGAGCACGAATTGACGACAAACTACATCTCCCATAATGCATTCCGATTGTTACCAGCCAACATTACGGCTTCTCGCCACTAGAGAGCAGCAGAGTCACCTCAAGCTGCTTATTGATTTTACCAGCGAATAAAACTGAGACATTGACAAGCTAACATCAAAACGTCCAAGAAAAGAAAAATCGATTTACAAGTAAGACTGTGAATGAAGATGTGTGAGTTGGTGTCAGGGCGGCAGGTCGCGCTAGACTTTTTTTGTTATCCGTTATCTTGACCGGCAACATAAAAAAAAAAATCGGTCATGTACTATTTTTATCCGTGAAATTACAATAATATAAACATCGGCTATTTAGCAGCATTTTATGCGGGTTAGTTAATATTCATCGTGAATCCAGATCCCATCACAAATTAAGCATCTACGTTTTTCTCCGTAGTGACAAAAACCACTGACTGAGGCCCCAATAACTTTTAATAAATTAAATTAAGCGACTTCACTTAAATTAGCATCACTTCGCCCGCTGGGGTCTGAACGCACTTCCTCCTAGTTCAAATCTGTAGAAAAATCTGCACTAATTCATCAGTCAGTTGGATCTGTCTGATCCAAACAGATCAACTGAACTCTGAGTGTTTTACCCTGCGCGGTCCGGTGTGAGCTTTAAGGATTTTTTTATTTTTATTTTTTTTTTTAGCTTCTCTGAAACGGACAGATGTCACGTCTGCAGCTCCTCCAGAGCGCCGCTCTCCTGGGTAACGTGAACCCAGAAGGCTCCATTTGTTAAATCCGCTGGATGAGTTACTCTCAGCGGTTTTTAATTCTTCGCAGTGGCGTAACGTAACTGCCTCCGCAGTGGTTGAGCAGCGGACTGCGCATGTTACAATCTAATTAACTTTTGCATCGTCATTTATTTCCTCAAGATAAACTGCCGGCTCCTCAAATGGATTAACAAAACGTTTCATTCTCTTTAGCTTTCTCTGGTCTGTAATGGAGACTTGAATTTAACGCGCCATTTCAAACAAAGGTTTTGAATGGGCTTCCTAACCAGACGTTCCAAAGCGTTATTTAACAATATGAGGTGTTTAATTTATTTTAAGCACTGTATTTTCATACATTTATACTAGGGGGGCCCAAGTCTAGTTTTCCAGAACTACCATCTGCAACTTTAGATGCGTTCCTTCTCTAACACACCTGGATCATTTACTCATTATAAGCCTCTACAGAACTGAATGAGGGAAGTCAACCTTTTGCCTGGGGTGTGTTTTAGCAGGGATGCATCGAAAAGTTGCAGTCTGGAGGACTGCACCTGGCCACTCCTGATTTGTACCGTCAATGTGGCCCGTTGAGGGGGGCCAATATGCTGAAGTGGCCCTCTGTGAAATTGAGTTTGACACCCCTGCTCTAATGAGATCTGTTGACATCATTTTGGTTTCCAAGTTAAGCTTGTTGTTTAAAAATATGTCACAGAGTTTCTGAACACGGTATGACATCTTCAGCTCAGGACCAGCACTGATTTGTATTTAAAGCAGAACAAGACATCAGTCTTCCAGCTGCAGCTGAAATAAAAGCACATTCTGGTCATACTGGTCATTGGAGGTATAATGGTAGAAAAGTATAGACTCAACATATGCTAGGTGGTTATTTCAGTCACTTATTTAGCTGTTCTGCTCTTTGTAGAGAAACTTAAAGCTTAACAAGTTGATATTTGCTGGTTATGTGGTCGTCTGTGCTCACACCATGAATGTCTTTTTTTTTTTCCATAAATATTTCAAATTTATTCAATTCGACCATCTTGGAAGCCGTCTATAAGCCAGCTTAGCGTCAGTGTGCAGCAAAATCTGTGTTGCTCTTTGCTCCCTATAGCTGGAGAAAACTTCAGTCACTCCTGCACAACCAGAGAGCAGTTTGCTGGAAACTGTTAGATTTAAACCATGCCCCTTTTAAACCTTAGTAGAACTTGCTGCTGGTAATCAGGGCCCATGTATTGATGACTTATTGTAGTAAATCATCAATAGACTTACTACAATCTTTGACTGATCTCTAAAAATGACTGCAATCTAGATAAATCAAGAAGTGGTGTTCTGCTTTCCAAAGCCCTAGCAACACACGAGTATCCACAAAATGTCACACAGAAACCTTTTTTTTCTTGAAAACGCAGCAAACCTTCGTCAACTTTGACCAACATGCAATGTATTTACATCCCTTATAATATAAGAGTGTTTGTTGATATTTCCTTGTGTCTTAATTATTTATTTCTTTTGAATACATTCAAAAATTGATTAGACTTTATAGATTTTTGCACACCATTGTGGTAGTAAGCTGTGTGATAAAATATTAATTAGATACCAGGGAAACTAATTATAACTACAGCCTTGGAGTCAACACTACTAAAGTTTATTATCTATTGAGGAAAAGCTTTGGTTGTCCATGTGTGTGCAATGTGTTCTTCTTAGTTTTGGGACAACAACAACAAAAAACAAACAAACCTGAATTTGCTTTGTGTCTTCAGTTCTTCAGTAAGTATTTGAATATAGGCAGGCCTATTTATTTGTATTTTTTTTAGTTTTGTGAGCTGAAGTTCAGAGCAGGGGATACGATCTCTCTTCAACTGTTAACAATGCGGAGGTGCTTGAAATATTCAGGGGAACACAGGAACAATTGATTTTCTGTTTTACACATATTCCTTTTTTATTGGTTTGACAAAACAAATTCTTTGCCCAAACCTGAACAAAACAAACGTACACTAATTGGACATTTCCTGATAAAAGTTAATTTGCTGTAGCATTCGCAGCTCTGGTCTTATTTTAATAAAGAAGAAAAAAAAAATCATATTTTTATGATATTTTCATGAACATTTGGGGAAAATTTGAGATCTTTGTGCCTCTTCAGGCCTTTTTGTGTTAATCAGAGTTTGATTTAAGAGCTGCAGAAAATCAAAATGAGAAAATGCTAACTGGAAAGCAGAAAACTGAGAGTTTTAGAAATCCTAACATTATGCCTTATTTCATTTGTGCCCACCATCACTTCTGCACTTGACTCAACATGGTAGGAGTTATACCACACTCACCTTACTTTGACTGGAAATAGTTGATTTATCCAGGAAAACACAAATTACATTTATTTACCAGATTTTTCTCTCAGCACTGCGTTAGCCATGCTCAATAAGTCCAAATAGCTAGTTACACTACACCATTTGCATATTGTTCTTACTTATCAAACAAATCTTGAAGCCGAAATGTAAAATTCATGTCTAAGAACCAACACAGGGCTGTACTTTGACTGGGCCATTACAAAACCCTGATACTCTTCTTATTCTGCCATTGTGTGGGTTCGTTGCTGTGTTTGGGATCATTGTTCTGTTGATGACCCTATTTGGACTCACACATTACCCTGATACCCACCATTCTGGACCGCTGGTTTGTAGTGTTGTTACTGTTATAAGCGTCTTGGCTGAGTGTCACTGCTGCTTTAGGCCCATCTCTCCAATGGATATTGTGATTCAACCAGAAGCAACTTTAACATATTCTTTTCTAGACTGAAGCTTCTGCCTTCTTGCATCCCTTTAAATAAGTTTTCATTTAATTTTTTTTCTTTTTCTAATTGTACTGTCATAGACTTTTAACATTTTACATTTTAACAGACTCATGGAGTCTGAACGCGTACTTTTGGGTTTATTGCAATTTATTTGAGCATTGCACAATTTAACCTTGGGGTCTGTCTTGCGCGACGTCAACTACATTTTCATTTACATTGTGAAAAATCCTTTTCACAGCAGAATGATCCAGTCTTTTGGGTGTGACCTTATTAGCGTTCCAACATTGAACTACAGCAACGGTTCATTTGCTAAGACCACGTTGTGTTAACACCCACCGCCTGTAACCTCCAGTCAAGCAACTCCTGCCTCTATTGAGGGAGTTACACCTGCTGATGATCAAACAATCGGCTGCATTTTACTAACAGTATCTAGCTGCTACATTAAAAGTCTTTGTGGCGTATGCATAGCTTTTCCACACGTAGATCTTCTCTTTTTTGGGTTCATCTTTGTTTAATAGATAATGAAACTATGGAATCTGCTGCATATTTTTGCAAACTTGAGCCAGTATTTAAACCATTTTCGAACCAAATGAAGACTGAATAATTAAAGGAATTGGTGTTTAAGCGAAGGATTTTATAGTCTTTATCTATCTTATGAGCAGCTGATTCACAGTGGAGATGGAGACAGTGGAGTGGCACCAGAACAAGTGACAGGTTTTGACTAGAATCATCCATACAAAAACTTCATCTTTACGCTTTTCCTTCAAAACAGTCCATCGTGAAACTTGTTTTTTTTTTAAGAATCAAGGTTGTCATAATTTATAATAACTGTGTTTCCATTAGTCATAAAATAGCGCAAAATGAAATTACGAAAATAAATTCTCTTAATTTGTGCAAGGATGAGGTGGTTTTTCAGTCAAATCAAAATAGATGTAATTCGCAAAACTGCAATGGAAACACTTTATTCACATCATACAAATCATATGATCAGCAGCTGGATGTTACTACTGGTGAAAACGATGAAGAAGACGACAGGAAGTAGTAGGAGGATGATGGTTTGGAGGATGTTTTTCGGACAATAAGCAGCCGGCTCTCAAAAGCGTCGCACAGTTCATTGACAATTCTGTGCCAGTGAACAGAACTTGAATCCATAAGTCTTTTGTGAATTTGCAGATTATAATTTCCCCAAAACGCAGCACATGTAGCCGCTCCCGGTTATAAGGGGCCGTTCCAATGCCTGACCAAGATTCAGATGTCTCCACTGATGGCTGATAGATGATGAATGCTAGCAACATGACTGAATTATGAATATGTCTCATGTAGTTGTTATACATAAATCGCTGCCATTATTTTTAACAGCTTATCGCATGAACTAGATTATTCAAGTGTGATTTTCATTTCATTTCTCATTTAATGGAACACCTCGATTGAAAAATTTTTTTTTTTTTTTACATTAGCGTAATATTGACAGAGATTTGTGCACATTTGTAATATAACGCATCTACTGTTATTCCACTTTTGGACTTTTTTTTTCTTTACCCATTTGATTTCATTCGATCATATTACATATTTCATCCTATTTCAGCTGCAGACATAAACAAAGTGAAAAATGATGCAGTTTTATTGCTTATTCATTAGCACATTTGGATAAACTTTTTGATGCAAAAACAAAAAATAAAATAATAATAATGGTAAACCAGGAACCTACAGTGAGGCCTTACACTGAGTGCAGAAGATGGCTGCCTCATAGACTGTCTCTCCGGTGCCGGCTGCCGTGAGTTTCCCTGTGTCGTGTCCAAACAGATAGCTACGGAGCCCGTCGTGTCACTCAGGCCCTGCTAGCCTTACCTAATCCAGCCATCCGTCTCTGTCGCTACCCGAGAGACGGCGAGAGAGGAGGACGCCGCTTCCTGTTGTGTTCAGAGAACTCATCGTCCTCTCGGAGCATTCCCGTCGCGGCCTGCACCTCTGTTCTCTCGCAGCACTTACTCAGCACATGAAGCCGTCCGCACAGCTCGGGGCCGACGCGTGCATGTGGGGGATCTGTGGATGCTTCTCTGTTACAGTGAGAAGACTCACAGTTGACCTTGTGCCAAGCCTCGGCACGAGCTCCAAGCTCAGCACTCTAGCACATAAACAAGGATGGAGCTTGAGCAAATTCTGTTTATTAGCTATAGATTAACTAATAAAATGTCATGTGAATAAAGTATAACTTTCACGAGGAAGTCCCGTTTCTCTTTAAGCGCATGGATATTATCCATGTGGTACTAAAAAAAAACACATTTCTGTGCCTTCTGTGTATGTACTGCAATTATGAAATCTCACATGAAACTTCAAAATTTGGCAACCAAGTAAATAAATAAATTTACAAAAGAAGCTTCTTCAGATACTTCAGCATCTTAAAAAGAAGTTGAATACATCTTCTATTCCTTGATTTTATATTCTTCTTTTAAAAGATTTCTGACCTGGTGGTCTTTATTTTTGCTTCAAATGGTCAAAAAGAGAAAAGGAGGAAAACCTGAGTATCTGAAAAGTGTGGCATGCATTTGTAGTCACCTCTCTGAGTTAGTTCTTTGTAGAACCACCTTTCATTGTGATTCATTTATCAAGTCTTAAATGGACTTAAGTCTGGAATTTGACTGGGCCATTCAAATACACCATTGTGGAGTCATCTAAAACAATCAGTTGTAGCTATGACTTTAAGCTTTATGGTCTTGGTCCTTTTAGTTTTCCATCACACACACAGCTTCTTCAAAAGTCCTACAAGTTGTCATGTTCAAGTTCTGAAAGTGTAAGCACCGAGATTCACTGTGAATATGTTGCATTCATGGGGGTCAGGCTTTAAATAAGGAATTGGTTGGAAACAAAAGAACAAAAAGGAAGGACTTGCATATTAGATGTAAATGTAAAGTTTGGAATTACAAATATTTCCGCTCATCGGTCTCTTTTACCATACGTGTCCAGAACCTGAAATATTTTAGTCAAGTTCGAGACTTGCTTTCGGCTTTCTGGACACCATGGAAACCCAGAGGAGGCCAAAAATGGAAAGTCTTGGTGTCATTTGACCCTCATCCACGTGTTTTTCTGTGTCCTCCATGGCTTGTGGCGATCCTTGAACCGGTCTTTTTAAGGTTTTTAAGGCTTTCTTCCTGCCAGTCTTTGCCGTATTCTGTCCATTTCTAGATGACCTCTTAAAGGTAGCTCTGTAACTTCTTGCTCCCTGACCTGTCTGCTGTGCACCTTAGTTTTTGTGATGCTGTGTGTTCTCTAATGTTCTCTTACAAACCTATGAGGCCTAACACAGGACAGATGGATTCATGCTATGTTTATGGTTGTTGTGTAACAAACTGTGGATAAGTTTAAGAGATATTTGCAATGACTTTTCTATAAAAATTTCTGCCACTTCTTGGAATTATTGATAGGTCAACTTTCGTCATAAGAGTTTTGAGTTGGACTGACTGTTGAACTGTCTCTCTGAGCTACTGCAGACAGCTGATTGATGCTCACAACAAAAATGACTCACCGTTTTATCTTGGCAAAAGATTTCGTCGTTGACTTGTAAGACTAACTACAAATTATGAAGTATCTGATGCAGTGTCTTCAAGTCACTTGTTTAACGCCTCTTTGCCATCATCCTAATCTTTAGCCTCTTCCACAGACTCTCTATCACATTCAATAGTAGGAACTCTGGCTGAGCTACTTCAAAACATTTCTTCCGGTCAGAAAAAAAGAACAGCCTCCTTCCTTCTTTTAAATGCTACTTTTACTTATGTTCAGATTTCGAACATCCTTAGATTCATAACCAAAGTGTCTCCTGGAAGGCATTCACGTATCATGTTATCATAAATCAGTTCAGAGCTTTTATTTCCTGCTTCAGCTATAAGACGCCTCTGCTTACTGTCGGTGTTTGTCTCTAAATGGAGCGTGGTTTCTTTCTCAGGTGTTTAGTTTGGACCCCATTATTCACCCTGTGACTCCAAAAGGCTTTGGTGTTATAACTGTATTCGATACATTCATTTCTTTTATTTCTTTTTTTATAAACAAGTTTTTTTTTCCACCTTCCTACTTATTGCTAGTTCTGTTGCATCAACTCTGACTTACTAATCCAGGAAAGGCGTAAATCTGTAGCTCAGATTTACGGATCATATTTGAACCTATTACATATATATATATTCACAATTTGTGATTGTGCTTCACATATTTTTTGACATTTTTCATGAGCTTTGATTTTTGTTTTGTTTTTCTCTTGAAAATGGTCAGCAGCAAAGACGAGATGGAAATTACCAATAAGGCAGCAGAAACACTGCAGAACTGCTACAAAGCAGACTGGTTCCTTACAAATTTTACAAATATGTATCAGAAATAGAACGTGAACAAAATTAGAGATTCATTTCAAATTTCAAGTGAATGTAAAAACTGAGCTGTGTCTTTATTGTCATCTTCAGTCATTCAAGTGTAAAGTTTCTGAACCCAGAATAATTTTCCGAGCTTCACACAATACAACCACATAAATCAATTTTTGTATCTGAAAAAAAAGAAAAAGATTTAGGTGGTTACACCCTGGCTAAGAAATGTAAATGAAACTATCCCAATCAATATTTAATTGTTATTGTTAAGGAAGATGTTAAGCAGAACCTCTTCTGCTAAAGGCTCAGCTAAGCCTTTAGTCTGAGGTTTAATATGAGATGTTTTTTGCTCAGCAACATCATTTATTCACAAACAAGCTCCAACATTTGTTATGCCTGTGTCATATTTAATTTCTGTTTGATTCAACTAAGACATTTGTTTTAGGAAATGAAACAGGAATCTCTATAAAAATAACAAAACAATGAAGAAAGAAAAACTATGTATTCCACCTCTGATGTGAACTTGTTTTCCAATATAGTCTGGTATTAGACATGTTGATCTGGGAATATATTGCATTGTAAGGATACTCAGAGGTGTTTTGTTGAAGGGATCCATCTAAACGTTGGAGGATAGTCGTTTTCTAGGGCTGAACTTGGGCACCCTGGACTTTCATCCCCAGATTGTCATTTGAAACGGAAAAGAAAAAAAATAGAGACGTTGACTTCACTGGCAAAGTAATTTAATCCGTCCTGATGAGGGAGCAGATTGTAATGTCTTGTCCTTAATCCCAATAAGCACACAATATGCTACAGGGTTGCATCACAATCAGTCATGGCTGTTTCAGTGAAAGCACCTTATTTCTTAAAGTTTAGTCCTGCCTTATCCAGGTTTTTAGCGATGCCAACATGCATGGTAAAGTACAGAAAGCAGTGTGACGCCAACTTTACGATTTGGGACATTTCACTTGCTACCAACTGCAAAACTTGCATCTGTCACTCTCTTGCTTCGAGGTCCAGAGCCGTAGCATTGGAGGTAACTTCAATCCTCCATTACATTTAACTATAATAAACACCAAGGCATGCAGAACATGTCTAGAAGTTGGCTTGAAAGTGTCTTCTAAATGCTGCTTTTCACTGACAAGTGCAACACATTCTGACACATGCCTTGATTGGTCATATTGTAGAAACCTATGGCGTTATCACAGCTGATAGTCTGCTAGATTCAGTTCAATTATTGGGGAGCAAAATGACAACGTTTGTAACATTTTCAGCTGCTGGGGTTCGCTTTTACACTTCACTGTGCCAAACAAGCCTCACCTCTGAAAAACCTTTTTACCTCCTCACCTGTGGGCATGTTGCACCAAGAGCCACTGAAGAAAATGACACCAGAACCTCTTAACAAGACACTGAGTGCAACTTCCTTCATCGCAAAAAGCGAAACAAAAATGGAGATTTTAGTGGTTGTAGGATTTCTCTTTCATTTTTCGCAAACTACCGTGAGCCATTTCTAGCACCAGCTCTAGACACAAGTAATTGTTTTGGTTGTTAGTACCCAGAATGCTCTGCACGATAGTCCATTTCTTGGTTTTGGATTGGTTTCTACTCCGCTTGGGGTTCACATATGTATTCACACCGCTCCAGAGATCACTTCAACCGAACCAACACCTAGGTTTGTAGGCGGACAAGAGTTTGCATTTTATGCATTCACACCTCCCTAAACGGGCCAGGCTCTCTAGACAAACAAATTAGAGTTCGATTAGACTGCACCTTAGTCACCAAGGAAACATTTTGTACTTTCCATCAACATGGTTCACACCCAGTATTAGATGAGAATTCATCTCCAGTTAAGCCTCAGTGCCACAGTCTCTGCTTAACCTGGGTTGTAGTAACTAAGCCGAATGATTTTTTATTTTTTTTTTTCTAAATCTTGCTAAAACAATTTGTAGGTAATATTTTGGGGAAAACTGAAATAAAAGTCCATTGGAAACCTTCAAGATCCCAAAACCTGAGCAGAATTGGGCTTGAATTCCTCCTAGGATGATTGCTACACAGCTCAAAAACCAATGCAGTAAAGTCAAACATTGACTAAAAAAGTGCACAGTGAAATGTACGGTAGGATATTTTGGTCCCATTCGATTTTGGAAGACATGTTTAAACACGTCGGAAGAGAGAAAATTGCAAAATGAAGCACTGTAAATGTGCTGATAACAGCGCAAACGGGCATATTTGGTGGGCAGTCATTGTTGTTTGTATAAAATAAGCCCTTTCATCCCACCTACTGTTCAGCTATGCTGCGTCAGCATTGCAAGAAAGCCAGCAGAATTTGGCTGCACGCTGCCGCCATGATACCGTGATTTATGCGTGCTGGCCTTTAAAATATCCCACTATGTTTGCCATAAGCGCCTTGAAGATTTGCTTTCACAAATGCCCATTGGATCACACAGTTCTCCGAGAGTGCAGCACCACAACAGCCTCATTCCTGTTCTATAAACCTTTGATTCTTTCGCCTTTCGCTCGCCTTCTTCCTCTAGTCTGCTTCCTCCCCGCACCCTCCCTCCCTCGCTCTTCCTCTCCTCTCCTCCTCCCCTCTCTGATTCCTTCTCCTTCTGCCTCACCTCGCGTGTCCGTAAAGCCGAGAGACGGAGGAGAGAGCGAAGGAGAGGAGAGGGAGCCGCTTGCTTTCTGCTGGCTCTGCATTATGGGAGGGAAAGCGAGGCTGAGGAAAGATAGGAGCAAGAGAGGGATGTTTGAGAGTGTGAGTGCTAGCAGCAGTTGAGCAGAGAGCCTGTGCCAAGAGAGGGAATGCAGCACTGCATTATGAAAGCCATAGGATATACCTCAGGTTCAACTGTGCGAGAGATTACAGAGCGAAGCGGCGGTCGGGGCGCGCGTTTCATCGCGTGTAACTCCCGCCATCTTTTAACGTAGAGAAAATGTGCCTTTTATTTGACGTTGCACTGCAGACTGGATCGCACACAGGGCTTCCTTCCCTCAAAAGTCAATTCCACAAGCTTCTATCATCTCATCCAAATCACATTATTCACAGAGCCTGGTGTTTCGGGGAGGAAAAGGGAGCAGAGAAGAACAATGGGGAGGATATAACAGGGGTTTGTTAGAAATACCATGGATGATTTTTAGGTCAACTCAAGGCCAAATGATGCTTGTTTTTTCTACACCTGCTTGTGAGCATGTAGGGGGGCCTCCCGCCTTAGGATGGAGATCTGTTATGCCCAGCTATTTTAGGCACTCACCCTGTTTCTGGCATCATCTGTTATTCGCTCAGGACGTTCCTGTGATACTGTAACAAAGATCCACAGGTTTTTGTTTTGTTATGTGGTGCCTGGGAGAAATATTCATGCATACACAAATTACGTAAAGTTATGATTATGAAGTAAATGAACTGAACTTGTATAGTGCTATTGCAATCATTTTGACCACTCATACTAAAGCGCATTACTAAGTCACATTAACACACAGTGTTAATGTCGGTGGGCAATTTGGGGTTAAGTGCCTTACCCAGGGGTTTATCGACATGTGGCAGGAGGAAGCTGGAATCGAACCTACAACCTTCCGATCACAAGATGACGACCCTCTACCCAGAGACCCACAGTCGCCCTGGAAGTGGAAGTAAATATGTGGTTTTCAGTCGTTTTTGTAAGAATCAGTAAACATGGTATTTGAATTCAACACCCTTCACTCTGATACCCCTAAATTAAAAGCCACCTATCGTGCAAAATTCACTTTTTGTGCATTTTTGTATTTATTGGGACAACTGGGCTTTCCCCAGTTGTCCCAATAAAATAAATTCAAGTTTGAGGTTGGAACCTGACAAAATGTGAAAGATTTCAAGGGATGTGGATACTTTTTCTCTCAGTGGGCACTGTTGCATCCTGGGAAAGTGGGCTGTATTCCTCTGGTAGCCGAAAACTGATCAATTCCAGTAAAATTATATTTATGGCATTTATCGAATGTGATTGTAAGCTGAATTTGACATGTAAAATGGCTGACAGTGAACAAGTTGTGCTGTTGATGGATTTCTAGAGTGGTAAAATTTGGGGCAACAATCACTTGAGAGCATAAGAACCTTCCCTCGAAGCAAAGCCTGACATTAAAGATTGTCTGTGTGCAGAGTGAGGAGGAACCAGTCAGCCAAAGCAGGCCTTTCGCTGCCGATAACGTTTTATAAACGCGACGCGTTGTGGCTCACAGTAAAATAATGCATTTTAGTAACTGCTTGCTCATTTTGACTTTCTCCACCCAGGAGGGTCAAGAGCTGATCCAGGAGAAGCCGGAGCTGCGTCCGGTCGTGCAGCAGAAGCTGGAGGAGATCAGAGAGTGCTGGTCGGACCTGGAGACCACCACCAAGGCCAAGGCCCGCCAGCTCTTTGAGAACAACAAGCCCGAGCCAGCAGTGAAGAGCTACTCGGACCTCGACAGCCAGCTGTCCCACCTGCAGCAGCAGCCCCCCCAGCTGGAACAGGCACACCACCTGCCCACCTTCAATGAGCAGCTCCAGAAATTCCAGGCAAGCGCTAGCGCCTTACTGGGTCGCCCCGAGGAGACATTTACAGCACCTATCAGTCTGTTAATGAGCAGCAACAAAACATCTCAGATGATCCAAACCTTCTCCTCAGCAGCAGCTTGTCATCCTCCATGTATTAAGTTCAATTCAATCAATTTTAAATGTAATTTTACTTTAAAATTAAATGCAGACCCATTCAATAAATTGAAATATTATTTTTTTTTAAAAGTCAGTTTATATTAGGAACTCTAACTCTGAGTGAAACACATTATATACAGGGTGGGCCATAAGTTTCCATACATAGAAAAAATTAAAAAATTTATATTGGACAACCGTTTTTATTTTTGTGGGACTCTGTGTAATCGCTGCACGTCTTGGAACACTTTGTGGTTGATTTGCAACATTTCCAGCTTTCTGAAACTTACAAATAAGTTTTGCCACAGTGCCGTGTGTGTGATGCTCGTTCCATGTTTTCTGTTAGTTTCGTGCAGCCATGCGACCACTTCCCAAGCTAGCCGTCGATATAATTTCAATTCTTTGCTCTTTTGTCAAACGCGTCATCTTGGGTGCCTGAAATATAAAAGAAATTTTACATTCTCCTACGTATGGAAACTTATGGCCCATCCTGTAGATTAACTGTTTATCCGCCATCATTAGTACCTATGCTAACTAGCCTTAGCATTTGTGTCAGGTGGTGAACCAGCTGAGAGTAAGGGAGATAAGTAGCGCGTACAAGAGGGTGATTGACAGCACTAAGACGGTCCCCCTGTCTCTTATTGGTTGCTTCTGACTGACTGTATTTCTGCAGTTAGAACTGGGAACAGCATTCACATTTTATCTGTCTGATAGTGTCACAACATTATGATAATTTTAACAAATACGTGGAAAAAAATTGTAGTAAAATTTACATGCTGCAAGTTTAAAGGTTGTGTTTTTGAAACGAGCCTCATCAGAACATGCGTTCTAATTTCATGAATGTGACTGTGTGTCTCACTCAGACTGCTGTCTGTGCACAGCGACTTACTAAAATTTACTTGCCAACTTTTATGCATTTCATCACATTACAACAAGCAGCTACAAACGTCCGTGTGCTCAGTTGGGATTTTAAGCGATAGACCAACATAAAGGCGTACTTACTGTGGTATGGAAGACCAAGGATGAATGATTACTTTAATAATTTTCTTTAAATGTTAAAATTTGAAAAGTGTGGCTCATTAAATTCCAATGCAACCAGCTGCATTCAGAAGTCACGTATGGTAGTGAGGTTCTAAAAGTATTTTTCTAATTGAACATCTCACAGGGGTCTGTTCATTTCCATCATCTGAAAATGGGAAGCGGATGGACAGACATGACCGTCCACCTAAGCTGAAAGGAGACCATTAGTCAGAGAAGCACAAGTCAGCTGGGAGAATCTGTGCATGTGGCAGCTGGACAATTCTAGCTGAGAAGAAAGCCTTATGATGTCAGGTTTGCAGTTTGCCACAGGCCACGTCAGGGACGCTGCAAACCTGTGGAAAAAAGACCAAAACTGAACCTTTTGTCCAAAATATAAAGCGTTAATTATAATTGCTGAAAGAAATAACACTGGATGTTAGGGGTGCACCAATACATTTTCCTATGGCTTTCCACAATCAGTTCCAATCAGTTCCATGAGAAACCGATCTTATCCATTGAGCTTATCTAACTCCGCAAAGGCCTGAAAATCAGCCACTATCTCCTTTTCCCTTTTGCTCTGCTGAGAGCGAGCTGACTGACGGACCCGGCTGCCACCCCACTGTTGCCAACTAAGCAACTTTGTCCCTATATTTCAGGTCAAAGCAATTGGTATGGGCCAAAATCAGACAAAGGCAGACTAAACAGACTAACCATAAAGATCAGGATGAGCAATCAGTGAACCCCTGATGGACATCAGTTTGGACAAATTGTCCTCAGTGTGTAGCATGATGGTGGCGGCATCATGCTTTCATGAGCCGGGACAAAGAAGTTAGTCAGAGTCGGTGGGATTAAATCCAGGACATCACAGAGAAGAAGGGAGATGTAACACTGGAGTGGCGGTTCACCTGCCAGCAGGACAGTGACCCTCAACATGCATCCAGTGCCACAGTGGAATGGTTTGGATGGAATCGTATTGATATGAATGTCCAAGTCAGTGTTTTGATCTAAATTCAATTGAGAATCTGGGGCAAAACTTGACTGAGGTTGTGCTATTTCACGAAGAAAAGACAAACCTTTCGGCCTTTAGATGTACAACGCTGGTAGAAGCTGAAGCTCAAGCTGCACAAGCAGTGACAGTGGGCTCTGCAAAGTATTAATTTTGGGCGTCTGAATAGAAATGCAGCTCACACTTGTCAGATTTTGAAACAGTATCTATAATTTTGTGCTACCTTACAGTTATGCGCTTGTTCAACAGGTTTGAGTAGTTCTCGAGGCACTGTACAGCTCCGTCTGAAACATTTCAGTTTGCTCCGCGGTGGCATGTTCTCAAACGTAATGTTCAGTGGCATTAAAAAAAAAAATAAAAAATGCCTCGTGTGCTTTTTTTATTCTTTGAGTGAGGCAAACTATTATGTAACCCTGATATGTTCTGACAGGAAAACAGCTGATGCGCTCTGTCCACTTTTCACATACAGTGGCTGCCACATGACCTTCCTCTTCTCTTCTCTGCAGGCGATGGAGTCTCAGATCGGGGACTTCTACAAGGACATGGGGGAGCTGGGAGGCCTGCAGGGCCTCAGCCTTCCCCAGCGAGGCCTGGTGGCGGGCGACAAGGAGGGCGGCGAGCAGGCGGGTGAGGTGGAGACCCGCATCGTTCGCCTCATCGAGCCTCTGAAGGAGCGGCGCCGCATCCTGCTGGCTTCCAAGGAAATGCACCAGGTTGCCCAGGATCTGGAGGATGAAATTGTGAGTTTCCTCTTGCTTGATGAAAATCCATCACTCAGCTGCTGGTGATGAGACACACATGCGTTATGGTTTTAGTCAGAAGCCGCATCCACTCATCCTGGACCTGAATGCCATCTTAATTTGGGCTTTTAATAATGCATTTCAGCCAGTATTTTTTCAGGATACAATTTTACAAAGAATAAGAAACTTCAAATCATTTCTAAAACAGGAAGTAGGTGCACAATGTTTTATATATTTTGAATATTTCGTTAACAACTTCGGCAATGTGCAGGCATTCCTTGTAGCCTACAACAAGTCTCTGGAGAAACTTAAATAATGAGTTATAACAACATTTAATTTCCCTTTGGGATTAGTAAGATAATGTTGAGTTGAATTGAATTGAGAAAGTGGTATGGACCGCCCTATGAGGATTTAATCCAAACCATAACCCTTTAGTTTGAATAAGTATCTCAAAGTGCTACAACAGAATAGTAAAAACATTTGAAAGGTATATAAAATAAACTTATTTGAGCTTTCCATCATGTTATAATGTTATTCCCTCATCAAAAACATACCTTGTGTGTTTGATTCTTTAATGCATGTTTGAGAAATCCTTTAATCCCCGTGGCAACCATTCAGCTGTGCCAAACACCCGGGTGGAGCAAGCAGCGCCTTCGAGGCACAGCTCCTCCTCAGAGCTCCACTTTCCAATCGTTTCTGAGTCAAAAATTGTTCATGAATTGAAATGTGACCCTAAAAACTGGAGTTGGATTGAATCACTTGACACTGAAAGATTTGCTTCTGCAGTTTGCAACCTGCCTTTCAGCTGTGCTAAATATAGGTGCAGAAACATTCTGGTTCACATTTAATAAATTGCATTGCAGGTGCTAAGTCAATACACTTGCATATCGTCCTCGCAGTATTTTACACTTCCTGGTGATCAGCATATGTTCTGCATATTCATGAGAGTAAACATGATAAATGTAAACCTTGTAAGGGTTTGCTTGCATAACCTTTAAAAGTCTACAAAGGTTTTAAAACATCCAAATAGTTGGGGATTAATGTGTATTTGAGCTAGAGTGTGTATTTTTGACTGCATTAGTTGTCTCCTAACTTCTCCTCTGTAAGTTAAAAATATCTTGGAAGTTTTAGATTTTGAGTTTAAATGACTGAGTTTGTGAAACGTAAACTCACAGTAGTGAGTTGTGCAAATTTTTTTACTAACTTTGTTATGTATCCAAGAGTTAGAGCTTAAAAGAAAACAAAAGAAGAAAAAGAAGCACTATTTCCCAGGGTGCTTTGCAGCAGGTGTTTGTATCTTGTGTTGTGCAGTGAGTGAGATTGATCTGCTTGAGTGTTTAAAGACAAAAAATAATTTATTTTTGCAACAGTTGAGGACCAGGTCTTATTGTTTAAGCCTTGTTCAAATTAATTGTTACTGAGCAGAATCCCTTGTGATATTAATAAAAATGCATCATAAGATATTTTGTACATGCGAGTTGAATCAAGAATTTAATTTCTTCTTACTTACGATAAGTACTTGTTTCAACTTTATAATGTGAGTAAAAACAACAAAGAAGCTGAGGGCAGTTTTCTCGCATATTGTGATATAAATATTTGGTTTAAATCACAATATTAAGTTAAAACAACTCCCAATTCAAGATTGATGAGCAATCCGAGTCTAAAAATAACCAATGTCCCTTAAATCAGCTTTGTTGCAATTCAAATTCTGAGTTAAAACCAAAACAGTTTTCCTGTCAAACTTTCATTTTCAAATTAAAACAACCTTCAAATGTTTTAGTGTGTGTGAATCAGAGACATTCCATGATAAATTCAAACTCCAGCACTCAGTTTGTATTTTGAACAATCATTAAAACTGTTTGTTTTGTCCAAGTTTATCATCGAAAGACCAGAATTAATGACATTTATTCTTATAGTGAGTCTAAAAAAAACATGCGACGAAAAAGGTTTAAAAAAGAAAAACTGGGAAAATTCACATTTCATATCGTTGCTGAAATTCTTAAATGTTCATTCTAAAAAATAATAATAATAAATAAACGATGCACTTATCTTTGTTTAAGATGTGGATCCAAGAAAGGCTTCCTTTAGCGTCGTGTAAGGATTATGGGAATAACCTCCAGAGTGTGCAGCAGCATGTCAAAAAACACCAGGTACGTCTCATGGCCGACCTTTGGCTACGGCTAGCTGACAGGCGGACATTCTCACCCTAAGTGCTCGTCTGTTATTGGTCCTGCAGACGCTCCAGAGAGAGCTGACGGGGCGGCGGGCTCGGATCGAGGAGGTCTTGGATCGGGCCGCCATCATCGCCTCGCTAAGAACTCCAGAGGTGGACTTTGTGCGCGAGGGAGCTGGGCACGTGCGCCAGCTGTGGGAGGTGCTGCAGCTGGAGACGGAGAGGCGCTCCGTGATGCTGGACGCCGCCCTGCAGTCTCAGCAGTACTACAGCGAGGCCGCCAAGGTGGAGTCCTGGCTGTCGGGGCAGAAGCTCCACGTCGCCAACGAAGAGAAAGGCACGGTACGTTCGGACGAGTGGCTCGCTAGCGCATGTGGGCGTCGATGGCGAACACGCTGCGTCTGCTGTAGCTTGACATTACGGTGACCTTTCACAGGATGAGGCCAGCACCCTGCAGCTGCTGAAGGCTCACCTGGCTCTGGAGCAAACGGTGGAAACGTATGCTGAGACCGTAGGCATGCTCTCCCAGCAATGCCAGCATTTACTGGAGCTGGGACACCCAGAGAGGTTTGCTGTGGACTTATTCAGGCTGTGAAAAAGTATTTGAACTCCTTACAGATTTATTTTGTGTTTACTATTGTTATTTTTTTATTTTGACTCACTAAAATGTTTCAGATCATCATATACATTTAATATTAAAAATAAGACTAAAAAAAATCTAAATAGTTTTTTGATGAAACAAACTATCCATATCAATTTGGCCCTACCTGAAAAGCTGTTTACTTCACTTAAAATAATAAAAAAAGAAACAGCTATCCATTTGTTTGTTTTGTTTTGTTTTGCTACACTTAAGTTATATGTGACACATAATTAGAAATTGCTTTGGGTTTATTTTAAATATAATGAACTTGATATAGAAAGAGAGGAGAGAAAGAAGCACAGAGAGAACACAAGTATCACCTCCCTAGAAGTCGGCCTCTAAACCTGCAGGAGACAAAATAAAAACCAAGAAACTACAGCAACAACATTTATATATAATAATAGAAATTATAATATCGCTGAATAATACACAGTGGGGTTTTTTTGTTTTCAATTTCTCTCGCCACGCCCAGGCACAACTACAAGCCCAAGTCTAAACAACTTTTTATTTATTTTTTTTTTAAGTCTGATTCTAATTTAAATCTAATTAAGATTCTGCATCATGATCTCAAAATGGCTGTTCATTTTTGCAAACCTTTCAATATAAGTGCGCCAAAACTTCTTAACAGGAACGTAAGAGTCTGTCAGTGACGAAAGGCTCTTTGACAGTTACCTCAAACGCTTGACGGTAATTTTTGCCACATGAGGTGGAATGACGAATCACTAGGTTTTGGGTCTAATTTTGTCTGAAAATGTATTTGATGATCCAAAACATTTCAGTGTTGCACAAAAAAACGGGGGAAAAACAAGAATTGTGTGAGGAGGAGGCAAATGCTTCTTTATGGCACACTCGGGTCGATTATTTGTCTGTTTGTGGCTGCATCATTGTCGTTTTCTCTTCTTTCCACAGTGAGCAGATCACTAAGCAGCAGTCCCACATCGACCGACTGTATGTGTCCCTGAAAGACATGGTGGAGCACAGAAAAACCAAGCTGGAGCAGCAGTACTGGCTCTACCAGCTCAACAAGGAAGTTGAGGAGTTAGAGAAATGGATCACTGAGCGCGAGGCCGTGGCCAGTTCCACCGAGCTGGGCCACGACCTTGAGGAAGTGACGGTTAGTTCACCAGCATGGGTCCAGTGTCTGCTTTACCCCAGGAAATATATCGGAGGATAGAATATGTGCAATGATCTGAGAGCACAAAAATAGAAAAGAGGGACACAAACAACACCTGCATTTCATTTCGACTTTGACTTGTGCTTCGCAAATATTCAGTTAAGCACTGAATAAGGTGAAAGTGTTTAATGTTTTCAGTCTTTGTCTTAATTTCCCTCATTCACTCGTGAGTATTCAGAAACAGCAAGGGTTAAAAACCGTACATGATTTCATAAAGACGCCTCGCTGCGTCTGCTGGTCGGGACTCCAGTAGGAACTCCCTCAGCCACGTGTGAGGGAGGAATGTGTGCAAAGTGCGGTTTTACTTTGTCCTGTTGAAATATTTATGGAGGAGATCCGGTGTTCGCAGCAGTGGCTGCTGTGTGTCTCCAGCAGTAGAGGTAGGACACGCCCTGGACAGGTCGCCCGTCCGTCACATGACAGAGCTCATGATCGAAGATAAATCATCAAAACATCAGTGGAAACATGCAAAAGCTCCTCAGTAATTATAGGAAGAGTTTGAGTCTATAGGGAGTCTAATATTGATTATTGAGGAAGGTATAAATCTTTTTCAACACGGTATTTGTTATTAAAATGGATGCAATATGAACACTCTATTACTTTTATCTCTTGAGAGATGCCTGTAAGTTAATTGGTAATTTGAATCAGCATGAATGTGTCAAATGAATCGTTTTGTAGTTCGAATAATTTTGTAAACCGACGAACAGTATTTTGAATAAAAAATTATTTTTCCAGCAAATGCATCTAAAATTTAGTGTTTGGATCATAATTATGAACAGAGTGCTGCATTTTATATGTCAACGAAGTAATACAGCTATTCCGTCCGATATATTGAATTTTGATGAAGCGACTCCAAAAAAAACAGCAAAAATGTGTTACAAGAGGAAAACGTGTAGCTGCTCTGTTTTTGTTAGATATACAGACAACAGTAGGAATTATTGTCAACTTCAGAAACCTAAATAATTTTTTTATCTAAAGAGATTTTGTCAAAATAAAAATAAATCACCACTTTTTTCCCCCCAAGATTTAGAGGGGGGAAAATCACTTTTGGCATAAAAAAAATTAGATATTTTTAGGAAGGTGGCATTATATAATATAAGTTATTAACCCACATTCTTCTCACTAATTTCCTTCTTTTCCATCAACATTATGTCCCAATCAGTTCAACATCTCGCACTAACATCTATATCAGGTGTAACAGTGAAAGTCAGCATTTTGTGCAGATGTCGTTTATGGCCAGATACAGACAGGAAGTACAGATTACATTTAGCATTTTACATTTTATCATGTACTAATATGTTTCTGGTCCTTATGGGCTGTGTGTGCGTGCGTGTGTGCGTGTGTGTGTGTGTGTGCGCTCCAGGTGCTTCAGGAGAGGTTCACCAAGTTTGCCTCCGAAACCAACAGCGTCGGCGAGCAGCGCATGGAGCAGGTGAACAAAATGGTGAACGAGATGATCGACTGCGGCCACTCGGACGCCGCCACCATCGCCGAATGGAAGGACGGCCTTAACGAGTCGTGGGCCGACCTCCTGGAGCTCATGGAGACGCGCAGGCAGATGCTGGCCGCATCCCAACAGCTGCACAAGTTCTTCACCGACTGCAAAGAGGTAGAGTCAAAACAAATGACATGTGCCGTGACTCGTCCTTCTGACGTGCAGGGAGAAGGTAGACGGCCCGAGTCTGGTGCGAGGGATCTATTTTTAAAGCGCTCGTGATGACAACGCTTTCCCGTGCTGTAGGTCTTGGCTCAGATCACGGGGAAGATGAAGCAGCTGCCAGAGGTTAGGGCGTGCCAGGCCAACATCACCAATCCAGCCACCCTGCAGAGACTCATGCACTCCTTTGAGCATGCCCTTCAACTGCTAGTCGCACAGGCAAGCGATAAAACTTCCCTCTGCAAATCAGTTATTGCGGGATGTAAGAAAGCGTCCTTTGATCGGACAAGCGACGCGACTTCTCACGTCTCTTCCGTGTCTTCGAAGGTGAGGCAGCTCCAGGAGAACGCTGCCCAGCTCAGGACCATCTACGCCGGCGAAAAGGCAGAGGCCATCATGGTGAAAGAGCAGGAAATCATGGACGCTTGGAAGGAACTGCTGAGCTCCTGCGAGGCCAGTCGCATCCAGGTGACCTCCGTGACCGACAAGGTGCAGTTCTTCTCGGTGGTGCGTGAAAACCTAATGTGGATGGAAGGCATCATGGGCCAAATAAGATGGGATGAGCCAAGGTGAGGCATTTGTTTCTTCGCTGCCGCTAGTTTGTGTTGAAGTTGCTGAAAGCGTGCGAGCATTGAGTTGCACCAAATGTCTCTGGGTTCTCGTGCGGACGTCTTTACATTCTGTGTGAAACGAGGCAACCTTGACCTGGTTTAGTGCTCTGTCTTAATGGTTTTAATTTGTAATTGTAAAAAATATATAATTAAGATATATCTGACAAAAAATGCAAATAAAAAAAAAGGACAAGCTTACTGACGATCACAGGTGCATTTCATTTGCTTTAAAAACTGCAAGTAATTATAGAGAATTTCTTCAATGTTCGTTTTAAACAAAATAAAATTGCAGCTCAGTGCTGAGGTTCTGAATGTTGTTTTGGACAAGAAGCTATCAAGCCTAAGATAATGCTGTCTGGTATTTTTGCCAAGAGGTTGTCTCACAGGAACCTTTCATAAACTCTTTAACGCGTTTTAAAACCCCTTTTTAACTAGTTGGAGATGCAAAATAATAGAAATCGCTGGTTGCCAGGTTTCATCATGAGCCATTTAACACATATTTAATTCTTTACCTTCCACAGGTTATTATTATGAACTTACCGTATTCAATCAGTCTTTTCTGAACAATCTTGACCTGTTTGTTCACAGGGACCTGACGGCTCTGGAAGTGATGATGAAACATCACCAGGATCTAAAAGCCAAAGTAGACGGCCGCAGCAAGACCATCCAGCAGTGTGCGGACCTAGGCAAGATTTTGATAGCTGCAGGCAACCCAGCGTCAGAGGAGGTGGGGAAGGCAAACAAATGCACAATTACTGGCACACATAAAGCAGCATTGCAAAAAGTCACCATCCTGTCTAAACTATCTAAACATGTCGCAACAGATACAAGAGAAGTTGGACAGTCTACTCACAAAGCAGAAGGATCTGGTCGAAAAATGGGACAAACACCAGGAAAGGTTACTACGCAGTAAGTACACAGACGCTTAGCTGCAATAGAAAATGGACTAAGACTATAAACAAGGAGGCACTAGTATGTAAAAATCAAACATTACTTTAGCTTTAGGACTATTATTTGAGCTGCAATCCATATTGGAGTAGCACGAATCGCAATGCGCGCACACACTCAAACATGTAAATACCAGCTTTACAGTTGAGTGGGCATTAATTATAAAACATAACATGATTATGTAAGGTAAGTGTGCTGTTTGTGTACGGTCACTTCCAGAGCAAGAACACTTCCAGTTTGCCCAGGAGACGGTGAAGGCAGAAGCCTGGCTGAAAGCCAAGGAGCCACTGATGAGCTCCAAGCAGCAAGAGGGAGAAGAGGCCCAGGCCCAAACAGACGAGGTTGAGCAGCTCATACTTCGCCACGAGGCCTTCCGCAAGGCTGCTGTAACCTGGAAAGAACGCTTCAGCTCCCTCCGCCAGCTTTCCGCAGTAAGCTTTACTGTAGATGAAAGTTTAATCGTGTCTGCTGCAGCCACAGTTTAATGCTGCAAAAAAAAAAAAAAAAAAAATGACCACAGGATACTGTGTTTGCTTAGCAGACATTTGCACATGCCAGCAGTTGCATCATTGAACGCATCGTGTGATGAACGCATTTCATGAACCCTCACTCGGTCGGCCTTCCATGCTACTTTGATTTGTGTTTAGAACGACGAGCTAAAGACGCATACAGGTGCGTCTCAGCGAAATCACAAACCAGTTGTTTGTGTCAGTGGTTTAATTTAAAAGTGAAACTCCATTGCGTACAGAAATATTTATTTCAAAATTCATTCCTGTAAATTTACATGATTGTGGCTTTCATCTGATGAAAACCCAAAATGTGGTTAATACAACCTCATCATACAGGATCTGCTCACTCTATTGCTCTTAAAACATGCTTAATTATTGCTTATATGTTTAATTTTTGTGCATTCTTAGCTGACAGACTAGGGAACAGTATGGTCTGTTTAGTTTTCTTAACAATGTACAGGGAAACTGTTTTTTTATTTAAACGATTTGCCCACACACAGTTAGTTAGCTTGGACATTGCCTCCCTTTGCTATTCCGCTCGATTGAAAACTCTCTTCACTGAGAGTCTTGGATTTCTCCCTTTCACTTGGATTACCCCCAGTAGAATTTCTACCGGGCCAATCAGTGAACAGAAGGAGAAGTTGTGAAGGACGACCTCGATTTTCTGCGCTGTTTTAGAAGTGTAGGCTGCTTGTAGTCTTAGCAATGGCACTGGACAAAGTGAACGAGTCCGCGTCATCTTTGCTACCAGATATCGAATTAACATTAACGGCCATCTTGTTTGGCTCTGCAGCAGAGGGTAGTTTACATCACAGGCAATTTCCAGTAAGCTTCATATCGTCGAACTGACACATTACATACATCATGGGCATTACGTAGTGGATTGTGTAAAATTGAAACCTTTAACAGAGTCAATGCCTCCAGGAAATAAATGTTTCTCAATAGCTGAGAGTCCAGACCCTCTGTACAAAGAAGGGGCTGGTTTTCACCTGGCCAGGCTCGTGATCTTTATTGTATAGTAAATGGACAGGAAATAGGGAGCATGGACAGAGACCAGGAATTTAACCCAAGACAATCATATCGAAAACTACAGCTATGTGCAAAACTCTGGACACGTTGCTATGACATCAGAAATGAGGCTGCTTTTCTGCGCCGTCAGCCCTTCTGACCACCACCAGCAGGCGACGTGGGTGAAGTGTCTTGTCCAAGGACACAACAGCGGCAACCCACCGGTGGCAGGGCGAACTCCTGCCTCCGTCACCAGCATCACCCCAGCTAGTACACACCTAGTAGTACACAATATTGTGCTTGTCAGGGTGGCAAAATGTTCCCCCTATTGCATTGCTGACTTAATTCAACCCAAATTTGAAGACAACCAAGTGGGGTTGGAACAACAAACACAGAAAACAATAAAAGGTCAGGAAGGAGGATCAAGAGGTCTTAGAGGGGATGGACAAACATGTATTTGCTTTGAAGATTCTTGGCAATGTTGTAAAGTTTCAATTTCCTGATGGACAGAATTTTGGGTTTTCATTCGTTTTTAGCACTAATCATTCAAAAACAGCAGTAAACCTTTACAACACATCAGTTTAGCTTTTTGGTTTGAATTTTAAATGATTTTCTACTTTACTGAGATGCACCTGTACGTCACGGTTGTCATGCAGACACTTGATTGGAGCATCACAACATATACGTTTGTTTCTATAGGCCGAGAAGAAAAAAGAGGAGGAAAAAAAGACAACCCCACTCTCCAGTCGAAGAATGTTCCCGTTATCATGTCTGACTCCCAGTGTCCCTTCAACCAGTGCTACCTCTTCTTACTTGAGGCAGACAGTACAGGCTCAAATAGAACCCAAACCCTTCCAGACCAGTTTTGACCTGGGTACCAGCTCTGCAGCCCAGAGATTGTCTACAACACTCGCCAGCTATAATCCAGTTATTAACGGTTCAGGCTACCATGGACTGGAGCAACAGTGCGTTGGAAAAGTAGGACACAACTCATACCTTGGGATGAACCAACAGGTGGCTGGAGCTGGAAGTGACTCTGGCTTATCAGCATCCCAAAGTGGAGGGGCAGACAGCTCGACTTACCACGGAATAAACCACCAAACTCCTGGTAGTGCAGAGAGTTCTGGATACTTTGGAGTGACCACAGGGTGTTTGGGTGGTTTGCAAAATCATCTAGGTGCTGGTAAGTTAGGCAGTTCAGGGAACATAGCTCAGGAGCCAAGCAGTGGCGGTATGGTAAGCCCTAGCTTTTTGCCTCAACAAAATATGGGCAGTTCTGGATATTTGGCCCAACCACAGAATTTGGGAAGTTCAGGTTATCTTGGACAGCAGTCTAATATGGGAAGCTCCGGATATTTGGCACAGCAGCCTAACCTAGGGAGCTCCGGGTATTTGGCCCAACAGTCAAATTTGGGTAGTTCTGGGTATTTGGCACAGCAGCCTAATCTGGGGAGTTCTGGATATTTGGCACAGCAGCCTAATATGGGTAGTTCTGGATATTTGGCACAACAGCCTAATCTGGGTAGTTCTGGGTATTTGGCACAACCGCCTAATTTGGGGAGTTCAGGATACCTACCGCAGAATTACCAGGGCAGTGGTGGAATGGGAAGCTCGGGTTTTTTGGCACAAAATCACTTCAGCAGCGGAAGTCTGGGCAGCTCTGGTTTCCTGGCCCAGAGTGGAGGCATCATGGACCCTAAAATGGCATACGCATGGCAGCACCTGAAAGCTGACTTCATGCAGCCCAGGATCAACCACATCCACAAAGCTATAAATCCTCTGTTAGAGGCCAGCAGACTGCAGCGAGAACAGTTCGGAGACATCCCAATGGCAGACATGGTGGGACCAGAATCAGGACTGGAGCTTCTCCATGGCCGTCTCCAAAGGGATCCCCGCGGCAGCCGCTCGGATCCACAGATGGACCATCTGAGGCGGGAAAGGGAGTACAAGCTGGGAAGACAGACCTCCAGTGAACAGGAAATCCAGGCCAGGCTGAATGAGCTGCCGCTGATAGTGCGGCAGGAGCGCTACAGGAGGCGCGTAGAGCGGCAGTCGTCCAGCGAACAAGAGGGGAGCAACAAGCAGAGGATACAGAGACAGGACTCCAGTGACATGGAGGGCTCTGTGAAGGACGGCTCTGACAAACGCTCAGGGTACGCAAACTTGTGCGACTGCAGGCAGTAAATTCCAGCACTGTTTGACTGAATCCCAAAAAATTTGTTGAGATTCTACAATAATTGTGTCCCTACAGGGAGAAGAGATCTACGATGGCAGAAATTGTGGAACAAGTCCAGGAAAGAGAGGCGGCACATGTATGTTGGCACGCAAGCATTTTTAAACGACGATGTGTTGGGTCATTGCTTCTCATAGTTTGGTGTAACATCTATATTCTTCTTTTAATTGGCTCTCTCAGGCACGTGGAGAGCCCTATCGTCCTCCTAGCAGCCTCTCAGCGCCTGTGACTCGTTTTGACGGACGCCCCCGCGCCCGAGACCGTCCTAAGCCAAGGAGGCGGCCCCGTCCGAAAGAGCCTGAGACAACTCGTCGTTCTCGTTCGGCCCCGGCAACTGGTGCCCCAACCACACCTCAGCCTCCGTCACACACTGCCCAAAATGAAGGCTTCCTCTACCGTAAAAAGGCCACCAGCACTGACCTTGAAGCTCAGCAGAGGAGCCCTAACAGGTACAACCATCTAAACTACTAAATCGTCAATGAATGTTTGAAAAAGAAAAAATAAACAACATCATATTCTGTTAATCTTTGGACATTTGAACAAATCAAAGCAGTGCTGCTTTGCTTCCGCTAATCAACAGCACACTTCCTCTAAACAAGCTTGCGTCCTCTTAATTACAGTGAACCCCCGGTATCCATGGGGATACAGCCAACCATGAATAGCTAAAGTTAGTAAATAGTTGAGACTCCCTCTGAAAACACTTATAGCTGCCTATTTTAATCGTTCAAACACCAACTATACCTTAATAGGCATTATTGGTCGCAGTACTAATCTATTGGTAATAATAATCTATTAATCACAGTAGAAAGTGTCTTAGCACTCCCACGTAAGCTAACCTCCTTGGTCTTCTTTATATCCTCTCTTGGGGGCACAACCAGTCAGTGTCAAGGAAAATAAATGCTGCTCCTGGATTGGCTGCTTTGCAAACACCACACACTATTGTGTCATATAGAAATTATGCCAAGGTATTTTAACTTCCCAAGCTGCATTTTCATTTTAATATTTTAGATAAATTCTACAAAATAAAAAATACATGAATAGGTGAATTTTCTGCGAATAATTTAGAGAAAGGTTCCATGGAAAAATCTGTGAAAACTGAACCGCGTATACAAGGGACTCCACTGTAATTACAAGATTGCAGCAGTTTTAGTATCTCTCTGGACTCCCACTCATTACTGTCTCAAACTGGAGATAACTTAAGTCTCTACCTATCACTGATCTTCCACTGTGAATCACATAGTACAGGTGGGAAAACTCTTTGCTTCACATTCACGTCTGTGAATATGACTCATCTGTATTACGGAAACAAAGCCTGGTCATTTGAGAACTGTTTTTTTGTTGTTGTTTTTTCAGCTAGCTCATGTTCTCCCAGTTGGAACCTTTAAAAATAATTTTAATGCAATGTTTATGATTTTGCAGCAAATCATGGGTGAACGTATACTGTGTGCTGAAGGAGGGAAAGTTGACTTTCTATAAGGATGCTAAAAATCTGACAGCAACATACAACGGGGAGCCTTCTGTTGACATGAGTGACTGCAAATTTGATCCTTCAATGGGCTACAAGAAGAAGAAAAATGTCTTCATACTTCAGTAAGGCCTACTTCATAGTATCAGAAGTTATTGTCTCTATAAAACTGAAAGTTAACATTTCAAACTTTTTTAAAGCACAATATTATCATTAATCTGAAATGCAGCTTTAAAAATACACAGTGAAACGTATATGAAACTGACATGAACTCTTTTTGTCTTTTCTCATCAAAGAGTAAATGATGGAACCAACTTTGTATTCCATGCTAAAGATGAGGTAAGAAGCTTTAATACATCCATATTATATATTTTAGATATACGCTGACCTACTGCAGATGCTCGGTGTAAAATAAGAAAGACTGGATGTAATAAAATCTATCTGGGGAGTGGGTGATGATTGACTTTATACACATAACTTTTGTTTTTATCTCTTCAGTAAGAGAGAAAAACACATACCCCACAAAAGTTTTCATTTTTGTGGGGTATCCCTGTGATTTCCCATGACAAACTTCCCTCTGGGGAGAGATTAGACCAAAAGGTGATTCTAAGATGGCAGGTCACCTGTCTGGCTTCTCAAGCTCATTATGTTTCACCCAATCAAACTTCCACCTTCACATTGCCTCAACATTGGTGCCAAAGAAATTGTGGTCTCAGGTAATTCAACCTGGGTGGCAGATACAGAAAGTGGCCTGGGCATACCGATCCTTGTCAATGTAAACTGGCTGTAGATACATGGAATGCCACTTTAGAGGTGGGAATGTCACCTCAGTGGACAACAAAAGTATCAGATGGTGTAGGAGGCTGAGTGATAGCAAGTAGTTGGCCTCAACTACACAAAAAGCTCAACTACTGGATTCAAACTTGTCTGGACTTGAAAGCGGAGGAGGGTGGTTTTCAATTCCCTGGCTGAGCATCTCTTTGATAGGCTGGTAAAAGCCAGCCCATGGTTCTACAGTTTGCTTTGTCCAGAGGGTCTCTTGAGTAACAATTGGACGCTATTGAAGTTTGAAATGATTGGATCTGATTTTACTCAATCAATAACATGTGGCCATGACGTACCAGAATGATCGTGAAGGAAGCTACACTATGAAGCTTACAGGAAATTCTCTCTCTATGGTGCTGAATACAACCATATGCAGACTACATTTCTAAGACAGTGCAAAAAAACTGGCATCCTTCTGTTTGCTGACTGGCCTGGATGAAATTCATCTTGAGAAATCAGACTCAATGGGCAAAATCCTGAATTTTTCCTGTTAACAAAAACGGTCAATGCAGAATGGTCTCATGCTGTAGGAGGAAAAGTTCTTATGCTAGGCACTGCACTACATCATAGGTTGTCTGGTTCTCTTGGAGTCTCTTAGAACATCTGCACATGATGACAAATGGTAGATGGCCTGTACTTGTGAAGCGTTCTTATCAAGTCCAGGGACCCCAAAGCAAGTCTTGCCCAAGGACACAATGACAGAGACAGGTGGAGCGAGAACCAAACTACCAACACCGTCGCCACTATCGTCCCATCAAATCTATAACTTCCCTCAAGGATTCCAAAACAAATGAGGCATTGAAGAGAATTACATTTTATGGTGTGATTGGGACTAACCTTTATCTGGATGTAAATCTGGATGAATGGATAAAGGGTTTGGACTTGTAGTTTGTCATGTCTGCTGTTTCCTCAGTGTCTTGACCCAAGCCTCAACCACCTGCCAGTTGTTCCCAGTTACAAAATAGTCGGGTACAGAACATTTTTGAAAGAAGCCTCACTAAACCTTCGAGGCTTATAGGAACCCATCAATCTTGCGTAATAGCCTCCCTTTCCTTTCCACACCTCAGAAAATATCTTCAATTGTCTCCTGCAGGAGGACCTGAAGGCGTGGACCTCTAGTATCACCACAAGCATTGCTGAGCATGATGACCTGGCTAAGTGGGACAAACCTGGCACCTCGTCCATGGACCCCGACCGCTCGGAGAGGAAGGAGAAGTCAGAGGGGGACGCGGATGCCAGGTCAGAGAGGTCCGAGCTGGTGGAGGGGGAGGAGAGGTCTGAGAAAGGCGAGGGCTCCGAAAAGCTAGACACATCTGAAATTGCTGACAAGCTGGAGGGTGGGGTGGGGGGCTCCAGCACATCTGGCAGGAGCAAATGATCAATCCCTTTGTGTTTTAATGTTATTGTTAAATGTCACCGACAAAAGGCAAAGGAAACAGGGGGTGGGAGGGAGGGACAGGTGGAGAGCATGTTTGCAGACCCTCCGTCACAGAGGCTAAAGACCCTCTGAGGCCACGGTTCCTGGACTGACTACTGCTGTAACTGTGACCAGACTAATCTCTCAGCCCCTCCCCTTCACCCGGGCAATACATCCGTGCTTGCATAGTGCCACCTGCTGGTTGATAACGGAGATCAAGTACAGACAGACAGTCTCCAACAAATGGTCCCAGGAATTAGTCACTGTCACTTTCCATTGCTGATTGTTTGATCTAATGAATTCACAGCATCTTTCTGTATGTATCTCTGAAAATGTAATGCTCTGTCTAACAAGACAAATCCGAGAAGCGGTGAATGAAATGTTTCACGTCAATACGGAGGAGAAAAAAAATTTTTTTTTTTTTTTTTTTGAAGCAATATACTTTGTTTTTATTTTTTCCCTCTTTGCCAAAGAAACAAAGAGGGGATGAAACAAAAAGTAATTTAACACAAAAAAAAAAGACAAAAACTTCGATTTGTCTCTGAAACTTTCTCCAGGCAGTTGTGCACCTTACCACTTGACACATCTGTACAGTAAACATGACATTTATCCCCCATCACATGGCTAGCTTTGGATCATGTTAATATATTGGAATGCTGGTGTCACCGCCTAACTTCAGTGGAGTCAGTGAAAACACATTTCTACCGTTTCATTTTGGTTTCTATTACGACAGTTATTAAACTTATTTGTCCACGATGTTTTATGTGTCAAGAAAAGAGATTCCGGAAAAATTTCAACCCATTAACCCGAGGTGTGTAACACTAAGCCTACGAGACACAATGCCTTTGTATACATGATGACAAAACTTGGAACATTGCATGAAATGGTCTGTTACTGCACCTGTTAAACTTGCCTTTTATTTTTCTGATCTTGTCACAGAACAGGCGACGAGGGAGTTGCAATAATTTAACGTGAGCTCGGGTTAAGAGGGGGGCGGAGTCGAGAGGGACGTTTCAAAAGCAGGGTTCGTCTTTTGCATAATGAGCAACAAAAAAACAAAAAAAAAACCCAACAACAACAAAAAAACGGGGGGGCTGTTTGGAACTCTCCAAAGCCCAGACAGCCCCTCTGCTGTCTGTAATCTTAGTGCAAATTTAGTTTCCACAGAATGTACTGATATCAGCTGTGAAATGTTCAACCGCCGCCAGACGAGAGCCGGCGGCGCCCTAAATTGTAACGCCCTGAAGTCGTGCTCTTTGCCCCCGTGTCCTTTCGTTCAGAGTTTAAACCGACTGAAGCCTCTCCACCAAAGGCAAGTTCATTGGAAAAACTGTCATGAATTGTATATACAGTGGGGAGAACAAGTATTTGATACACTGTTGATTTTTCAGGTTTTCCCACTTGCAAAGCTTGTAGATGACTGTAATTTTTATCATAGGTACCCTTCAACTGTGAGTGATGGAATCTAAAACAAAAATCCAGAAAAATACAATGTATGATTTTTAAATAATTAATTTCCATTTTATTGTGTGAAATAAGTATTTGATACACCAGAAAAATGAAACTTAATATTTGGTACAGAAACCTTTGTTTGCAATTACAGAGATCAGACGTTTCCTGTAGTTCTTGACCAGGTTTGCACACACTGCAGCAGGGATTTTGGCCCACTCCTCCATACAGATCTCCTCCAGAGCCTTCAGGTTTCGGGGCTGTCGCTGGGCCACATGGACTTTATGCTCCCTCCAAAGATTTTCTATTGGATTCAGGTCTGGAGACTGGCTAGGCCACTCCAGGACCTTAAGATGTTTCCTACGGAGCCACTCTTTAGTTGCCCTGGCTGTGTGTTTTGGGTCGTTATCATGCTGGAAGACCCGGCCATGACCCATCTTCAGTGCTCTTACTGAGGGAAGGTGGTTGTTGGCCAAAATCTCACGATACATGGCCCCATCCATCCTTCCCACAATATGGTGCAGTCGTCCTGTCCCCTTTGCAGAAAAGCATCCCCAAAGAATGATGTTTCCACCGCCATGCTTCACGGTTGGGATGGTGTTCTTGGGGTTGTACTCATCATTCTTCTTCCTCCAAACATGACGAGTGGAGTTTAAACCAAAAAGTTCTATTTTTGTCTCATCAGACCACATGACCTTCTCCCATTCCTCCTCTGGATCATTCAGATGGTCATTTGCAAACATCAGACGGGCTTTGACATGCGTTGGCTTGAGGAAGGGCACCTTGCGTGCACTGCAGGATTTTAATCCTTGACGGCGTAGAGTGTTACTGATTGTTTTCTTTGAGACTGTGGTCCCAGCTCTATTCAAGTCATTGACCAGGTCCTGCCGTGTAGTTCTGGGCTCATTCCTCACCTTCCTCAAGATCAATGATGCTCCACGAGGTGAGATCTTGCATGGCGCCCCAGACCGAGGGAGATTTTCCGTTATTTTGTATTTCTTCCATTTTCTAATAATTCCACCAACTGTTGTTGCCTTCTCACCAAGCTGCTTGCCTATTGTCCTGTAGCCCATCCCAGCCTTGTGCAGGTCTACAATTTTATCCCTAATGTCCTTACACAGCTCTCTGGTCTTGGGCATTGTGGAGATGCTGGAGTCTGATTGATTGAGTGTGTGGACAGGTGTCTTTTATACAGGTAACGAGTTCAAACAGGTACAGTTAGTACAGGTAATGAGTGGAGAACAGGAGGGCTTCTTAAAGAAGAACTAACATGTCTGTGAGAGCCAAAATTCTTACTGGTTGATAGATGATCAAATACTTATTTCACACAATAAAATGGAAATTAATTATTTAAAAATCATACATTGTATTTTTCTGGATTTTTGTTTTAGATTCCATCACTCACAGTTGAAGAGTACCTATGATAAAAATTACAGTCATCTACAAGCTTTGCAAGTGGGAAAAACTGAAAAATCAGCAGTGTATCAAATACTTGTTCTCCCCACTGTACCTAACTTTGTATGTATACCAGTAAACCCTGTGCTCTAAATAAAACAACTCTGAGCTCATAACTGACGTGGGTAAAACCTAAGCATTTATTTTAAGCCACAAAGAGAACCGTGTATTGATGTTTATCACATTTAAATTAAAAATATGCAAATTAGGACTCACTATTAATTCTCATAGAGTGTATATATAAATACACCGGTACAGCATCTAGTTCTATTTAAAAAAAAAAAAAAAAAAAACTTTTACCAGGGAGGAGCAGCAGGACATCCTGTCGGTATGCTTCTTGTATTTTTCTATGCTTATATTTATTCATGTCAGATTCAGGAGTTTTTGTCCCTAAGAAGATCCGGTTGATGTAGCTGATTGAGTGTGTCTGTGACAGGAGAGCTAAATGTGTGTGTTACAAACCTACCCAGCCTGCCGCAGGTGGTATAAGGTACGGTATACTGTGAATGCTGAGACGAATAGGCATCGGTCCACTTCTCGTTTGTCATGTGAGATTCATTTCTCTTTTATTTATTGATTTATTTATTTTTTACACGTGTGAGTACAAATAAACTTTCTGTAACGTCGACATAAAAATGTGGTTTGAATTGCAGTATTAAAGGAGCTCCACAGCCACATTGTGCAGAAACGGGCAGCAAGCAGCTCAGATCTTTTTCTTTTTTTTTTTTTTTTTTTGTCAGATTCTCTTGTTATGCCGTTTCCCGTGTCCCCATCCTACCCATCCTGCACCTCTCCTGTGTAAAACAAAAACAAACAAAAAAAAAAGGCTTCTAAAATAAATGTCTTCCTTTCAAAGACGGATCACCAAAAGTATATATGCGAGATGCAGCACTGTTTGAACACGCTGACATGAGGATTGTGGTGTGTCTCTCTACACTGCTGTAATTTTTTTTGGACAAGGATAAGAATCCATTGCTTTTATTTGTGAGCTATTGTTTTAGGGGTTTTTACATAAGTGCCATGTCATGCAGTCTGCTCTAACCGTGCTTCACAAGGAGGGTCGTTCTAATCCACGCGACCGGCAGCCATTGCGAAACATATTTTTTAACAGAATTAGGAGCATTTTCCTGTGGCTGTGATTGTCCTGGTTTTGTGGCGGATATTAAGGCCACGCCAACATGTGCATTTGAAGTGTTTGCTTCCCACCACTTTTATGAAACACACAGGGGGATATTTACCACTATGTTAAAACAGAAAGCCAGAATTAGATAGGCAGCATAAACCATGACTGAAGACAGAAATATTGTGCAAACTTTGTTGACTTTATTGATGGTCTTACAAGTGTGTATGTCTTTGTTACTTTACAATACAACTTGCTGCTATGACATTAAATAAACCTCCAAACTTGCTGAGACAAACTTGATGTGGAATTGATGTGGATAAACCTGCAGGTATCTCTCTCTCTCTCTCTCTCTCTCTACCTCTCCCCTTTTCTGTCTCACACACACAAGTTTGCATTTCTACCCATGATAAAACTTTGCATTGACTTCCATTCGTTTTAGTAACTGCATTTATGCCTAGCCCAGACAGTTTCCCTAACCCTTACCAGTACATTCCTAACCCTAGCCTTAACCATAAATCAAGGGATCCAGTGTATGCGATCAAGCTTTGGTTCCTCTAAGGCCCATCAGTCTTCAGAAGTTTGGTAAATATGTCAGAAATGGTCCTTTATAGACAGCTAAACAAGTACACACACACACACACACACACGCACACACACACACACACACACACACACACACACACACACACTAAGTGACCTCCAGACTTCCAGTGTCTGTCAAACCAGCACAGACAAATGAGGAGCACACTACATTCCCCATATGCCAGCCCACCCCACATGGTGCAAGCGTGTATCTGTGGCCAACTCCCTCAATTGGCCCGCATCCGTCCGGCGACCATGACTAGGGGCCCTCAAGAGATTCCCAAAGAATCTGGGAGGAGATCACATAGGAAGTTCGGAACCGGCCTTATAGAACCCGGACCAAGCCAGCAAAGTTAGGCCACCACCAGCAGAGGATGACTGAAAGACTCATCACATCAGCTATGACTCCAAGCAGTAGTGAGCCCCTGAAGGTTCACCTTGTCTCTAAACCTGCAATGTCTGATTGGGAATAGCCCAAATCCCTTAACTCTCTCCAAACCCCAGACCCTGTTGTACCCCACCCCAGGGCAGAACCCAAAAGCCCAGTACCCCTACAGTCAGGACCACCTCCGTGCCAGCATCCCCACACCCTTCAAGCTCCTGATGTCGAGACCACAAAGTCTATACATGCTACACCATTAAAGTGATGTTTCGTTTATTAACCAATTCAGACATTCTCTCCACTGAAACATTACACAAAATAAACCATATCTGTGTCTTTTTGTTTTTTTGAGCTGTCTTTTTTCTTGTTTTTATTTTACTTTTAATTTTTTGCAAGCTGTTGTTTTCCAACAGTTTGCTTTGAGGTTACAAAGTAACCAGAATGAGTTGTAGCCTGTAAAAGGCATGATAGGTTTTCAAAGCCATAGACAGACAAACAGTTCCAGAGAGCATGTCGATGGCAGCCAGGTAAATCTCACTTCCTGGGTGTTTAACTGGAGCTTTTCATTGATTATCTGTTCCCAGGCTTTTCCACAGATAACTTTGGGTATAATGTTGGATACTATATATTGCAAATACTTAACTCTTTGCACCTTCCGGAATATATAACCCCCTCTATAAAACATGGCACTGGCATCATTATGGTCTAGTAAGGCAAAGCTGGTATCGGCATAATACTTGGAGCTATAACTGCAGCCGAGGCTGGTTTTATAAACTCTGGGGAGTGAAATACAAATGCAAACCATATTTTTTGTGTTCTGATTTAAAAATAGTTTTGTCAAAATATTGAAAAGAAACAAAAACCAATAGGAATTGTAGTCATCATGTTCTGGCGCTGTGTCGCCCTGCTATTTGTAAAACATTTCCTGGTTCCCCACAAATATTTTTTTGGGGATGCAGCATTTGAAGTTTCTCGTACAGCTGCCACCGAAAGATCACCAATTTGGAATTCATGCTGTGCCGCAGGAACAAAATGCGGAGATCCATGTAAATAATTCATGTGAATAAAAATAAAGGTTCATGCTCTAAAGTGAGGCTCCACGAAGCAGCAGCAGTGATGCAGGTCCTCCACTGAACAGAAACATGCATCTGCAGCCCAAATGCTGAACAATCTAAGCCAAGTTTTGGGAATGTGTATTTTTAATCTTTTGATTGGATCTTTGGATTTAGATCCAAACATTTGTGTATGGAAAGAATAAAATCATTAAATAATGTTTTCCTCCTTACAGCCATTTTGCAGTAAAACATCATTAAAACCGATTAGAGGGTGACAGATTTGAGACGGACCAGGAGGTTCACTACAGTAGACTGATTTAGATCAGAACATTATTGTTAAAATGACCCAGTCAAACCCCAGACCTGAATCTAACTGGGTATGAGTTTTTTTTGCAAGGAGGAATAGTTTAAAAAAATCTGAATTTATATGTGCAAAGCTGCAAGAGAGAAACAATTAAAGACTTGCAGCTGCAGCAAAAAGTGATTTTCTAGAAAGTATCGTCTGATTGGGAATACAAATGCAAACCCAGCTTTTGTTTGTGTTTGTAAAATGTCTCCATGTTTTTCTTTCCCTTTTTCTACACTACTTTGAGTTGGGGGAAGAAAATACAGTGAGGTTTGCGGTTGTGATGCGACAAAACGTGAAAAAGGTTTTAAGGGCGAGGGTAATTTTTCAAAGCACTGTCTCGGCCAATTCAATCTTCTTCGGTCTTCTGAACTGTAACGTGTGACAGCCTTGGTGGAGAATGACAGCTTTTTTTTTCTACACATGTATATCTCCGAGTCCACAGCCGATGCTGCCGGAGCAGAGTTCACAGAGATCGGTCCCTTGGACACCATGTACCGAGATGGAGCCTGCTGTGATATACGAGACAGGAGGATGACTCGCAACACAATGATAGATGCTGCAGAACAAGGTTTCATGTGTGTTGCAGTTCTGTTCCCTTCACCATCTTTATTTTCCCAATGTAGTGCATCTGCTTCTGCTGACTCGTTTAGAAATCAAATCGTTTTGATCCATGGTTCCCATCATAGAAATGTTTTTTTGTTATTTTTTTATCAACCAAACATTGAACAACTACCTGTAAAAGCAAGCAATTACAGCAACATCTCTGGAACCATATGACTGATATTGACTGGTGAGAAATGCAAACCCAACAAGAGCTGGGGAAAAAAACCTAACATTTAAATGTTACAATACCTCTGGTAAATGTAAAGTAAATACCACTTTTCAGTGTCAACAGTAGTCATAAGTTCCATATAATTTCCAGTGATATAATTGATCCTGCACACTAGTTTTGAATAGCTTTTGAAAAGGTTTTAGAGTTGCACCGATCATAATTTTGCAGACAATGTCCTATCTCCGATTTTTGGTGTAACAAATTCTGATCATTTAGCTTTACAGTTTAGAAACCATAAAACTATATAAGAAAAATTGTTTTCAATGTGTGTGTTCCTGTTTTCCTGCTCTAACTCTGTGCTCTAAAACAGAGTTTGACCATTGTAAAGCCAAATTAAAACGATTAGCTGTTTTTAGCATTTCAGGTTAACATTAGCATGACTAGCCTTGCTAAAATGACAGTCTTTGTGTGCATACCATTAAGAATGAGTAACAGCCTGTGTGAAATCGTAAACGACACGAATCATCTCCAAACCAATCCTGTTCCATGACAGATATAAGTTGAAAGCTTACGACAAAAACAGCAGCTTCAAGCCTTCTTATCTCTTGAAGGAAGGCTCACTTTGATGCAGTTTGAAAGGCCAAATGTACGACATAACAAAGTTAGTTTCTTGTTGAAAATCAACAACATCAAAGTGCTTTGTAGATATTGGGGTTAAAAGTTCATCTAGAATTGATTTTAGACATTTATTAAGTCTGAACACAGACTGACTTGTAGTCAGGTTGCATCTTAATTTCAGGTCACCTTCTGTAATGAGCAAATTTAAAAAAAGTTCAAGACTAAGTATAGGGGTTTTTTTTTCATGTGAAAACTATCATGTTCTTGTTTGCTTGTCTTTTTGCTATGGCATGTCCTGTCCATTGTTTCAGTCACCCCACGAGGTGAAGCTGGTTGCCTACAAGTTCCTTGGCAGTTCTGCTCTACACAACCGAAACCTCAAGATCGTCTTTGAACTGCGTGAGTGAATTTTCAAAATAAGGACTTCATGTGCTGTCACAGCAGACAAGACACGACAATGACAGGGACAGGGGTCATTTTTCACACAGCATCATAATTAAGAGAAATAAAGGCTTTCAAACATCCATCTGTGTGTAATCATTCACTACATTCATGCAGTTTTAAAGTTCCTAAATAAAATGATTTTTCAATAATATTCTGACTTTTTGGGGGGGACTGGACTAAACTTTTGTAACATAACATTAGAGCTAATCACCATAAACAAGCACTGGAGCCTTATTTAGCTAAAAAAAGAAACCTGTACTGAGTCATAAGCTACAATGAGAACTACCCCTAAAAAACAAAGAACTTAACTTTATGGTGTTCAACATGCAAGTTGTTTACTTTGGTGACGCCAAAATGGGCGTTTCGTGACTCGGTCGCTAACTCACAGAGCAGCTACGGAAGCCGTCGTGTTTACGCAACAAGGCAGCCAGCGAGCTTCCTGAAAATGGCCCTCTGGGGAAAGTTCACCGCCGTCTTTAGGAATGTGGCCAGGAGCTCTCGGGTTCTGAAGAGTTCTACAGCATTCCGTGCTATTGGTTCCGGTGTTTTGGGCTCTGTCGTTGGAACCGGGGGTCTCTGTTATTACTACTATCACCATGCTAACGTCAGGACATTACCCTTCACTGTTCTTGCAGAGGAAGAAAAAGTGAGTACACATCCCGTGCAGATTTATTTTGATAGAAAATACTTCACCGCTTTATTCGTTTTCCGGTCTGAAAGATTACCACAAACTGCGAAAAAGAAGTAGACATTACTTTTTAAGAAGGCGTAAATACTAAGTTATGTTACCTAGCGCCCTCTAGTGGCGCTTAGAGGGCGTTTAGTATATAGATTGTAAAAAACAAAGTTGTCTTCATTTGTAGAGTTTATGGGTAAGTGTAAGTTTAAAATGAAGTTTAAAATGGAACAAACTTTATCTTAAATTTACTCATAGCTAGATGTTCCTTTATCGTTTAGGTAAAAACTGTGTGCCTGGTTGGTGCCACAGAGGAAATGTTTAGTGTTTAGATCAGTATGACAGAAACTTTCAGATCATTTTGCCCCTTTGTTCAGTTGCAGGAACCTGCAGCTCCTCAGCTGTCGGCCAGAAAGATCCGTTTCATCCAGTTTGCCTCAGTGACGTACGATATGGAGCCCTACATGACCCCGAGGGACTTCCTGTTCTCCGTCATGCTGGAACAAGTAGATCGTAAGCAGCACATATTTACTACACACACCCACAGACACACACACATACACCTTGTAATATCCCTGCTCCCTATGTGCTCGCAAACAGCACTTCAAACCACTTAACCTGAGTAACAACAATCCTACCCTATTTAAATTATTGTCCTGTTTGCTCCAGTAAATAACATAAGAGTTACGTTCAGTTTTCTCCGCAATCCAAAACTCTATTTAATCTGTTTGAATCTCTTTAAGGATAATTACTCTTTCAAAATGTAGTTTGCTGGTAGCGTTTGAAAAACAAACAGTATTTATTGGAGAGCAGATGGGATTTCCATGCTGACGTACTTTACACAAACCAAATAAATTAGCTTCATAATCAGTGATCATAAATATTGTTACCATTGTTCAACTAGGCTTTAAAACCCCCCAAATAAAATCATTCTTAATCTATAGAGTATTCTCACATTATCATGTGTGTTTTCACATTATATTCTAATGATTATTTTAGCTATCTAGTAATCTATCAATTATTCTGATGATTAATCCATTAATTGGATTTTAAAAAATTTGAACATCTGCAGAATTTTCATTTGCCCACTTTAGCCTTTTTATACAAATTAGAAATGTACTAAAAGATGAAAAGCAGATCATAACATTTCTTTTTTAAAAATAAGAAAATAAACATTCGGCGTATCATTTGTAGCAAAAGATGCATCTGCAGTGAAAGAAACACTTCTAACATCAACATGTCAAAAGCAATATTTTTTTGCTTGGCATCAATTCTCTGTTTGGTCTGTTTTCTTTCTTTTTTTTTTAGGAAAGCTCCAAAAGAGAATCTTAACAACAGAGGTATGTTTACAGCTTCACTGTGTGAAAACTGTACATGCAGGGCACAGTGCCGGGGGTTTTGTGGTGACGGTATCTGTTTCCTGCTGCGCTCTTGGCAGGACGTGAACAAGATGTTGGCGGCTGCCGCTAAAGCTCGTCCCGGCAGCGATCTGTTCAGAAACCTAGGAGACAACGGTGAGCTCTCCGGCCTTCTGCTGAATGTTTCTGCTGTGTGGCCTGAGCTGTTCATATCCACGTTTCTATGGTGATGTTCACTTTTTTTTTTCTTTTTTTTTTTTTCTGTCGGCTAGATTCTGTTTGTCTAAAGGCTGTAAAGTGTATTTGTGTGTGCCTTGCAGGTTTAATATCCTACACAGAATATCTCTTCCTGCTGACCATCATGACCAGTAAGTTGACTTTGCTGTGTTCATGATCTTGTGGTTTTATTTGAAGCTGGACAATCTATCAGCAGCTTTACTTCCATTGATCTTATAATTGTGCGTATTGGACTTTAGGGACATACATTCTCTTAATGGGAACACTCCAGTTAAAAAAAAATAAAAAATTTTGCTAAAAAAAAGTTTTACGCTTGGATGAGGTGGTTTTCTCAACAGTAACAACATTTATTTACTGTATTTTGCAAACCTGCAATTGAAACACATTTTTTTGCATCACATGACAACATTAAAGGGTTAGTAGTGGAGCGATGATGTATTGACTTCCTGATGATAGAGTTTCAGAAAGAACAAGAGTTTTTAAAGAGACAGAAGGACAATTCCAAACATTAAATTACAAAGTCAAATTTCTTTAAAGCCATATTTGATATCTGTAGCATTTTTATAACAACTGAAGTTAGCCAAACAATGTCAGTTTTCATCAAAAAACTTGAAAATTGAAAAAGAAAAAAACTCAGAAATTTTTAGATCAATCTGACATTTTCCAGAATGTCAAAAATTCAACGTTTTTTTCCTAGAAAATATATCTTAAAATTTCCAAGTTTTCTCTAGCAAATTTTTGACTTTTCATACTCTGAACTTTCCAGGGTTTTTTTTTCTAGAAAATCTCTGAGTATTATTTCAAAATTTTAAAAAGTTTTTCTGGCAAATCTTTTTACTTTTGGAGCTCAGAAATGTCTTTGGTTTTTTTTTTCATGAGAACGTCTGGAGGGTTTTTTTCTTCAGAGGATATTTGCTCCTCTCTATTTTCTACCCAGAGTGGTCCCAGTATGCTGTCGTAGGTAATGAATTCCTGAATGAGATGATTGTCTCTCTTGCAGAGCCGCGGACCGGGTTTCACATAGCTTTCCAAATGCTGGACGTGGACGGCAACGAGCAAGTGGACAAAAAAGAGTTTCTTAAAGTAAGACTTTGCTTGGTAAAAGAAAAGATCAAATATAAGACTTCTTTTTTTTTAGATGACAAACTCTGTGATTACGTAACAATATCAGTATTTCAATATTCCAAATCTTTGTGTGCACTCAAATGTGAAAATATTGCCACTTTAATGCTGCCGAGATCTCTGCTGATGCTGCCGCAGCTGTAAGTATGAACCGGGCTCCATGTGAAGGTGAGGCAGAGCTGCATTCCCGTCGCTCAATTGTCCTTCATCTGCCTTGTGTTTGACGCAGAAAGCTTTTCGGTTTTATTTGTTTGAAGCCACCTGGCGAGTTTTTGGTTCCAAGCAGACTTCTCCCGTCTGCCGCTCAGCTTAGGCCTCGGCTACCTTTTGTCTCATTGGGAGGCATGTTGGCCTGTGTTGCAACCTGTGTGTCATGTTCCGACATGGCGCAGAAAGAACAAAACATCCAGCAGGAAGCAGCAGTGCATGGATTTTGACGGTGGTCCTGCTTTTTACCACTACTTTTTGCTTTTGCCTTGACTTTTTTTTTTGCTTTGTTTTTTAGTTAAATGCAATAAATCTGTGTTTTGTTGATTCTGAGAGTGGAAAGAAGGACGTAGAGCTCATATTAGCTCCCCGAGGAGAGGGAGAAATCTAGTGCCTTACAAAAGTATTCACATTCCATGAACTTTTTCACAATGTGGGTCTATAATACGACTATAAGTTTCAATACATTTTATAAATTGGAATTAGAAAATAAATTTGCTTAATAGAAACACGCTCATTTAAAGAAAAAAAAACAAAAACAAAGTTTTTCCAAAAAAAAAGTGTTTTTTGAGCTGTTTTAAAATTAGTGCCTTTGGCAAAACTGCGATGGAAACTTTTTCCCGTCACACAGCTCGTGGGATTGCTACTACTGGCAAAAAGACGAAGACAACTGGGAATAGTTGGAGGATGACGGCATATATTAAGGACTCATTGCGTGAACAAACGTGTTCACCTGTGATTTTTAATCACGTTTCTTATTTAATGGAAACACCGCAATTGCGAAATTGCGTTTTCTTTTTGACTCTAGTGGAATATCGACAAAGTTTTGCGCACATTTGTAATAGAAACACTGCTAACGTGGCATTTAACTCTGAAGTGGAAGAAAAACGACGCGTGGTTTTCAACATAGAGTCGCAGTTCAAGAAATCTGAAGGAGGGAAATTTTGTTTAGAAACTTCATAATCCATTCTGTTTATGGTTCTGGTTCTCTGTGGTTTTTATTTGCCTTTTACTTATTGTTTTTGCTTGTGTTTTATTTTGGATATTCAACATAATTTCCAGTTCCAGTGTTACGTGTTCCTAAATAAAGTAGATTTTATTGGTATTTGAGAGAGCAAACTTGTATTATTATCCCAGTATCAATATAATTGACATTTGTGGGTTCTGTGTGGCAAAAATGTTAAAAGTCCGAGGGGTGTGAATACTTTTGCGAGAAAAAGTCTTGCTAGAGAGATTTAGCAAATACAAAATTCTGTGTTCAGTGGATGTTGGTAATGAGCTGGATGAAATGTGAGTGTGTGTGAACACATGAGGTTTCTATGGTTTCGAGTTCATGACAAAACTGAACTGAATTGAATGAATGAAAAGACAATGTTTTCATTTTCTGCCGAAGCTCAAGAACATCATCGGCAAAAGTAAACTGAAACCTCCGAAGGACGTGGCAGAGGTGTGTGTGCACATCTTATTAGCTTTTCTCGTGCATCGTTATCAGTTTCTATAGTAACAGGACAATTCGTGGGTGATTCCAGAAAGCGGCAGAGGAAGGGGCGGCTGTAAACACGTCACTTCAGGCGTACTTCTTTGGAAAGCGAGGAGAAAACAAGCTGAAGTACCAGGAGTTCCACAGGTAGGAGAACCAGGATCTCGTCAAGTCACCAACATTTTGGATGGAGATGGTGATGGCACAAAACTCCTTGCAATTATTTCTAAAGTTGCGGCACAAAGTAAGTGATCTTGAGTTCAAAAACTCACAAACCAATGGCAAAATCCCAGAGGGACGGATTTTTGATTACATGAAGATCACTAGAAAAATTTTTATGTTCTGATACATAAAATCTGAAAGATTCCTGGGTTTTGGTTGGTTGTTGTTTTTGTTTTGTTTTTTCACTATCACCAGCTCTGTTCCCCTTACAAATATGTGCAAAACTTTGTCAGTATTCTGCTAATATTCTGCTAAACACAATTTTTCTAAAAATCCTCAACTTGCATAGCAGAACCCGATGCATGTTTGGAGCTACGGTAGGGTTCCCCTCCAGTTGGACCTCGGGGTCTCGGCCCGTCCCAGCTCCTGTAAACAATCTCTGTCGTACAGATTCATGGAGGACCTGCAGGCTGAGGTCCAGGAGATGGAGTTCCTGCAGTTCTCCAGAGGCATGGACACTATGAGAAGGGAAGACTTCGCTGAGTGGCTGCTGCACTACACCAACGAAGAAGACAACGAGATCTACTGGGAGAACATGAGGAAAAAGATCCCAGCCGGTCAGGTACGGAAACTTCGTCCTCCGTCAGGACGAGACTCGCGTGGATCAACAGTCAACAGGCGCGTTTCCCCTTCCAGAGCATCACATTCGAGGAGTTCAAAGCCTTCTGCCTGTTCACCAACAACATGGAGGACTTCGTCTTCTCAATGAAGATGGTCACCGAGGCCAACCGTCCTGTGGGGATGGGTAAGGCCTCGCCGTTGGGTTGGGATGAGCAGGTGCATCTACTAAACGGTTCATCCATTACATGAGAGCGTCCTCCTCGTTCTTTTGATACAGCCCAGTTCAAGCGAGCCGTGAAGATCGCCACGGGCCACGAGCTGTCAGAGAACGTTCTGGACACGGTGTTCAAACTCTTCGACATGGACGGAGACAACTGCCTGAGTCACAAGGAGTTCATGGGGGTAATGACGGACAGAGTGCTGCGGGGTCTGAAGGTGAGCTTCCACTTTCATTTCTATTTTTTTTTATACTACAGATTTTTATCAGCGGTTCTGATTAGTGCAGTTTTCTGGTACTATCAACCAAACTTTTTTTTTTCTATAAAGTCACTAAGTTAGCACCGGTGGGTTGACTATTGGTAACCACACGGGTCAAATCCTGCCAAGGTTATTCCACCAGAATGCATCCTCGTAACGATCAATTTAAAAGTTTTATCATCCCTCTTTGATAAGGAATTGATACAAACCTGTTAGTCCTCTGCCAGGTGTAGCATTTTGCATTTTGTACAGAAATATCACAACTTTATTTTCTACTGAGTCAGTTGGTTGCACTTCATTTTATTTATTGATATGATGGGTTACAGGACTGAACATAAATGCATCCCACACTTTTCAGATTTTCTCCCCTTCACATCTATACACTATTTTGTGTTGGCCTGTCACCCAGTAAAATGAGGAGTTCCATTATATTTGAGTTAACTGGTGATGGTTGATGCTTTATTATTTTGCTCTTGGATATTTGTGAAGTTTCTTGCTGTAAGAGGAATTACAAATAGGGCTTTTACTGGTATGATACCATTGTGAAAATGTGCCATAATCCAAATTAAATATTAAATGTTTTTTGTGTGTGTGTGTGCGTGTGTGTGTGTGTGTGTATGTGGGTGTGGGCACACGCACGCAACTTTTATGGTTTAAATGTTTAAATGGCATTGGATTTTTATTCTGGGATATACCGGAACAGAATAATTAAAAATAAGTAGTTGAGAGGCTACATGTTCAGCTTCACCTCTTCCCTCTGGTTCACGGTGAACTCGTCTCCTGACTGCAGGTGCAGCAACAGACCGGCATCTCTGGCTACTGGAAGTGTGTGAAGAGAGAGACCCTAAAAGGGGCCAAGGAGGCCCTGGGAGACACCGGCTGCCCCATCTGACATGTTCACACGTCCACCCACTGCATATGGTTATGTTTTATATTATTGAACAAATGGTGTGAGTGAGATTCTACATCTATGCACATAAAAATATAGGATAATACCACTGCCTTATCTGAAATCTATGGAAGTTCATTTCTGTCATGAAAGAGAAAAAAATCAAAGCCCAAGAATAAAAAATAAATGACAGGAAGTCATAGTTTTGACTTTCAAATTCATAATTATGAGAATCGGAGTCATAATTTTGAGGTATACAAACACAATTCTGAGATATAAAGTCATAATTATGAGATAGTAGAGTAAGCCTCCGTAGAGAAACAGCATGACTATCGATCTCATAATCTGAACACCTTATTTTGAAAGTTGAAATTCTAACTTTGACTCATAATTATGAAGTTGAAAGTCAAAATTCTGACTTCTCTTGACTTCCTGTTGGGCTTTTATATTTCTTTCACGGCAGGAATGAGCTTCCGTAGAAAACGCATTCACACTCTAGGTAAAGTGTAGGGTTTTGTCATTTACAAGCATTTCACATAGGAACTAGCTGATCATTTTTGCATCCAGGATACATATATACATTTGTACTTAATCAGGTTTAAAGTTTCCAATCACTTTCTTTTCCTTGCAAGTCAGAATGTATTAAACACGGCTGAAATGTCTATATTTGAACTGAGTGCATGTTTACAGTGCCACTAGGAGTTTAATGTCTGGTGTGGAGATTTTCATGTTTCTTGTCAGCATTTAAATAAAGTTTCCCCACAAATCCACCTGGAGTCTTAATCCTTTGAAATCAGCAGCAAAGGAGTAAAGCAGCTGTGACTATTTAGTCCTTTATTGTAGAATTGACCTGTTCAGATCACATAAGTGTGGGTTAACCATTCGATGTGATGCTAATTATCTTACCATACATAGAATTCAAAAAGTAAATAGACAAAACAAGCATACATCTGTGATAGATGGACTAATTAGTGACTGATGCCAAAGGTTATCAGTGAATACAGCATACACAGCTACAATAAAATTACACTGAGCATGAAGCCATCTTTGGTCTTCTTATCACTATAAACAAATACATAGAAATTTGTATTGTATCAAAAATAGAAATTACATAGCCATATTGAAAGGAAGTTCACATTTGAAACATACAACAGAAGAATACCTACGAGACATAATGTGGGATTACATTTTTTTTTGCACTCCTTGGCTTTAAGGACCAAATGGGGTTTTATGTTCAACATTCGATTTTTTTTTTTTTTTTCCGTTTTTCTCTCTAAAGAAGTGCATTACTTTAGCCAAGTCATCAATCAATAACGCTGTCCTGCATCGGCTTAATACACAATGCAACATTTAGAACAAACTAAGAAGGGGGAAACAAAACAGAAGAAAAAAAAAAACACAAATCAGATTGTCAGACAAACGTGTGTGCTTTCTGTCTTAGGCTGTTAGAGCCACATGGAGCGAGGAAGAACGGCTGATCTGAGCCTCCACCTCTTCCTCACTGGTGACTTTTCTTGTCTTTGCTAACTGATCCTGGTGTAGTTTGTCCTCCTGGAGCTTCGGACTTTCTCTGCTTATGGAGGCACGGCTTGATGAAATGCAGCCGAAGTGGACCTCTGCTTGAGATAAAAAGGGAAGTGCTTTCAAAGTGTTTGATCCCCTGGAGAGAAAAGGACAATAGATGGGAAACTTAATATAAAGAAAATAAAACAGGTTTAGTTTCACACAGGTTGGTTTCAGTAGAGGCAGAGTTCTCCATGCTACCATTGTACAAATACTTAATTTCACAATGAATTCCTGGCAGCCATTCTTATAAAACAAAGCCAAATAAAAGCCTGCATAGACAGACAGCGGAAGAAGAAAGGTTATAGACAGACGAAGGAATGGATGGATAAATTAGTTTTTATGGTTTTGGTTTTCAACGTGTGGAGGTCTGTATTGCCCGAATGTGAAGGTGAGGCCCAACAGACTTACTTACACAAGCGGCGCCTTACAGCTTTTGCCATGACGCTCCACTTGATGCATAAATACACTGCTCAAAAAAATAAAGGGAACACTCAAATAACACATCCTAGATCTGAATGAATGAAATATTCTCATTGAATACTTTGTTCTGTACAAAGTTGAATGTGCTGACAACAAAATCACACAAAAATCATCAATGGAAATCAAATTTATTAACCAATGGAGGCCTGGATTTGGAGCCACACACAAAATTAAAGTGAAATGTTCCCTTTATTTTTTTGAGCAGTATATAGAACTTTCTTAGAATTTTTTTGGATTTATTTCAAATATAACAGAGAGGGGGAAAAAAACGAGACAAAATGGTGGAAGTGGGAAGGTTTAAAAGGAGATTTGAGTAGAGGAGGGAAACGAGTAAATAAAACAAAAGTCAACAAGTCGGCCTCTAAACCTGCAAAAAGAGAAAAATAAAAACAAGTGAAACCACAACAAACTAATAATTTGGTTTTTATTATGCATGCACACTATAACAGCTGATATTTCCATATTGTTGCAGTTTGTTTCTTTAGGGTGAGTGAATAATGTGACCGGTGACAATGATGCAGGATTGTGGGTAGTTTAACTGAAGCAGTGGAGACAGTAGACAAAGGTATTGATAGAACATTTAAATGATTGGACAAGAAACATCAGTGAATTAAAATTAATTCAATTTACAATCAGATTAATATTTTTTGAAGAGAAATTTGTTTACAGACACTTTATAATCCATATTGTTTACAGTTTTGATTGTGTGCTTCTCATTTCTGTTTTATTCATCGTTTTTGTGTTTTATTTTGGAAATATGAAATATCTTCCAGTTCTACTGTTACATGTTTTTTTTATAGAGTTAAAAGTTATTGGTTTTTGTCAGGGCAAATTTGTATTATTATGTCATCAGTATATTTTTTGCAAAAACAATAATATCGCTTATCGCAATAATTACAGGGACAATTTACCTTCCAGCAAAATTTGCGACTGTGGCAGATCTAACCCTGAATAAATGATAAAAGTAAAAACTAGTCATGAACCATTTTTTTATATTTGAATGGATGCATATTTCTCTAAGGGTCCAAACAAATCAGTGATAAAATTTTAATTTGTGATGCTTAAAATCAAAACTAAATGCCACTGAAATCTATAAAATCAATTAATTCCTTGGTTTAAGCTATTTTCTTTTTTTTTTTTATGATTCCAGAAGTGAAAACTGGCAAAAGAGAATCCCATATCATTTATTGATTTATATTATTTATTTCCAGCTAGCCGCTCTGTCTTTAAGGATGGAGCGACTGTTCAGCCGCTGGACTGCATGAGGCGCTCAGAAAGCCGTTTTCTACCTGGTCTTTGAATGCACCGCAGCATTGCTCTACAGGATGTTTTCAATGTGGAAGTTTACACAAAGTCAGGAAGAGACAGTGGTATTCCTGATATCTGGATGCTGTTCAAAAATGGAAAAAAAAAAAAAAAAAACTTCCAATGAAACAATCAGGGAAGATGGTGCTGAAGGAAAACAGTCTTCCTCTACAACGCCATCTACTGGACGACATCTATTTTAATTTTTAAAACTGGAAAAATTGAACATACTTGTTTTTGACTAAATGTTTGGACCATTTATAGGTTCTGATAAATGCTCTGTTAAAAATTGTCAGAGTGTGAAATGTCCAACTTCAATATAATTCTCGTAATGACAAGCAGTTCATCACTTTCAACTATTTTATTTTTGCATGTGTAATTATATGTAAAGTAGGGACGGGCATTTATTCTACTGCTTATCATTTATAATAATAAATGTATAAATAATTTATCAATGTCATGATAAATTCTAATTATTTATGTTTAAAGCCTCAAAACTGTCCATATTGTAAGGACTGTTAGTTTTTACTACTTTCTCCATTTGTTCAATGAGCGTGTCAATAAATAATACATTTTAAAATATGATTAAAAGCGGTTACTGTGTGCAGTCGAGTACTTCAAATAACCCTTTTATGACTCTGGTGTCCGAAAAAAGCATATTACAAATGAATATGTTTTTCAAGAGCAGGATGTGAGTTTCTGTTGCTATCCAGTTTTTGTCACAGAGCAAACATGAACACTTTTTTATGTTTCGTTTTAAAGTTAAAAGCAAAAAAACGTCCATATTTGCTGTGTATATTAGTGTAATTGAAGCAAACGTGTTTTAATGTGAAAAGTTTTTTGTTTTTTTCCTTGAATATGAGAAAACCTGGAAGACTGAGGATCTCTAAACATGTTTGGTTTGACACAATAAAGCATTTTCTTTCAATTCTTTGGAAACCTGCTCACAGTCTTTGATATTGGCTTCATGGGCATTTTCCCAGGGAGGCATGAGAAATGGGGGCGTGGGACCCAAAAACTAGAACATAAAATATATCTCATCTGTCAGTTTTCCCCATAATGTGTTTGCTACTACTTGTATGCATGTGTAGTGGAATAAGTTTCCCTTAGTTGCTGTTGATTACTGGGAAAATACATAGCCTAGTTTGTGCTGTGATATAATTTCTTGTATTTTAATTGATTGGAGTGCAGCAGAAGGAGGCAGATGCCCAGGGCGCCATTCCTGCAGACACCACAACAGCTTGCACATTTATTTTTCAAGCTTACAAAGTTAAGAATAGTAATAAATCGTGATTAATCCGATTAAATTTGATTAACACCACTAATATTTTTATAAATAATAACCATTAAGTCATAATTTTTGCATTTCAGGCTCAAACAAAATCTAATTATGCATGTTATATTTAATTTTTAGTTTTTGTCTAAATATCTAAGCTTCCCATCCCTAACTGGCTTCAACCTCATAACTTAGTGGTTTGAGACCAGACTGATGTGACACAGGGTTTCCTGTCCATCTTACCATTCACCATGACAGGTCGGAGACGTCGGGAGGTCAGCAGGGGGTCACTCCTCCTTCTTTACCGTCACGTCTCCATCTCCGGCCAGGATGGTGGAGATCTCGCCCTGCATGAAGGCCCAAGGCACGTTGGATCCGGCCAGGGGGCAGCGCTCCCCGCTCGGGCAGTACACCTCCCCTCCCTGGCCCTGGCTGCGGATGAACGCTCGGGTGCAGGGGAAGCAGAACTTGTGGTGAGGGACGGAGGGACACTGGACAAAGTGTGTATCCTCCAGGCGCTCTCTGCAGAGCGTGCAGCAGAGCAGGGTGCCCTGCGTGCTGCTCGTGCTCTCCCCAGTGTTGGCGTTGCCGCTCGGCCCCACTGCGCTCATGCCCTGGCCCATGGCTACCTGGGAGGCCGAGGTGGAGGCGGTGGACGGGCTACTGCTGGTGGAGCGACCTGCTGCCGAGGAGTGGGCTGCGGACATGCCTGGGCTGTCTCTGGGCATCTGGCTGGAACTCAGGCTGTCTGTGACGCCCATCAGGGCCGAGATGGGCGACGGCTGGCTGTGGAGACGCGGCGGCCCTTCTTGAGGTGCCGCCATGCCGGGCAGAGGCTCCGTGTAGGCGCTCCGGGCCCAGGACTCCCTGGCCGAGTGGTCGGGTCTCCCGTCGCTCTCTCCGTTTTCCGAGCCAGGAGAAGCTTTGCGGCGTCTGGTCGTGCTCTTCGCCGGACCAGGGCGGCCTGTCGCTGCCAATGACAGCACCGGGTCTGGCTGGGGCAGGACCTCTGGAATGGGTGGCTCCTTGAACATCCTCACGCCGTCGTTCAGGAGCTCGGACAGCCCACGCCAGTCCCCGGTACCCTGCCGCTTCTCGTACTCCACGTATCGCAGGCCGGAATTCACAGCTTTACCTGCATCTTTCGCCGAATCCCGGAACATCTGCCGGACCAGGTCCGGGATCCCTGAGAAGATGATCCCGGAGCCCACGGGATACTCGATGAAGACCTTCAGCTCAAACTCTGGAGTTGTGCTGGCGTCGAAAGCCAGGATGCGGCCCTGGAGGTTGTGGTCTTTCCTGAAGCGGACGTTGAAGGGGATGGAGTTGCTCAGGGCCACCAGCACGTCTCGCACCGCTTTGGGTCGGTTCGGCCAGCCTTCCACCCGGTTTCTGGCCACTTCGTTCAATTCGGCCATCACCTCATTGTTCCTCCACACTGCTGGATCTATACCCACAAGGGCAGAGGTGCTGGCGCCCACTCCCAGAGACACCGCCTGCCTTCTGCCACCCTCACTCATGATGGGCCCGGCTGAGACCGCGATGGGTGTGCTGGCAGTTCGGGAGCCCGATAATGGGGCTAAAAGACCGTGAGGAGCCGCCACCAACCCCTGAGCTATCAAGGCGTGAGAGATGGTGCTGTGGAGCCCGGGCACTGCACCGGTCACAACCCGGCGGGTGTTCGGGCTCTGGCGGCTTCCCTCCGATAAAGCCACGTCCTCAGCTCGGTGCAAGCCGTTAGGGAGCCGTGAAGACACCCCATATTCCCCCCTCCCCCTGTCTACGCGCTCACTATGCTGCCGCCCCGTTTCGACGGTCCCCACCGAACCGGGTTTGCTCTGCTGGGGTCCGGGAGACCTGCCGTCTAACACCCCGTGCGTGCTCTTCAGCTGCCGCGCCGTTTCGATCAAGAGCTCAATCCGGTCCGCGCCGTCGTAGTTGACACATCCCCGGCACACCGCTTCGCTGAACTCCCACAGCATGGCCCACGGCATCTTGGGCAGATCGCAGAGGTAGCACCACTGCCGTCTGGAGGAAGGCTGCGAGGCGGAGGACATGTTGTTTACAGGCCCGACACTAAACTTTCTTCCCTCGGAGGCCTACACGATACAGTCTGCGGTTCTCTGCTAATTCTCAGTCTTGGGACACCGAGGACCACATGCCACGTTTTACCCGACGAAAATACAACAAAAACTAAGCTCGGAAGGCGGTTTTTGGCGACAATACTTAACGTTAGCGACGTCTTCTTTTTCGGTTTGTTCGTGTCGGTCTGTGTGGAAGGAAGTAAAATGTTACGAGACACCGGAAACACCTACGCGCATGGCGCGCGAAGCATTTTGGGAAGTGGTGTTTTTAGAGCGAAGCCACCACTTCGCTGAACTCGTTGGTAGAAAAATGGAGAATATTCGCAACACGAAGAGGAAAAAAGAACTTTGGTCATTTTAATTTTTATATGATTAAATAATCATTATTATCTACGGGCTCCGGTGGCCACGACTTGTTATAATTAAGTTGTTCTCAAGAAATAAGTCGTGGCCACTATATATAACCAGATGGGACTTGTACATAAATAAATGGAGGTAAAAGTATGAATACACAAAACTAACTTAAATTTAAAAAATAAATAAATACTAAAACCATGTCTATTGACTAAACCGATGCGCATTGTCAGAAATTATTTCAGATATAGATCTATATCTCTAGATTTATATCCATCCATTTTCTTACACCAGGGGTGTCCAAAGTCGGTCCTCGAGGGCCGGCATCCTGCATGTTTTAGTTCTCTCCCTGGTTTAACACACCTGCATCAAATGATGGCTCGTTAGAAAGGCCTAAGCAGAACACTGACTTGCTGAGGAGGTTCTTACTACCACTAGAGAGAGAACTAAAACATGCAGGATGCCAGCCCTTGAGGACCGACTTTGGACACCCCTGTCTTCAGTGGCGCAAAAAGTAGGTATGCAGCGCATGCAAGCATAGGGGCGCAGCACCAGAGGGGGCGTCAAAACCCCGTCTGGACGGGGCGGCGCGCCGATTATGTAGCCCATTTCCTGCACACGCCTTTGCACGGTGGCTCTGGATGTTTCTACTCCAGACTCAGTCCACTGCTTCCGCAGGTCCCCCAAGGTCTGGAATCGGCCCTTCTCCACAATCTTCCTCAGGGTCCGGTCACCTCTTCTCATTGTGCAGCGTTTTCTGCCACACTTTTTCCTTCCCACAGACTTCCCCACTGAGGTGTCTTGGTACAACATACTGCGAACAGTCTATTTGTTCAGAAATGTCTTTCTGTATCTCACCCTCTTGCTTGAGGGTGTCAATGATGACCTTCTGGACAGCAGTCAGGTCAGCAGTCTTACCCATGATTGCAGTTTTGAGTAATGAACCAGGCTGGGAGTTTTTAAAAGCCTCAGGAATCTTTTGCAGGTGTTGATTCAGATGATTAATTGATTAATCATCTGAATCATTAATGATTAATGATTAATTGCTTGTTCAGAGAACCTTTTCATGATATGCTAATATTTTGAGACAGGGATTTGGGGTTTTCATGAGCTGTATGCCAAAATCATCAGTATTAAAACAATAAAAGACCTGAAATGTTTCAGTTGGTGTGCAATGAATCTAAAATATATGACAATTTAATTTTTATCATTACATTATGGAAAATAAAGAAATTTATCACAATATGCAAATTTTTTGAGAAGGACTTGTATGCACACACACACACACACACACACACGCACACACACACACACACACACACACATATATATATATATATATATATATATATATATATATATATTTTTTTTTTTTTTTTTTTTTTTTACACGGCACAGAAGGGCATGGGCATAAACAGCAGAGGAGCCAAACACCAACTCCTTGTAGACCACACAGTCGCCCGAGACTGCAAAACCCGACACACCAACCTGTGCACCGCTTGGATTGATTACAAGAAAGCCTATGACTCAATGCCACACACTTGGATCATTGAATGCTTAGAGATGTACAAAATAGGACTCTAAGAGCCTTCATTGGAAACTCGATGGGGCTGTGGAAAACCACCCTTGAAGCCAATTGTAAACCATTTACATAAGTGTCCATCAAATGTGGCATATACCAAGGAGATGCTCTGTCCCCACTGCTGTTCTGCATAGGCCTGAACCCCCTCAGCCAAATCATCAACAAGACTGGCTACGGATACCGACTTAAGAATGGGGCCACAATCAGTCACCTCCTCTACATGGATGACATCAAGCTGTACGCCAAGAGCGAGCGAGACATCGACTCACTGATCCACACCACCAGGACCTACAGCACTGACATTGGGATGTCATTCGGACTAGAGAAGTGTGGCCGGATGGTTACAAAGAGAGGGAAGGTCGTCCGCACAGAAGGGGTCTCACACCCAGAAGGAACAATAGCAGACATTGAGGACAGTTACAAGTACCTGGGAATACCACAAGCAAATGGCAACCTCGATGAGGTCACAAGGAAAGGAGCCACAGCCAAATACCTCCAACGAATAAGGCAAGTCCTGAGAAGCCAGCTCAATGGCAAGAACAAGATCCGTGCAATAAACAGCTATGCCTTACCAGTAATCAGATACCCTGCCGGAATAATTAGCTGGCCAATGGAAGAGATGAAGGCCACGGATGTTAAGATTCAGAAGCTACTAACCATGCATGGAGGGTTCCACCCCAAATCCAGCACCCTGAGATTGTACACAAGCCGTAAGGAAGGAGGCAGAGGACTAGTGAGTGTGAGAGCCACTGTCCAGGATGAAACATCCTAAATACATCAAGGACAAAGCCTCAACAGACGATGTGCTCAGCGAATGTCTCAGACAATGGGGAACAGAGGATGAGGTACTGGAGGAACCATCATGGGAAGACAAGCCCCTACATGGGATGTACCACCGACAAATAACTGAAGTGGCTGATATCAGGAAATCCTACCAATGGCTGGAAAAAGCTGGACTCAAGGACAGCACAGAGGCCCTCATCCTGGCTGCACAGGAACAGATAGATAGATAGATAGATAGATAGATAGATAGATAGATAGATAGATAGATAGATAGATAGATATTAACCAAGAAATCATTACTGATATAATTTTTTTTATAAAAGTATTACTGATTGCACTTTAAAAATGAGGTAACTTTATGTTATTAAAGGTAAAGTTTAAACAGTAATGATTTCTTGGTTAATGTCAAGTTGTCATAACAAAGACATTTTGAATAATGTCAACTTTGTATTAAAAGTGTCATAATTTACCGAATGACGCTTTATGAGAACAGTCATAAATATTCATGAAGGCTTATTCATGTTCATGCCATGTGTTATGCCATGTTTATGACAGTGTCATGACAGTCTTATTCACCTCCCTTCAAATAAAGTGTTACCGAAGGTTTTTCATGTTGTTTTTTTCTCTGAAAAAACACACCAGCAATAAATCTCAGGCTCTGAAAGGAGTGAAGGGATTATTTAAAACCACAAGGGGGCGTCTTACACTAAAGACTGAGGATGAAAGAAAATTAAACCTAACCATAATTATACATGGAGACTCCACTCCATGTATGGGAAGCACTGTGCTGCCATGACGCTGTGACATAATTCAGGATAACAGCCCACAGAAAGTTCCTAGGGGGTGTAGCCACCATGAACTGTTGCCTTGCATTTTAATATACAATTTGATCACTATGTTGTTTTATGCAACCACTTCACATGATCAGTTCAGCTTTACTGCTATTTTAAGTTGATTCTTTTTTCAAACACATTAGAGAAAATTGAAAAGTGGAAAATTCTGTTTTCATTTTTGTAATTTTACAACTTTTTAAAAAAATAAGTAGTTCATAGTTAAGTAAGGGACTTGAAAGACAATAAATATGGTTGAAAACTAGATGATTTTTTTGCAAGAAAAGTGGTTCTGAGTGGTGGTTTCGCTGAAGGCTGAGCAGCTCTGTTTATGTAGAGATCACAGTTGAAGTTGACACAAATTAAAAAGAATTTATCTGTGCACATTGGCAAGGAGTTGGTAATTATTCTATGGCTGTATGTCCGATTGTTATTTAAATTGTCATTATTACAATTATGTTTCCATAGATTTTTCTTGTCTTATGAGTTAGTTTGTAACCATTTTGTCTATGTAATATAATTTATTTGTTGGCTCTTTAGCACAGTATGTCGAACAGAAAAACAGAAACATGAATATTATAACATGGTTTTAATTAAAATTTTTTGATAATTAGGGCATTGTAAATAAGTCATCGCATCGAGAACATTGCAGAGACATCTGGCTACTGTGGAGATTGCCAGCCATCCTCTGCACACTGCCATCAAGAGTCAGGAAACCGGGGTCAGTGGGAGGCTGAATAATGAGACAATAATGAGACAAAAATTGCCAGAGATGACCTGACTCATATCATCTGGAAATTAAGCGGCTTTCTTCACTATTAAAGACATATTTGGCACCCAAAATGTATGTTTATGGCAGTGACATGGTAAGAGAACGGGTACCTTACTCTTGTTAGTACATTTGAAGAAATCAACACCCGGCTTATGCACCGTTTGAAAGAGTCCTGATTGCCTTCCCGGTTGACAAATGGTGCACACCCTTCTGGCTTCGCGTCCACTCATTGACAGTGCAAGGTAGCCAATGGGAATTCAGCGCTCAATGTAACACAGTTCTGTTGCGTTCACTGATCAGTATGAGCTTTTTAACAGGCACCTTTTAGAAGTGTCACATCATTTAAAATGCTGCTAAGATGAATACAAACATTCTTTGACAAAGGTGGAATCTAAACACCATGAGAAAACATTGTTTAATTATTCCAGGGTCAATTCTGGTTGAAGAATAAAACCAAACGTTTGGTAGAACGTTTATTTTCTTAACACCACTGAAATGCAGCACCAGCCCGGTAAAGTGGACAGGACAACATGGCTGCTGCTGCGTCCCGATACTACGGCGAAGGCGGCAGAGCGACAAAAAGACAGAAAACTGAAGAAGGCGGAATGACAACGGTGGGTTTTCATCGTTGCCTTTGAAGCGAATGCATCAATGAGCTGAACTATTATAGTTTTGCGTTGTCTTAGAAAGTAATTGAGCATTAAAAACGTTATAAATCGGGCGCTAGCTAAAACGAAAATGCTAGCAGGCGTTAGCTTGCTTAGCTACTTCACACATAGGAATGGAGTTTACATCGGCGCGTGCCCGAAAAGCTGCTCAGCTGCTTCATTTAAACATCGCGTTGAAGCAGGACAGCTTAAATATTATATTCATTGACAAAGAAAGACTCGTCAAAGAAATGACTAATGTCAGTGCTCATGAAAATAAAAGCTTGTCAGATGTTGGCCAAATTAGGACAAGCTTCAGAACCAAATAAGTGGGAAAAATTATCCCTCTGAGACAAAAACATCTCTATATCCAATGCATAATGAATGAATTAATTTACTACCTACTTAATTTCAATACAAAAAACAGCATTAATAATTTAAAACATCCGCTGGATGCATTTTAATCGTTTTGTACATAGAATCAGTTGTTGCATTGTGAACCTACATGTTTTTAACATGAATGGATTCTGCCAGATCCTTGGAAAGCGAGTCTGAATCTAGAACTTAGTTCAAAATTATTCTTAAAGCTAAATTGTTGCCTCAAAGTTACTTAGGCTTTGAAAATATAATGCTGATTTATTCCCTAAAATGGTTCTTGTTCTCAGCTGACTGATTTGGCTCTGGTTCGACCATCTTTGGGTCTGTTGGACAGGCTTGTTCCTCTTCTATAATAAACAGTTCCGACCAAAACACGAGGAATTTGTTGATGTTTTCACTGGAAAGAGCAATAAAATAACTGCCAAATGACACCAAGTTAATGTGTGTGTGGGGCAAAATGAAGACTGTTGAAAAGTTGCCATTGTGGTGTATTTTATATACCTTGAATTTATAATAATAGACTCATAATTTCAAAATAAAAAATATCTGGTATTGTTTTGAAATGTTAATTTTTAAAATAAAATGTCTACCTTTTAATTAATGTTGCACATTGACTAACTTTTATTCAATCTTATGCTCAGTTTTGTAACCTTGTTCTATATTTTCACAAATGGAAACAGCAACAGAGAACGTTCTTCTTAAAGATTTTCATTTTCAGCATAAACATTAGAATTGAAATTTTAAATTTAATTAGCAGCTATTTCCTAGTTTTGTGTAAAAATCAAACTTTGTGTGGCTAAATAAGCACCTGTTCACATATCAAATCATTTAATTTGAAAACTACTGTTGACATAAAAAAAAAAGTACTCTTCACTTAAGTGGATTCCCAAAGCTTCAGCAGTATGTTGAGGCTTTGCTGCTGACATGAATGTGAGGGGAAAAAAACTGTTGGTATTTTGCATCTGTTTACATTACAAAACTACATTGTTTTTGTGCCATGTAGTTAACTTTAATTTTCTAAATAAAATTGTCAAAACGGATTGCAGCTTTCTGACCTGCACCCAGTGACCTGGTGATTCCATATTTTGGCTGCTGGATGATTTTCATCAGTACTATTTTCCCTTTGTAGGAAAATTATGAAGACCCTCACAAGCCGCTGCCGTCTCCTGTGGTGCACATCAGGGGACTGGTTGATGGTGTGATGGAGGCTGACCTGGTGGAGGCGCTACAGGAGTTTGGGACAATTAGGTAACAATAGATGTTCCTACATATTAACTGGAGCCACGGACGTTTTCTTACTTCCAAGCTTAAGAGCTTTATATGTTCTTATCTTTACGGGATGTTTGAAGCTTTAACACGTTGATGAAACAAAACTCCCACAGAGATTGTAAGTGCCTTTTTATTTTCTTTTTCTTTCAGCTATGTTGTGATGATGCCCAAGAAGCGGCAGGCGCTGGTGGAGTATGAGGACATGAACGGCTCCTGTAACGCTGTGACTTACGCAGCTGAAAACCAGGTTTACATCGCAGCCCACCCCGCCTTCATCAACTACTCCACCAGTCAGAAAATTTCTCGGCCGGGAGACTCGGACGACACTCGGAGCGTCAACAACGTGCTGCTGCTCACAATCTTGAACCCTATCTATCCCATCACCACGGTAACCTGCACCCAGAGGTTTAGTAGTATTTAGTGCTGTATGGCAAGTTACAACTTTATTTAACTTTACAAATTCAGTCAGTCACAAACTTGTTTTTACTTGTAATCCACAATTAAAACAGAGTTAAAAGAATTATATTCTATTGTTCCTTTCTTGTTTAAAGCAGTTTGTTGTAGTTCTACCTTTGAATCCCACACCACTATTTGTTTCCTAAAACTTTCTGAACTGGCAGAATGAAAGTGAATATCTGGATTTTTTTTTATACATTTGAAATAGTTCAGTTTGACTTTTTACATTCCTTAATAGAGTTGAATTAAAAATCATTTGTATATGCTTTTTGGTATTTAAACTGTAGTATCGTAATTCATGCGTGGATTTTATGTCCATATATAGAAAATGCCTTTGCATATAATAGTTCATGTAGTATATAACTTCACACAGTTGAGCTGTGATGGATTTCTATAACTTTTTACTACATGTTGTTCCATTTCTACTAAATGTTTGATTTAATGTCCAGGGATTGAAAAAAAAAAAAAACTGTCAGAAAATGGCAGAGAAATCCTACAACTAAACCTAAAATTATTCACACCCCGGGTTCCAAGTGTTTCAACCAAGAGGTTTGGTTCTGATGGGAAAATGAGATAATGCCAAAACATGTTTCCATGCCAACAATGATTTCTCACTTAAGGTTTTTTATCATGAGAGCCTTACTACCTAAACATGTTTTGTGTCCTACAGGATGTCCTCTACACTATTTGTAACAACTGCGGGCCTGTACAGAGGATCGTGATCTTCAGAAAGAATGGTGTTCAGGCTATGGTTGAATATCCTTTACAAGCATCAACTTTTTTTTTTGGCGACATTCTTTTATAAACTTTCCACAGCAGGGTAACATCGTGTTTCTACATCATATTTGAACGTCTCTTTAGGCCTTAACTTGAAGGTCCCATGTTTGATTCGGTCCAGAGTGCCCAGAGGGCCAAAGCCTCTTTGAATGGAGCCGACATCTATTCTGGCTGTTGCACTCTGAAAATTGAATATGCAAAGGTATGTGTGTGTTACGAGCTGCGTTTCCACTGACCATATAATTGCGCAGTTTGACATTTTGCTGTTTCCATTTGCTGAATGGAAACAGCAATTTCAAAAAGTGATCTTGTTTGTTGATAATAAGTGATGGCGATAGGATATGGTGGTGTTTTGGCCACATTGAAAATGGATTACTGTGCAAAACTGCAATGGAAACACTTTCTTTGCTTCGCGCGATTACCAGCCGCATGTTACTGCTGCCGCAAACCACAAAGAAGAAGACAGGAAGTAGTAAGAGGATCATGTTTTTTAATAACTTATCGTGTTGTTAAAAAAACAACAAGATAATCGTTTACTTCACACAAAGCAAACGATAAATATGTTTTCTTCGTGTGAAGCAAACATATTCACGTACGATTTTAATGGAAACACTGCAACTGCTACTTGGATTTTTTTCGACATTGACAGCATTTTGCCAAAATTTTGCGCACATTTATAATGGAAACGCAGTTGCTGCCCAACTACCTCTTGCAAATGGTGAATAACAAGTCGCTAACCCAATGTCTGATGTCCATGTTTGTTATTCCTTCCTGTCCAACAGCCCGCACGCCTTAACGTCTTCAAGAACGACCAGGACACATGGGATTACACCAACCCCAACCTGAGTGGCCAAGGTAACGTGTGTTCCCCAAACAATCCCTCTCCATTATTTTCTTCCTCTTCTTCTTTCATGTCACTACACAGGACGGTTGAGGGTTCTCCGCCTCGGGGGGGTATTGCCTTCGTTCACAAAGGATTGTCTCACCATGCAGTACAGCTCGGTGCTCAAAGGCAGTATTCCCACGACGCCGTCAGTCCTTATGTATTTTCTCACCACACAGCAGGTGCAAAGTAAGGGCATGAGGAGCTGCCTGGGGGCAGCGTGCATTCTAGACTCATGCATGTGGAAAATATGGAGCACCCATTCTAGCAGTAGAAGAAGATGCACCACATGTCACACAGGATCACGGTCCCTGTAGAGCATGTCACAGCTGCACTATCTCACGTCCTTGCTTACTTTAATCCAGGTACCATAATGCAGCGTCACACCTGGTAGCATTCTTTCAAGCATAGTGGAGATTTTGTAAAAAAGTGAAAGTAAGACTTATTAATAAAGGCCCCATGAAATGATACTGCAGCTCTCAAGTTTGAGCAGAATCAGAAGGTTCAACTTGGTTTGATACAATGTTGAAATAAAATAAGATTCTCACTCAAATAACTCTGTTAGTAATTCTAATTACTAGAATCCATGGCCACGTATTTCATGGGACCTTTAACAGAAAATGTACAGTTTGTACAAGACATGAGAAAGAAAAACTTTTGTAGGAGATGGAGATCAGTTTTGTTGATCTATTGGCAGGCTTATCATGAAAAATTGTATTGGATGATAAATTGTCCCAGAAATTATTGCAAAAAAATGGTAATGTTGTTTTGAGACCATTTTCAAGTAATGTATTCATAAAGGCTTAATGATGAAAGTTATCCATCTCAAAGACTAACAAAAGTTTAATTTTGTACAGAATACCTGGAAAAGAAATATATTTTATGTATCCAAAAGAAAACAGACAACACAAACAACAGAAACCACAGATAAAATGGACTTAAAATTGCCCTTCAAAAAAATGTATAATCAGAATGAAAATTAATCAAGTTCCTTTTATTTTTTCATAGGATTAATTGCATATCTACCTTTTTTTTTTAATTCTTAGGACAAAAAAATCCAAAAAAGTATCAGTTTTTCATAGTCAGCAGCTTTGACTCAAACAGGAACATAGCGAGGCTCATTCAGCTGTTTCTTACTGTGTCCTACTTTTTGTGCTTCCTAACAACCCAGAGGTACTCCTTGTGTCCTTACTCCATAACCTCATACAGGCTTCCCATGACTTTGCAAGCAGACACAGCGACCTTCACAGCTCCGACATATCAGCAACAACAGATATGCTCTATGGCACACATGGGGCACAGTGGGGCATCAAATACTGGAACACAACCTCAACTCAGTACTCCATCATCATCCACATCTTCACCAGCCGACCTGGGAGTCATGTCATGTTTTTTTGTTTTTTTTTCTCCTTCAGTGGCGGAAAGTCGCCACGTATTGAGTTTAGAGGGACAGAAATAACTCCCCAGGTCGCCAAACAAAACACCTCGCATATCCACCACAGTCCGACGCTGATAGATTGATAAGCACCTCCGGCAGCTCTGTTACTGGCGCAGCACATTTCATCTCCAGAAACCCCCTGAGGAGTCACAACACATTGATGATGGGGGCAGGAGTCACACTCTTGGATTTTTTTTTTTGTTTCTTTGTGAAAAAAAAAAAAAACTAAAACAAAAAAAAAACAAAACACAAGCACAGGGAGCAACAGAGGATTTCAGACACACTCAGTCCGGCCAGGGAACAGACGACTACACATACTGGGGCGGTTTGCTCTCTCAAATGACACTACACCTCATCTCTACCTCCCTCCGCCGAACACACGACCGCACATCGAGCTGAGAATCCAAGGCAACACGCAGCCGAGCCGCCACGACAGCACATCTTCACGCAGATATTCCAGACGACTCATTATCAAGCACTAAATGCTTTCACTTTGCAAGAGGTGACAGCTTTCAAAGCAGATAAATAAAGCAAGTACCCACTTTTACACGAGAAGAAATACCCACAGTGGGGCCCTAACGAAGACACAACATCAGACACCTGTCAAGCATACAAGCACTGAGGCAAACAGATTCCAAATCCTTTTCCAAAGCTTTCCACAGTTATGGACTCTGGTGTTCTGTTTTCCCCTGTTCCTTATTCCCCCTTTTTCCCCTCCTCTCTGTGCTGTTCTTATGTTGTTTCTGCGTTTTTTTTTCTTTTTCTTTTTTTTTGCACTGGCCCATAGTGACGCCTCTAATGCCTCCCGTGTGATGCAGGTTTGGCTCAATGTGTCTGTGGACTGACAGCCTACTCTGAAAGTGGCGCATTTGCCCTGCTTTGTGATCAGAGCACGGTAAGATGGAAATGAGCCTCTAATGGTAACTTTGAATACGCAGCGGCACCGATTGTAAAGTCAACACTGGAAGCCCGTGGATGCACTTTTTGGTCTGGAGGTGGGATGCAAGGATGGAAAGAAGCAACTAAAGACTGAGGAGGAGGATTGAGTTGAGGCTGGAGTCAGAGGTTGGAAGGTAGCATCCTTGCTGAAGACTGCCCCCTACCTGCCCACTGTGTCCTATGCTCCCTATGTGGTGCTGTAAGTACTTAATGAATGAATGAATGATCTAATAGTTCAATGTTTATGATGTACTACATGAATTCTGCTTCTACTCTATTTTACATTCGACTACATTCTCTGGTAGTCATGAACCATCTGTTATTTCTCATGATGTTGCTTTGATAAAAGGAAGTGATGCATTTATTTCTGACATCTGAACTGAACTATTGTTTTAACTTTTCAATCTGTTCAATGGAGTCCTGGGATCTAACAATAAGTTATTAGCTGCTGTGTAGTTGAAACGGTTGATACTGATTTAGAAGCATGCTGAAGCAGAACTTTACTTTCTACTTGGGTAATTTTGATTATGCCATTGCACTGCCACTTACATTTTAACCCTTATAATGTAATCTGCAAAGTCTTTAATTTCAGTTATGTTCATCTTTATAAATTAGAATATTATTGAAAGCCAAATGTATTTCTATAACCGAATCCAAAAGGTGAAAATTCATTACTCATAGAGTGACATATTTCAAGTGTTTACTTCTGTTTGTGTTGTGATTTCTAGCTAATGAAAACCAAACTCTCTGAAAGAGCCACAGAAGAAACTGGCTGTTTGGAGAGCTTCATTAAAGAGGGAAAGGGAGGTAGAAAAGGGTGAACAAGCAACAGGGATAACTTCAAGTTTGAAGCAAAGCCCATTGAAGAGGTTTGGGGAAATTCACTGGAGGCATTATTCAACAGCCACACAAAAGTCTTAACATCAGAAGAGTTTATCAGGGCTAAGGAGGAGAAGAACGGAATCGTTGCTCAGTGGTCCAAAGTTCTCTGCAGATGAAAATACACATTTTTTTTGGATTTAGTTCAGAAATCATTATCGCAGAGTGAAGAGGTACAGAAGGCAAGCTGCCTGAAGTTTCCACAGTCAGGGATGGTTTGAGGTTCCATGTCATCTGTGGTGGTGGTCCACTGGGGTTTATCAAGTCCACGGTCAACACAGTCATCTACCAGGAAATGCTGCTGACCAGCTTTACAGTGCAATGTCATTTCCCAGCAGAACATGGCACTGGCCCACATATATCTATACCTGCCATAATCACCAAGCTGTCACCTTTGCTGATTAGACAGAAAACTGTCTGGACCTGAACTCCACAGGGACTCTGTGGAGCATTGACAAGTGGAAGATAAAAGACTAGAACCGAAAGTGAAGAAAGCAAACTGGGCTTCCTCAGCACCTCATCACAACCACATTCCTATAACCTCCACATTGAAGCAAAGCAAGTACGGACCAAGTATAGAGCGCATAAACCATGCATGGATATAGTTTTCAGTAGGCCCACTTCTTTGTTAGTACCTTGTTATTGCAGGGGGCTAAACCCACTTTGGTCTTCAGAACTGTCTTTTTTCTAATTCTCTCTGAGATTGTGGTCCACATTGACATTATAGTTTTGTGTCAAATTTACTCCAGATTTGTGAACTCTCAGCAGCAAACACCCATTATATGAGCTCCTTCTCAGTGCAGCTCTGGTAACAATCTTGATAAAGGGTTGATGGGTAAATACTGAAGGTGGAAGAGTTGTTAAAGGGGCAGAGGCCCAATTTCAAGTCTAGTGTAGTGCTGTACGGTTAGCAGAAAGCATCCTGAGACTTTGATGTAAGCAGCAATCTGTAATCTTTTCAGGTTTTGCAACCAAATCAGAACCTGACTTCTCAATTCTTTTTTTTTTAATCAATTTGTAATGATATATAGTTTTTTTCCTGTTAGTTTTTGGGATGAAAAGTTCTTCTATAAAGTGGCTTGAAAATAATACAGCCAAATTTAAATTTGTGTCTAACTGACACACACAGATGCTCCTCTTAATACAAATGACTACAAATTTTTGTCAGAAATTTTTATGAATATAATGATGTTTAAACTTAAACTTAAAGCGGCAGGCATTCCTCCATTGTGTTAAATTTTCAAGTCAGAGCTCAAGTCCAAATGAAGTCACAAGTTTTTAGTAATTTTTTTTTTTTTTTTTTTTTCCAGACTAAATGTCAGGGTTTGATTTTTGAAGAATGTGATGCTTTTTATTTTCAATTCTCGTGTGTTTTCCTTCTGTCTCATCCGGGTTGTAAAAGCTGTTTTAGTTTCTAATAAAATGGCAGGAGCCGCTTGTGGCACTGAGCCGTACGATCTCTTTCTGATCTGTCACGTTCACATGCCTGCGTTGCTTTGATATCATTTTCTGGTGTGTTTAGTGTTACCAATTGAATACGCTGTGTATTTGGATTTGACATGTGTATGTGTACTTGCACAGATGCAGATGGTGAAGGCAATTGGAACATATCACAAGGTGTGTTTGTGTTTATATCGGGATGATTAAGGACCCCATTTAGTGAATGCTTTGAAAGCTACGGCCACTTCTAAATAAAAAAATCTCCATTATGTTCAGCCTAAATGAACAGACGAAGCCTGCCAAACCTTTTATTATATTTTATTTGTTTTAAGAGGTCAGCTTCCTCTGTTGCATGCACTTCACTAAGTCGTCTCATAGCATGCGATAGGCCAAGTGAAGCATCTGTGCTGCATGCAGCACAAGTTGTTTGATGGGAACATTTTGACCATTTTCAGATCCTAACGCCAACCCCAACAAGCGCCAGAGGCAGCCCGCTCTCCTGGGAGACCACCCACCTGATTATGGTATTTGTCTCTGAGAAATTCATATTATGAAGTGTAAAACAATAGTTCCCACTGTCAAACTTTGCCTTTGACGTTTTCTTTTTCGTCTGTACTACAGGAGGTCCACAAGGAGGATATCATAGCTATAACGACGACACGTACGGCCCCCCTCCTCCTCATCGCATGGGGATGGGCATGGGGGGCCGGGGCCGTGGGAGCCAGCGCTACGGCGCAGGATACGGGCCGCCTCCGCCCGAGTACGGCCCCCACGCCGACTCCCCTGTCCTGATGGTGTACGGCCTGGAGCCATCCAAGATCAATGCCGACAGAGTTTTTAACATCTTTTGTCTCTATGGCAACATCGAGAGGGTGAGTGTAATGCTGCTTAAACCCTCCTGGGCATTTATGGGGTTTTTAAACGTACCTGGAGTGTTGTCCTGATTGTTTCATGCGTTTTTGAGAAATTCCTTAATCTCCCGTGGCAACCATTCAGCTGTGCAAAACTCCTAGGTGAACTGAGTGCCACCTTCGAGGCACAGCTCCTCCTCGGAGCTGCAGTTTCCAAGCTTCCCCCTCTCTGTGACTCCACCCACTCAGCTCCTCCAGACTAGCCAGCAGCAATTGGCAAACACCTGGTGGAACTGCGCATTTACTGAGTTTATTATACAAACTACTTCTCAGTGCAATGCTGGTGTAAACATTGACAGAAGGTTAATAGAGGGGCGATGTTGTGATGACATCCTAAAGGTGGAGCGTCAGAAAGAGCAGGAATATTTAAAGAGACAGAGGCCCAATTTCAAGGTAGTAAATTACAAAGTCTCGTTTCTTTTAAGTCATATTTGATATATAAACATTTTTGTAACAACTGAAGTTAACAGTTACTTGATTTTGTTATAAAATGGCACCATGTTCCTCTAAAATACATAACACTGCCCCTTAATGAAAATGTAAGACATCTTTACAGCGTCACAGAAAATCAGAGTAAATAATATAACTTTATCTAAAAGGATTTATTTTAAAGAGAAAGCCAAAAATATTCTTGCTGCAAAATATGTTCAAGTGTAGCATATTTTGGAGATTATTATTATTTTTCCAATTACCATGATGGTTACATTATGACAAGAGTTCACCTTGAGCATAGAATCAGCAAATGACTATTGTCTTTTTATTTTTGTAACTTTTTCTTTTTGGTTTTATTCTCTCCATCTTCAGGTGAAGTTCATGAAAAGTAAACCTGGAGCAGCGATGGTAGAGATGGGAGACTGCTACTCTGTGGACCGAGCCATCAGTCACCTCAACAACACCTTCCTGTTTGGACAGAAGCTCAATGTTTGGTAAAGGCTGCTGCCCAGACACATTTCCACACTGCAGCGCAGATTAAGAGTTTCAAAGAGTTGAAAGAGCCGATGCCTCTCTCTCTGCCTGCAGCGTGTCCAAGCAGCAGGCCATCGTACCAGGACAGAGTTACCAGTTGGAGGATAACACCAGCAGCTTTAAAGACTTCCACGGATCTCGGAACAACCGCTTCGCCTCCCCAGAGCAAGCGGCTAAAAACCGAATCCAGCACCCCAGCAACGTGCTGCACTTCTTCAATGCCCAGCCGGAGATCACAGAGGAGACATTCTTCCAAGTGAGAAAAACCTCAAAACAGGAGTTCTCCCTCTGCCGAATAAAACGAGGCTAACGTCACCGCTGCAGGTATCGCACTAACCGAGTCTGCTTTCTCTTCCCAGATATGCGAGGAACTGGGAATTAAAAGTCCTACGAGTATTAAGCTCTTTACTGGAAAGAGTGAGTATTGTTGCTGTCTGTAGGTCTGGGTTAGATTTCAGTATTTAATCTCTTCCTGCTGTGTGTGTTCCTTTTTTATTGCTGTATTGGTTTTCATCATGATCCTTGATAACGGTGTTTTTTGTTGTTGTTTTGCTTCTAAATGTCAACATTTCTCCCATTTCCTCTTTTGCAAGTTATATCGATAGACAAGAGACTAATTAGTGATCAGTTTTTGAGACATAAATATCCTTTTAGTAAAAAGTGTTTCCATTGCAGTTTTGTGAAATAAACCAATTTCGATGCGACCAAAAAACACACCTCAACTTAGCACCGAAATGTTTTAGCAAAAATTGGGATTTTTTTCTGAAATTACAGTGTTTTCATTTTTATTAAGCAAATTTATTTTCAAAATATCAAGTTGAGCAATTATATATATGGTTAATGGAAACGCAGCTACAGCTCCTTATTTTAACCTTGATTTTCTAGAGACGAAAACAAAACACAGCGAAGCTCAGAGAGTAAAGACTTTTATCTATAAAATTATTTATTTGCAATGAAATTCAAACCCAGCCCTGGGTTTTGAAATTCTTCTCTGATTTCAAACCATCCACCTGTCATTTACAGGTGAGCGCAGTTCGTCTGGGCTGTTGGAGTGGGAATCCATCAACGACGCCATGGAAGCGCTAGCTATGGTAAACCATTACCAGATGAAAAATCCCAGTAAGTTCTCTTTTCTCTTCATTCTCCAGTTCAGTTCTACTCGACAGAGAAGCTTGAATGTTGTTTTCCTTCTGTCTCCTAGGTGGGCCTTATCCTTACACACTCAAGCTGTGTTTCTCAACCACACACCCTTCCAACTAATCCGCTCTCCTTCATTTCTATTGTTTTTTTGCAATGGATGGCACACTTATTTCGTCATGTTCTGTTGGAGCACTGTTGACTAAAACTAGGATTTATGTGCTTTACAAAATCTATCTTAAATTATACCTTCTCCTGTTTGTATTAATTTTTACTTCAGCTGTTTTTTTTGTTTTGTTTGTTTTGTTTTCAATAAGTTGTTAATTTTGTATATTCACAGTACTAAACTTGACCCGCACCCCCATGTATCTGGTTTATAAATAAAGTGATGTTACCAATAATGTAATGATTTCTGGTGTGTTCTTTAAACTAAAACTTTGATTTCTACTGCACTGCAGTGTTGATATTATACAATAGGTAACAGTCGGATGCGTTCATCCTTCTTTTACAGTATATATGTGTGTGTGTGTGTGTGTGTGTGTGTGTGTGTGTATATATATATATATATATATATATATATATATATATATATATAAAGATCTCTCTCTCTCTTTATAGATCAGGCAGGAAAAAGTTCATATTCATGAAAGTTGTAAGCAATGTGCATATATACTGCAAAGTAACAAACGGTGATCATTTGACCAGTTCGCTGTTAGAATATAATTAGTTATTCATGGGATAATAGAAATTCATAGTGTATCATTATGTTGCAGTTGCTTGTAATTTACACAAGATGGCACCAGATACCAGTTCATTTGCTGCTTGGTCAGCTGACATCTGTGTCTGCAGTCGTATTATAGACATTTCATTGAATCAGTTGCTTCCAATAAATGGAGAGTTGAAGGGCAAATAAGTTGCTAAATATAAAACATCATGGATAAATAACTGATGGTTTTGAGGACAATTAAATACATCATTGCTGCGAACAAAGATTATGCGAGAAGAACCATGCAGAAATTTTTAGAATAAATTAACTTTATTTCCATTTTAGTTTTTATAAGTGGGTATGTAGTGACAGTCAGATTTTTATATGTAGAAATCATAGGCTTCATTATTATTCTGTGCTTTAATTTTTTGTTTGTTTGTTTTGCAGCGCCACACAGTTGCTGCGCGCAGCCGCACAGAGATCAGGAAGACCGGTTCCTTAAAGCTGTGCCAATCTAGTCTTTCTGGCGCTTATTTTTTTTTAAAAATCATCAAAACGTAAAGTCTACAGAAAGAATTTCTTAGCAGAGAGCATCCATCCTCATTTTTTCATCAGTTTGAACCTCTGAGCTTATCGTGTTCCTCTAGCAACTAAGAAAGTCATTTATTGACACTGCAATAATTACTCTTGACCAAATTAAATGATAACATATAACTGCTAACTGTTTTACTCCATGCACAAATTGTTGATATTGTGATTCTCTGAATGTGTTTTATTTGATCATTTTAGAGTCGAAGGAAAATTTCCACCTTGATAGCCTAGTTTCATCTTAAGGTAAAGAAAATAAAAACGGGAGGCCGCGGATAATATAGGAAATAGCGCCCCCTTCACTTCCGTAATGCAATGGTCCCATTTCCCAATAAGGTATGAATCTGACAGTGGTCCGCCCTCGTCCCATTCTGTTTGCTGCAGCGAGGTCCTTCTCGCTAGACCGCCGTTTCGGCTTTATTTTGAAATTATCCTCCGGAAGTGATGTGTCTTCCGTGACCTCACTTGACTCTCTGTGATTGTATTTGAGGAACAGCTGAAACATAACAACCAGGCTCCATTAAGCCCATGTTTTAGCATTTGAAGGGCTTGTTTTTGTCCTGTAGGATGCTCCGGGAGTCCTACCCCTTCGTGGAGGACAGCTTCAACCGCTTCCCGTCGCAGAGCAACATTTACGGGCTGTGTCAGGCCGGGGAGCAGGAACTGCTCGCAGCCACTCTCAAAGGGAAGGTGGTGTGTTTCAGGTACCAGGAGCTGCAGCATAAAGTCCGGCCGGTGGCTAAGGAGGTCCAGTTCACCTACATACCAGGTACTGGGATTACTAAAGAAGCATGTGTGTTCTGCTAATGGCTGCTTGATGTAGCAGACTGAGTCCTAACTTCTTTATGCAGTTGATGCAGAAATCGTATCAATTGATGCATTCAACAAGTCTTCGCCCAAAAGAGGCCTGGTAGTGGGGATCACCTTCATAAAGGTATGAAATATTGGTATACATCTTTCACCCCGAGCTGTCTGTTGTGTTCCTCTGTATTCAGAATACGGAAAGCTGAGGACTTCACAAAACATCTGTGTGTATATATACTAAGATTCAGTATCACAATTCAGTTATATTTGCTATAAAGTAACTTTATTTTCGACTTTTAATCTCAAAATGTTATTTTTTTTCTACATTTTCTACTTTTGAAGCTCAGAAATTTCCTTGTTACTAGAATATTTCTGATATTACTCTCAAAATTTCTGCTTGCTTGAAAGTTACTACTCCTTTTTTTCTATTTATAGTGGCCCTAAAAAGGCATCATAGAATACAAATGCATGCCACACTTTCCAGATTTTTATTTGTAATAAAAAAAAATCAACCACCTATCATTTTCTCTCCACAATTATGCAACTATATGTTTGTTTATTACATCACATCCTAATAAAACCTTCTGAAGTTTGTAGTGGTCATGTCAGAAAATGCCGCAGTGGTTTGAACAGTTCCTGTATCTGACCTACTGCAGGACTCCGGTGACAAAGCCACGCCCTTCCTGAACATCTACTGTGACTATGAACCCGGCTCTGAGTTCAACCTGGAGTCCATCGCGCGTGAGTGAAGCTGTGTCCGTATGAAAGCGACACTTTTCCTGGCGGTGACGTGAACTGATGTGAACGTGTTCCTCTGAGCAGAAAGCTGTCTGAATCTGGAGCTGCAGTTCACCCCATTCCAGCTCTACCACACAGAGTGAGTTTATCCCCCTAAGGGACAGGAGGTGATGGGTTCAGTTACCATGGTAACACTTTTTTTTTTTTTTTAACTAAAGTCAGGATACTGTATTTACACCTAAGCACATTTTTCTGTCCATGAACTGGACTAAATAGAAATTTGCTATTACTACTCAGTTCACGCTCTGTGATTGGGTGTCTGATTGGGAGCGTGTTTTCTCTCTCTCTGTCAGAGTGCAGTGTCCTGATGAATGCCTGGAGACGGTTTTTCTACTCAGTGGTCATGACCAGAGGATCCACCTGTACATGGAGGTTGGCACAGATTTCAGATCATACTGGAAAACTTTTGCTTAGTGGTCCAATTTGACCCATTTCTTGAAAAAGGATGCATCTTTGCATTTTAGATAAACCCAAAGCAATTTACAAATAAAGTTGTTTTTTTTTTTTTTATGGAGCATTATCGCGAAAGCTGCAATACTCCCACTTGTGACAGTAAAACTGTTGGGCTTCTTCTCCTTGGCACTCGGACAACAGTTCAGTTGCCAAGGAGAATATTACATCAGACCAATTATAAAAACAGTTTTAATACAGATGTGTAGCCTTAGTGAAAAGTATGTTTGATACCTACTTTTAGGATGTTATTTTCTGACTAACATGCCTCATCTGATCACATGTTCTAATGCAGTTATTGAGCGTGACTGTACGTGTTGAAGCCTGACTCCTGGTTCCTCCACAGAACGCCTCCCTGCACCAGTTTGAAGAGCAACCAGTAGAGAAACTGTTCCCTGAACTACAGCAGCTGCCCAGCAAGTTGGTTATTCTGAGCCTCTCACCTCCATTTCTACTTATGTGTCATGTTGCTTATTGTGTATATATGTATGTTTTGAGTGGAAAATAGAGATTCTTACAGTAAATCAGGCTTCCATAAAAGCGGCGAATGATAAATCTGATCATCCTTACGGTACTGCCTTCCTGTTTTCTCCTGAAAGACTTGCTCTCTCTTACTATGTTGCAGCCTTAACAACCAAGCTAAAAACAAGCTGATTCTGGTCACCGAGTGATTTCTTCATGCATCTCTTTGAGTGTTTGTGTTCACTATTTTTTTTCCCCTGCTCTCTCCCTCTGCGCAGTGTGTTGTGGTTGGACATGGCGAGTGTAGCTGGTGGAAAGCGGCTCTCGGCATATGGCTGTCAGAACGGCTGCATTGGACTGGCTTTGGTCAACCAGAACGGACCAGGTGAGAAGAAATGAGCCATAAATGCAGATCAGAAACATGCAGCTCTGAATCACTTAAGCGCAAAAAGATCATAACCCCAAAGGATTACTCTGTTATCTGGATCTACAGCAGAACAAGCTCCTGCTTAATGTGCTTCTTTAGGCACTTTGCAAATAGCACTCTGCCATGAAGACAAAGGGACACATCCACTATCCACATGTTGTGTCTCTGCTATAATCTGTGTGGTATCTGATTTACAAAACAAATAGAACTAATTATATGTTGGTGAAAACATACCCAAGTCTAAAACAGCAATATGAACGGTGTGCACTCGTATTTTTCTTCTTCTTCTTCTTCTTCTTCACATTTGCATGACTCTCTACTAGAAAGGCACAGACATGACAAAAGGAGAGAAATATTTTCCTGGAAGACCTGAATATGTACTTTGCTAATTTGTAATAAAGTGTTAACTTTTTTTAAAAATTATTATTCTTTGTGTTATTATTAAATATTTTCACTTTTACATTTACACCTGACAATAGTGTTCGCTGTGTACTCTCTCCTTGCATTGAAAAATATATTTAGAATTATTTTGATTACCATGTGGAAGTACAGCTCAATGTTCTAAGTTTTGATTTCTACAGTTGAAGCTACGGCAACCAGTAAAGAACGATAATTAAAATGGATTTCAAAACCATTTTTCAGCATCAGGCATGTTCAACTGAAAGTTGGTCCTATGTGAATTGCTTTATTATTATTTTTTAAAAAGTTATACTGTTCATCCTCCAGGTATTTTTCTTTATCCTTCATTTGTCCCCTTTGCTCAGATTATTAAAAGACACACATGAGATAATATAAACTTTAGGCAGCTCCACTAAGTGTTTATTTATACATTTAGCTTTGGTCATTCCAAGGCTTTCACAGTTTGATTTAGTCTGGCTGCACTTGAGATAATTATCGCTACTTTGCAGCATTACAAGTCTGATGCACCTACCTGCAGCTGGGTGCTCAGTTGCTCACGAGTATTTTATTGTGTGTTTCAATAAGAGGTCCTGCAGAAATGGCGGGTGCAGTTTGACAGCCCGATTTCCACCGTGCTTCTGTTTCCACTCAGCTGCCAAACCAAGTCCAGTGAGGCCAGCAGTGAGAGAAGTATGGACTTAGTCCTGCTAAATCCACAGCGTTTCTCAGGGTTGTTGCTGTTTATTTATTCATTTTATTTTTTCTCCCAGAAGAAGAACTTGGTGGCTACAACCTTCTGATAACCAGCACCATAGAGATGGCAGTGGTCTACAGGTTTGTGTCAGGAAGCTTGGGATGTTTTTTTTTTTGTTTTTTTCCTGAGCTCATCAGTTTTACTGAGACAATCCGGTATGTGTTTCCTCAGAGACGTCCAGGAGTGTGGTTTGTCGCGCTCCACATGTCTTTCAGGGAGCGACCAGTGGGATGCCGTCCTCTGTGCTCTGGTCATTGACCTGGACTTTGATGGGCAGAAGGAGGTGCTGTTGGGAACATACGGACAGGTCAGAACCACTGACGACTGAGAGATGATCTTCTGCTGGCCATTAAGTCCAGTCATTCCAGAACCACGATTATTTTGCTCCTTTCTCTTAATTTCCAACTGCTTATTTTAAGTGCCGACTCCTACTTTATGTCTTTAGGCAAACAGCTTGACTGAATTATGAATTATAGTTCTTGTAGTGATGAAGAACCATTTCGAACACTGGAACGGTTAATCAGCAATATGCAATTCTAGAACAGTGCCGCGCATGGTGGCAGCTTATTGGAGTGGCTCTCATGCAGTCCTTGTAATTTGCTCATTTAAAAATGTTCCTCTCAATTTTTTGGTTGATTCGAGTTTTCAAAATATATATATATTTTTTTAATTTTACTTTGGATACTCAGCAGCTGGAAAGATTTTTTTTTCTACTTTTTATTTTGGACAGTTGTTGTGACGTGCAACGCCATGAAACAAAGCGGAAGAGGTTCAAATATCGAAGCCACTGCAGACAGTGGAGATCTCACCTTCCTATTAATTCATAATTGGGAATGTGAGGCCTCCAGTATGAAAATGGATTAACTTCAAACATCCAGGCAGTGTATCAGGAGGATGTTTCACTGAGACGAGGCTGCAGGATGATATTGCAAACTCCACGTTGCTGATCTTTGGCTTACCAAACATACAAGAAGAAAAAGATCTAAAGAAGTAGCAACAGAAAACGAGGTGGATTATTAGTGCTTGTGATGTCAGGCGATTTTAATCACACCTTACTTTGGGCCTTACTTTCCCATACTTTGTGTTTCAACACTTTCTCAGCTAGTATACCAGAAATAATGTGTTTGATTTGTTTTATACAATGTCAGGGATGCATGCACCTCTGTTCCCAGACCTTCTGTTGGCAAATCGGATCACAAATTTGTTTTCTCAAATTATTTTAGAGGCAACATGTAGTAAAGGAAGAACTATGAGAAATGGTCTCAGTAAGCTGAAGAAGCTCTGCGGGGATGTTTTTACGCTACCGATCGGGTCGCTCTGTGCCAGCCACATGTAGAGAGGCCTGAGTGTGTGACCGACCATATAAACTTCTGTGTAGACAACACCATCCCCACCACAACAGTGAGATGCTTTAATAATAAACCATGTATCACCAGTGATCTAAAAGGAACTGTTGAGAAGGAAAAAAAACTTCAGGGAAGGAGACGATGAATTATTGAAGCGCATTCAGCTCAAAGTTCGGCAAGCTCTGCATCCTCCTTTCCTGCTCCCAGCCAAACTGACATCCCCCCACCCCTTGACCCACTGCGTTCCTGTCGCGCTTAAATCATGGCTGTAACTCAGTCTGAAGAGTAGTTGTCTTATACATGAGACCATTTCACTGCAAAGTGATCCCACCTGTATACTTTTCTCTAAGCTAGAAATGCAAATAAGTGAATTAAGCAAATTTCTTGAAGACCTACGACGATCGAATTTACATCTGATCACACTGCACTGCAAAAGCACTTGTGTCAAAAGCTTGAGTCATGAGATCAAAGAGCTCTTTTGTTTTTGGATGATGTTTTGACATTACGAATTCAAAGTCATATCTGATTAATCCAAACAGTACGAGATAAAACAGGACATGCTATCGTCTCTTGTATACACCAGACAAGAACAGTAAGCTCCCAATAAAAAGCTCTCCGTCTCTATCTTGCAGGAACTTCTTTGTTACAAATTCCAGCCAGCAGGCAGCGGACAAGACGGAGAGTTCCAGCTGCAGTGGAGGCGGAGCTTCAAGAGTCCCTTGCTGTCCGTCATCTACCTCGACCTGACCGGGGACGGGTTGAGAGAGCTGGCTGTCCTCACTCTGAAAGGACTGCACATCCTACAGGTAGCACACTGTTGTCAAGGACACCGTCTCTCTCTGCTGTCAGGCTCCACGTGACCATAGAACTGAGTGTCAAATATCTTGTTGCACAAGTGATACCTGCTGACCTCTACTGTCTGGAAAGAGAAATTGCAGAGTAGTTGAATTTTTTTTTTTTTTTTTTTTTTTTTTTCTGTTTGACCATATTTCTACTAAAATACACATCTGCTTTTTGCTTATTGGAATATTTCTTAAAGATGAAGGAAGTCCTTCTGTTCCACCTTGAATTGATCACCTTGACAGACTTTACACCGCAAACGTTTAGCTTTCTCACCCTCGCTTATTTAACCCCAGCAAAGCTGCATGAGCGAAAACAACAGTTGTCTCCTATGTTATGGTTCTGACCTGTTGTTGTGGCTCATCTCTTCAGCACAGCCTCTCCTGCACTGCTGATTTGGTTCTGGAGAGGCTCACACAGAGGGCATCGGCGCTGGCTGCCAGCCCTGAGCCAGATGAAGCGGCAGACGTTGAGGACAGCAGTGCTCCCGCTCAGAGCCAGGAAGGTGGCGATCAGACGTCGACATGTTAAAGATCCAGCATTTATTTACCCGTTAGTCCCAAAGGACCACACTGGAACGCTTCATCCCAATTAAAGTGCAGTTTAAAGGATTATCTCAGGGGTGTACTGCGTTTAGGACTGATTAGATCATCGAACATCACATTGGTATTCAGTAGGCAAAACTTCAATATGTTGGTTTCTGTTGCTGCAGGTAGGCTGAAAAACAAACAAGGGAGCGCTGCTCAAGTTGAATAAAGTGATGTGATCTTGAGATTAAGTGTACAGTTTTTACAGAAAATAACATATTTGGATTCGTGGATGTCTGGTCTTTGTTTTTTCTGTGTTTTCTGTGAGAATGCTGACTGTTGTCGGAGATAGAAAAATACCAAAATTAAACAACTAACTGTTGGTATGAGATTAAAAAGCAATGGGTTTCTGTCCTCATTTGGTTTGGCTCTTCACTAAAAGCATAAGGTCAGACACTGATGTTGGAACAGGAAGCGTTCATCCCCAGACTGTTCCCACAAAATCTGCAGCACATTGTTGTCTGGGATCTCTTGGTATGCTGAAGGTCTAAGGATTCATTTCACTGGAACTAAAGAGCTGAAACCAACTCCTGAAAAGCAACCCGACACCATTTTCTTATCTCCACCAAACTTTACTCTGACACAATAATGAATGATGGGTGTTGTGCATGGAACTAAATGCATAACTATAGTTAACCATAACTATAGAGTTATGATTAACAACCAAGCTACTGGGGAATTAAATGTTTTTATGGCTGTGACTTCCTTTTTAGAATTGCTGATTTGTATTAACCATTATTATTACTAACCATTTCTTGCTATGTATTTCTTGTAATTCAGAGCACATAATCTGCTATGAATTAATATGTTCTAGTGTTTGACTGTTTGTGTTGTTTTTCTTCATTCTGCCATTGGGGATCACCAGTGGTGGGCTGTCAGGGCCAGCAGTGTCTTCACTGCTAGCCCTAGAAAATTGAAAAGAAAAAGTGTAAATGTTTTAATTATATTTAATTTCATTTTTATTCCACAAACCAGTTGCTAATTGGTATTATGGAACTTTCGCTTTAATTTCCTACTTTTAAAAAGTGCCTAAACGCATCTGGCGAGCTGCTCCGCCCCAGGACTTGCTGTACAAATTCAGCTACCCTTTTGTCAAAAATGCCGCGCAACAGGCCATAATTGGCAGGACTGACAGAATTATCGGTTGAGGTTCTGTCAGTCAGAATTATCAGCCAATAATTTTGACTGACGGAACCACCTGTCGTCCCACAGGCCCTGCTGTAAGGCAAGAGCTTCCCCTGTATTCGTCAGTGAAATGAACATGGTATTTACAAAATGGCGGCCGCTTCAATTCCCTTTGACCTAATTGCAGGGTTATCAAAATCGCCCTTTTCAAGAAGCTCTTTAACGGATAAAAAAAAGAAATAACTAAAAATTGATAATCCATACCAAACCTGGATTCACTAATACGGATGAGTAAGAACTTTGTAATGTATTTTAGCTATGAGCGCTACGAGTGGCTAACAGCTAGCACTAAGCACAACAACCTGTGGATTCTATTTACAAGTAATGGGTGAGTGTTACTTTTCTATTGCATTCTCATACAAACTTTGCTTAATATTGTTTTATTTTAATTGTTCACATGTGCTATTTGAGCAGTTTGGATTGATGTTGAGCTTAACTGGGAAACAGAAAAGTTTAGCTAAATTGCTGGCTGTTCAATTGTGCGATGTTGCCTGTGTATTTTGTTAAAATACACATTGATATATTGGTAGATATATGCATTGTTGCTTTACTTGGCGTATTTTTATTTATTTGCATGTTATTGGATGCCTGTTGCTTGGTGTGGTGCTTAATTTTTTTGCATTGTCCTGCACAAGGTGCTTATTGTTAAGGTATAGTTGACTTCTTTTGAAGGCATATCTACATGGTTGTTTCAGCATACTCATGTTGATTATTAATATGGACTCTCCTTTATGAAACAAATTCAAATATAGTTGGATAAGATGGAGGTAGTGAACCCTGTTTCACAACACTGAAAGGTGTTTGCACTGTGACTTCTTTTTCTTCAATTTCTTCAGTTGTTATAAAAATGCTTTATATATATCAAATATGACTTAATATAATTTCACACCTTGAAATTGGACTTCTGTTTCTTTTAAACCCCCAGCTCTTTCTGAAACGCCACCTTCGTCACAAGCTCTTATGTCAACACTTTAGCAGCATTTTTACCAGTGTTGCACTAAGTAGTCGCTCATGTAATGAGCTCAGCAAGATGCCTGCTAATTGCTCCTGGCTAGTCTGAAGGAGATGAGTGAGGGCGTGGTCTGTGAGGCGGAAGCTTGGAAACTGCAGCTCTGAGCTTTTTGCACAGCCGAATGGTTTGCCAACAGGAGATTGAAAGATTTCTCAAACATGCACGAAAGAGTCGAAGCAACACACTTTTGATGAAATAACTTTAGAACTTTTTTTTTTAAAGAGTCATTTTTACATCGAGTTCCCCTTTTAAACGTAAAAAACTAAACCGAAATAATTTATAACGGCTGATGAAAAAAACCAAAAACGTATTGAATCAGTTTGTATAGTTGAATGCAGAGTTACAGCAGCTAATGGAGCTGGGTCCCTCTTGTTTTGGTTCTGTGGTTAGTTCGGCCGGTCAGCGGCACTGTAGTGTCTCTGGAACCCCCCTCCCAAAACTATTTTCTCCCCTCTCCTCTCGCACCACAAAGGCAACAATAATAGCAGCTGCGCTCATCACACCCGACTTACAAGAGAAATGTGTCGTGAAGAACAGTTTAAAAAGCTGCCCCCCCCCCCCACCATCCCTCCTTGCTGCGTGGATCTCTTTCCCACTCCGCGCTTTCTGCTTTATTTCACGTGAAGGTGCAACAATACGGGATCAGCGAGCGGCGCCTTGAACTCAATTGGCTTTTATATTTAGCCCCCGTGAGGGGAGCAGCAGCAGCGTGGCGGGGAGAGGAGACCCTGATCCCGGTGTTGTTTAACATCCGAACCCCCACAGAGACCTAGCGCCGGGGCTGCGGTGCAGCGGCCGGGGGGGATGTGGTGGTGAGAGCGCTGCGTGTTCCGTCTGTGTCAGAGAGAGAGAGAGAAGGAGAGGAAGAGAGCGAGAGGGAGAGAGGCAGGGGGAACAGTTTATCGGTGGAAACATGATGATGGCCGGTGGTGGAGATGGTGGTGGAGCAGCAGCTATGGACCACAACGGGATATACACGAACCCGAACCTCCACAGCCTGCAGCAGCAGCAGCAGCAGCAGCAGAGTCAAATGGAGGCGGATAACCCGGACTCCCGCAAGCGGCCGCTGGAAACTCCGGCTGAAGAGGCCGGCTGTACCAAGCGCACCAACACCGGAGGTAAGAGCGCCGCAACACGAAATCAGCTAGTCCTCCGCGTCTCCTCCACATGAAGCCGCAGGTTGGTGTCGGAATCTGTGCCAAGAAACAAACAAAAAAGAAAAAAAAAACGCAAAACAAACAACAACATAAGCGGTCTGTCAGTATCAGACGTCAGCGTGCAGCCAGAGCGCATGGAAGCCCAGCGAACAGGCTGAGGCTGAATGTTGGCGTTTCCAGCGCAGCACCTGTGCGCTTTGGAAGGCTCCCCAGTGTTTATGGCTGTTACTTCATATCCCAACAGGGAGGGCAGGCTGCATGACAAACTGAACGGCCTCCTCAGCCCAGGTCGGCTTTGAATGTGAATCCAAAAAAGCTCTCTGCTCCCCATCTGGAGCTGGAGATATGCAGAGAAACAGAGAGCTGATTGGTTTAATGTTGTAGCTTTGTTCATTAGTCTGCTCTCTGTTATAGGCTCGAATTTATTAGACTCACAAAAATCTTTGTTGAACTTGGGTTTTTTTTTCCCCGTTTCTTTTTTCCACCCTCAAAAGCAAGAAACATAAACCGTGTTTATGGCAGGGATAATTGGAACCGTAGAGAAAACAGATCACAGCCGCTGCAGGTACTTAGAAAGAGGCGGTTCCTGCACAGGAGTCCTCCATACAAATAAAAACACATCCAAGGAAGTGGCTAAAACCAAAACATAGTCTCATTATGAAACGTAGAACTAAAATAAAATTAAGTAATCAACATGGACAGGTCTTTCAGGTCATTATTAAGCAATTTAATGATACTATTAGAGGCAGTAAGGCATATTTTGATATTGATCAGGTACCAAGTAATACAGCTCCAGTATTGGCGATACCGATTCAGAACTTTTTGTATTCAAGTTTGATGTATCATCAGGCTTCTGACCTTTAGGTGTTTTTGTGGGTTTTCCTTTAATTAATTAATTTTTTTGTTAAAACCTAAAACAGAATTGGGCAAAGTTTGTAGGTTTATGCTTTAATAGAAAAACAAAATATATTTGTGTGAATCTTTTTCTGCATAAACAAAGCAGACAAAAAAAAAACATGATTTGTAAACAAATCAAAAGAAAGTATTTTTCTGAGGTGGAGTTGAGAAAGTCCATTACAAAATTAAAATACAATTTTAGGAGAGATTCTTAAACTAAAGCAATGATCGTACCACTGATACCAACTTATTGGTATTATTGAACTTATCAATACTTTGGGTTAATCCGTCCACCTGTTGTTACTATACAAAACCCTAAGGAAGTTTCTGTGTTGTGATCAGTTATTCACAGGTGTCCTTGTCATTCTGTGTGCAGGATTTTACTAAAATTTCAATACAAAGACTAAATGATTACAGAATTAACTTTTTGAACTGGTTTCAGCATTTCATTTATTTTGGCAAATAGCATTGTTAGCATTACTAATTAGCTACCTTGGAGACCAGATCCATTCCTTAACTGAGCGCTTTCCAAAGCACATCCAGCATGTTTTATGACAGAAATAAAACAACTCTTAAAAAGGATAAACACAGTAACTGTAATATATTAATCTTCGTTTTATCTGCTGATATCTGATTCCTCTTTGCAGCCGTTTGAAGAAAGCGTAGAAAATGCAGCTTCCTTTACTAAAGCTTCATACAGTTTTTGTGCTTTCATCGACCCCGTGGATGCTCGAAGCGTCTGAGTCAATCGCTCGGTAATAGCTTCCACACCAAAGAGTGTTATTGTCGGGCGTAAAGAGTGAGAGCTCACATGGTGTGTTCACTGATTGGAAAAGGAAAAAAAGATGCTGGTAACCTAGACCACTTGTAGGAGCATCTCTGCTCCTGTCAGCATCTGTCCTGGTTGTTCTTCTTTTACTCTATGAATGTAATTGCTAAACAACTGTATTCATCCATCACCAAACGAGCTTCCTTTTGAATGTTTTTCTATGAACATTGACGAGGAACAGCGGAGGTCTGGTGGATCCTTGTTTTTGTGAGTTTCAGAGTCACTCTCGGAGCTGTGGCGCTCTCGAAACGTTGACACTTAAATCATAAGCTCAGCTAAGCAGGAAAACCAATAGGTAAAATTTATACAAGCCTCCAGGGTGAACACTCATCGCCGGTCGTAGTTCAGATTTCTATCTAACCACGGTTATTTATAGGTTTCCTGATGAGGCCAATCGGGCTGGAGGATAAAATACCAATCAGAAATCTTGAAATGCTTGTTAAAAAAAGATGTAAGAGAAGACTTGTTTTGGAACATAAACATAGGATACTAAAAACGGGGAATTATTTGCTGCACTGTCACGGTAACGGTTGGGTTTAGTGGTGACGAAGAACCACTGCATGAGTCCTAATTTTTCTGCAAGATGTTTAGAGAGCCGCAGTCAGAGGATGATGGCTGATTCCAGCTACTGTACGTCTTACTCCAGCGTAGGGCTGTTATGCTCTGCAGCTCACAGCGAACACTTACTCAACAACTTAATGCTAATTAGATGTCTGCAGAGAAACACTGTTTTGTTTTTTTCACCATATGTTACTAGGATTTCTCCCTTTGTGCACCAGCAGCACCTCATTCGGTGACAGCAGCATTATATCATATTTTCTGACAGCGTGAGCGGATCCTTTCTGCACTTCACTGCTCCTCAGAAATGAAATTTCAGCAAGGCACGAAGGGATCCCTGATGGCACCAGGCAGTGTTTTAGAGCATTTCCAAACCCCACATGTCATCCATTAACACCTCGAAAAAAATCAGCTGCAGAAGAAGCGCTAACGTGGCGCTCCTGCTTCTCGGAGGGAGTTTTTCACCGTTTACCTGCAAGCACCAACACCCGGCTCGGATTTTCTCATTCAATTACCAGCTGATGTGAGTGTTGGAGGAGTGTTGACGAACGTTTTAATTGGCACATATGGTTTTGGCTTTTTAGTGTTGCCACTTCCATAATTTCGCAACCTGATGTTGGATAATTGATGTAGTGACTCTGGGGAAAGAGCAGCTTCGAGAGCAGGGTTTTATGTCTTAAGTAATACAGGATCAGTCAAGGAGCCTCGCACCTGTCCCAGGGGACGCTGAGGGACGACAGGTGCACTCTGGAAGGTTCGCTAGTCCATCAGAAGACCATCCATTTTTATTTACGTATGGTCATAGATGCTCTGAGTCAAAACTCTGGTTATTGACGTCTCCTACCAGCTTAGCATCACCTATTACCCTGCTCTGTGTGTCTCTGAAGTGTATGTAGGGGAAGAGGCATGGCTTAGTTACCCGCATATTAATACTTTATGAAGCTACTGTTTCAAAACTGCCATTGTGACCCTGGGTGGTTCAGTCAGTAGAGCAGAGGCTGTGGTCCTCGACGCGGTTGTCCTGGGTTCCCCTTCTCTCTGCTTCCTGTTTCCTGTCCAATTATTGTTAAATAAAGGACACTGGTGCCTAATGGGTATTAAAAGAAAAACAAAACAAAAACAACATGTTCCACTTCATAGCGGCCTCTGTTTGAGAGGTAGTTGACAGGAAAGTGGACTGTGAGAGAGGGGAAGACATGCGGCAAAGGTCAACGGGCCTGGACTCGAACCCGTGACGAATGTGTCGTTTCGAGGCCTTCGTACATGGGGTGCACGCTTTACCCCTATGCCACGGCCATGCCTATACAGAAAGTGCATTACAAAATCAGAAATCACAACTGTAGCTGACACTAAAACTGGGGGAGGGGGTACGTAATTTGATATTCAACCTACAGAAGAAATTTGGTGTGTATAGGTTTTCCCCAGGTACTCCAGTTTCCTTCTGTTATCCAAAAACATGCATGTTGTGTTAGATTAGTGAGTCTAAGTTGCCCCTAGGTGTGAAGAATGGTTGTCTTGTATGTCCCTGCATTGCGCTGTGACAGACTGAAACCCTGTCTAGAGCCAGCCCCCCCCGTTCCCACTGTCTGCTGCAGACCCTCTGTAAAGCCAGTCTGGACGATGGGTGGACATTAGTTGGGAATATAAATTTGGAATAGTTTCAAATTTCTAAAAACTGTTTAAATTGACATTGATGAGTATTTATTTTACTCCAACTTGCTATTTATTGATTAGGAAATGTATTTCTGGTGCTCAAGTGCCAGAAATTGATGAAACTTTATCCTGCTCTCTTTTAACATCTAAACTAATTTATGTTGCAGTTGGCTGCCTAAATGTATGATTTGCGTATAGTCTGAGTTTAACAGTACAGCAAGGCGGTATGCAGAACAGCCTCAAGGCCCTTCTGAAATGCCTAATTATTTACTGGAATTTGATGTGGAGGGAAAAATTAAAACAAATGCAGAAAAGCAAATCATTTCCATCCAGTGATCTTTGTATTGTCTCTTCTGCAGCCTGTCTGACAACAGTGTTAGACAGGCTGCTAATCCTCAGCCACCCCTGTAATCACCAGCCCCAAGACTACGTCTGATATTGATCACGTTATTCCAACCCAACTGATCATTAACATGACTGGCAGTTACAACAAAGAGAAGAAAGCCTTGGCTCTTTCAAAGCCGAGAGCCCCCCCTCGCTGTGCATTAGGAGCCGTGGACACTGAATGAGGGAAATGACTACTCTTTTATCAGCTACGCCCTTCTCTCCTCAAAATGAACCATCATTCATTCACTCTTTTTCTTTCTAAATTATCCGTACTGTGAGCCCACGTTGTTGGCAAGCAGACGCCTTCCGAAAGATTGTTTGCTTTGGGGGGGCAGGGGGGGTTCTATGATCTCGTTATGTTGCTAATGGAAAGGCTGGCACAGGAATGTGAGCTGTGTTTTTATTTGTTTATTTATTTATTTGATTTTTTTTTTTTTTGGAGGGAAGGACACAGGTGCCCTTGCAGAGCGATGTGACGTGAGCGGACTGTGAATTTGCCAGGTGGCAGCGAAACAGAGAATAGGAGGAAGCGAAAGTAATGAGGAGACGGAGAGAAAAGAGGAGCCAGATAGACCCTGAGAGAAAGTGGAGTCTACAGGGAAGCTGAGGCTATACAGTGGAGCATCTCTCTGCTAGAATCTTCTGGAAGGTGTTTGTTTCAACAGCCAAAAAAAAAAAAAGGAAAAAATGTTATGGTTTGATCAAACTGATCAACATCCAGGAGGGAGCGAGTTCATTGTGTGCAGGTTTCCTGGAATGCGTCGTTAAATGAAGCTGGACCCCCGTGTCCACTAACAGGTACTTGCACACAAGCACACTGCAGTTTTTTACACTCATTCGGTCACTAAAGATACCTCTCGGTGTAAGATTTATAGGCGTAGTGATTGGCTTCATCACCCCCCTCCACCATTCTGCGGCACTGCCATTTGCAATGGTTGATGAGCCCCTCCGCCCTCTCAAACATGGCCGTCTCAGGGATTGGGGGTGGGGGAAAAGAGGAAAGGAGGGTGGGTGGCGTAAAGCGCGCCGTCTCCGATCACTCCTCCTCCACCTCCTCCATCATCTGGCTATGTTCTCCATGCACCTCTCCAGCCTCTACTGAAGGTCATTGTGCGAAGCTCTTCGTCCGGCGCTGCCGTCCGCTCCTTCAGCCACTTCACCTTTGTCACTTTTCTCTGAAAAGAGTGAGTGAATGGACTGCCGTACTTTATAGTGCTGCGTCAAAAGAGGCGGAGTAGAGGAGAAAATTCAATTTTTTGGGGACCGGCGTTGGGGGGGGTGGGAACGTGACGTCCTGAGGAGAGGAGGCCGGCCATTGGCTGCGCCGGCTGCCAGTCCTGCGTGCTGCTGCAGACGGACAGGCCACTCGATGAATATGGATGAGAGCAGTGAAAAGGGTGATGCGGCAGGGAAGACCCCCCCCCTTCAAACCGATGCAGGCTTGAACAATGCGTGCCGTCTTTCACTGAAAACACTCAGAGCCTGCATTAGCATTTTCTCAGACAATTGAGGCTCGGGCCAGCTGCAGGCATGGCTCGGATGCTGCGGTGAAATCTCTTTTTCTGCACCCCACTGATGAATAAGACCTCGGTGAAAAAAAAAAGGTCGACTGGCCGCATTCCTCAACACTACCGTTGCACCTATGCCTAGGCTAATGTCAGGAGCCCCTTTAGAGATTGCGCCCCGGCATTGATGGCGATCTGACAGAGGACTTGAGAAGCAGCAGATCTCAGAATGGGTAAGCTTCAAACTCTGATTGTCTGACTTGTTGAATTTATCCATCACGCTGCACCATGAGTACTTTCATACATCTTAAGGCGGATTTGTTCATTGCGGCTCATTTTTGTTCCATCGTCCTTGCTCCCCCGTCAGGAGCAGGTTGGTCCATTGAAATGCAGAATGGGTACTTGGAAGGGTTGTGAGAAGGAGGGGAGGACGGTCACAAGGCATTTCCTCCTGACCCACCCCCCTTGAGTGACTTAACTAAACGCATTTGGCTCAGAGACCATGTCTCTCCTCCAAGCCATCCTTCCAGTACTGGAAGCAAGGGTTTGAACTAACACCCCACTGGCTCAACCTCCCAATGTGCCCCACTGCTCCCGTTCCCTGGTGACAGATTGCCATGTTTACTCTACCACATGACGCCATTAAAACCTGTTACTGTGATCTCAGACACTGGGATGGAATTAATTATTGACTAATGACACCAAACGTGGCTGTGAGGGCGACAAGAGGGGAATCTTAGCGGCTTCCTCCCCTGCTGGGTTCACTCCCGGCTGAAGATGAGCAGAAAGTTACGCAGTGGGTTTGGGCTCGTCTGGCAACAACAGGTCTCGGAATATTGTGATCCAGTAAAAAGAAATCATTCCGTGAAATGTTTTCCTACTGGCACGCTGTCGGTTATCAGGCAGCAGGTAGTTTAAGTGGCTCGGGAGGTTTTTGGCGACGGCGTTATTTTATTTTTCCCATCAAGGTCATTTTGTGTCTCACGTTAAGAGAAAAGCAGAGAGCTGACTGCAACCCTGCACAAGATTCAGATATCCAAAGAGGAGATGAAGGAGGATAAAGAGCATTGAATCTGATCGAACGCATCCGTTTTTCTTTTTCTACTTAAAAGATACGTCAGCTTTTATCCTCACTTGAAATATTCCGAAAATGTGGTGTGTTTTTTTTAATTGTCAAAGTGAGTTTTAATAGATCCAAACTAAAAATTCTGCCACTAATAATGGTATTGAATATGTGGATGTTTGTCAGAGCCATTGGTTACGAGTGATGTTGAGCAAACCGAGCCTACGTCTGAATGGAACATGAGGGGCATATTAATGCAACAAGAGGAAGAGCTACCATGTGGGCTGTGAAATTCCCCTATGTCACAGTGCCATGTTCATTCACATCTCAATCTAATGAGTGTATTATTGAGGCAACAGGTTGGTCTCAGTCCACCTGCATCCCCCCCTCCTCCCCGCCGCCCCATCCTCCATGTCTTCAGCACTCAGGTCGCGCCTCTGCGTTCCATGTCCTCAACAAAGTACAAAACACGGTGACGGGCTGCGACGGCTGACAGTCCGACGGCACGCTTTAGAGAAAGGTAGCAGAACCGTGGCCAGAAAGGTTTTACGGCGCTTCCTAACACCGCTGCCCCGCTCTACTGACGTCACCCCTATTGGCAGTTGAGAGGGATCGAACATGACGTCATTGCATCCGTATCAGCATGCAGAGGGGATTGTTTGTGCCCGTGCTTAAGTTCAAGTGTGCACCTGTGTCAAATGTTCACCATGACATCACCGCAACGTTGTCGGGTCAATCAATAACGCATGGGCACAAGCGCCAAATGTGGCTGATTGCTCCGTCGCAGTTTGCACTGAGTGGCACGAGGGCTTTCTTGGTTTTGACTGATTTCTAAGTAGAACTGCAGAAAATGGAGCTCTACCAAGCTAAGAGGAGAAACACATTCTGCTGCACAGTGACACTCTGTCAATCAGTGACTGCTAAAAGCCACTTTAAACCACAAAAGCCCCTCCAAAATGGAGGAGATTTAAACCATTTTGGCTCTATACCCTTTAAACAAATCTGCAGGATTGCTTCCCATATGTTCCCCACACGTCGGTTAATTACGACGGATAATTCTTTGTGGCTATTCACGAGCTGCTTGGATGAAGAGTTGGATGTAATTGTGTTCTGTCCTGATAGTTTGCATCTCGGGGTTCTTCTTTTTCTTTTTTTTTTTTTCTTGCATTCTGTCTTGTTTTGATTTCCGGCGTTTGGTTCCAGCGTGAAGCAGGATTACTTGACACCGAGCATTGACGGGTATTTATTCAGAGTGTTGCTAAAACTCCTTGAAAATGGTTAAAATTAGACCTCTGCAAACTGGAAAGGAGGTCATCATTTACTCCACATGAAAATCTGGGCCAGGACACAGAACATGCCTCCAATCGCTAATAGAACGTGAAAGCTGCAAATATTCCTACCCAAAATACCTGAGAATGTTTCCCCTTCTGAAAAATATCAGCAAAAATATATTACCAACCTTTCTCCTTGCTTGATCTAAAACACATATTAATGATATGTTTTTTCATTAATTATTTCTTTAATATTTTGCTTTTTGAGGTCATTCAGTGCATATATATGTGTGATGCTTAGAGCTGCTGTACATGATGTGGCCTTTTTCCCACTTTGTGTGTCTTTCCCCCAGAGGAGGGTGAGTACTTCCTGAAGGTGCTGATCCCCAGCTATGCAGCCGGCTCTATAATTGGCAAGGGTGGCCAGACCATCGTACAACTGCAGAAAGAGACGGGTGCCACCATTAAGCTGTCCAAATCCAAAGACTTCTACCCCGGTAAGAGGGAACACTCACTCACTCAATCAGACTGACAAATCAGAACGGCTCATAAGCATGTCAGGAGTCCTCCAACTCATCAGATGCTTTGGCACAAAAAATATTTTTTATCCACACCGTGAACTCAAGCGTCTTCGAGAATAAAACCGGATCTGGATGCGTCGCTTGTCCAAAGCACGTCTGCTCTCTAGTAATCTGGTGTCAACTCGACGTGTTGGTGTCGTTCCAAGAATTTGCGATTGCGATCTGACCTGATGGGACCTTGAAGCAAGTATGTGTCGCTTTCAAAATGGCGGCTCTCTGAGCTGCTGCGGTAACACTACCGGACCCGCAGCAGAGGTTGGTTAATTTGACTTCTAATCAGCTGCTCAGGGGGAATCTGACAGGCCGCTTCATCCCGCTCTCGTTGCTTCCACTGGTGACAGTTTGTTGCGGCGCCGGGGCGTTTTTCTAGCATCTGAGCTAAATGAAGGAGAGGAAACTGATTGAAAGTCTGGAGCCGAGCTTCACTTCTCTCTCTCATTACATATTGATGTTTCGAACTTCTTCCAGCCACCTCTGTGTTGCGAAATCCTTCTGAGCTGTAACAGACATAGGGTAACAACAACAGGCTTTAGTACAGCAAGCTGTCATTCTGAGAGGTCTGACAGAGTTTGACTTGGTTGCCATTTGGTGGTGACAGAGGAGATGTGCGTATGTTGCCCTCGGGTGAAATAACAGATATACTGACGCTATTTTGGTGTCATTTAGTCATCTGTTCTGGAAGAATAGGTGGAGAGGTGATTATTTCAGCTGAGCCAGTTGTTCAAACCTTCAGAAAAATTACAGCTTACATGTAATTGCCGTATTTGGAAAGGAGGGACGCGAATTCTTTGGCTAATGTGGCGAAAATGACATCTGGACTTTGTATGGTAAAGGATTCTCCAAGTATGATTACTTCAGATCAGGGCTGTCAAAGTAATTTTTATTTTGAGCCAAATCAAATATCTGAATGTTCTTAAAGGGCCGGTTGTGCCACAGTACATTGTTAAAACCAATTCAATTGTTAAAATATCAATAAATCGCTGTCCCTCCTGGAGTTTTGAAATTTTTTTTGTGTTTTTTGCAATCAAAATGACAGATTTTGTGGTGCCAATTTAGAAATGTTTGTAGGGAATTTTTTTATATTTGCGCTAATGTATGATGATAAATTTGACTTTTTATTACAGACAACATTTATGTTTTTGAACGGTCAGAGCAGAGAACCCACAAACTCCATGCAGGCTGGGATTTTAACCATAATAAATATCACAACTATTTCACTTTTTCTTCTTATTACTGATGTTTATGAGGTAAAACAAAAATAACAAGCTAATATTGTTAGCTGGTTATTTAGCTGAGTTATCTATTTGTTCAACCAGTCAGCAGATATAAAATAGCATTGTCTCAGTAATAGTGATAGGTGGCAATTCTTTACTTTGCACACTCTGACTGTGCATGTTTTTGTCCATGTCTACAAATATTTTTAAGCTGCCATCTTTTATTTTTCTATGTCAGGAAAAAATGTGGACACCTTCCTTGGCAATGTGCAGCAAGAGGTGGGGGAGGGGCATTACTCATTGCTCCATGCAGCCAGAGAAAACTCAGTCTGGAGTATTATAAACCTTGGTCTGCCATCGGTTCGATTAATGGACCTGATTTTATAAAATGAATCTGTAAGTCATATTACCTCCCTCATCGTTAGCCGTTGGATATTTTACAGACAGACTCTGTGTTTGTCGCTAGCTTGTGTTCAAGAACGTTTTACAAGATGGAGTCGTGTCAGGAGTTGAAATGTCAGCCAACCTGATTTTTCTTTAAACGAGGTAAAGCTTTGGACATACGAGCTGACAGCTCACCGCAACAAGTGGGGGAGGGGAAACATGCCCCACTGCTGCATTCAACCAAAAACACTCATGTTTTACTCAAACAAAAACAAAAATGTAAAACATAGTTTTTATTTAAAACAGAAAAACAACAGTTGTTCCTTAGGTGGCGTTACCATTTTGATTATTACTGATAACAGTGATCTCTGTAACATACATTTGTTGTTTAGGTTTTGATACATTGACTGCTGAAGCTGAAAGCTGTAATTAAGACCCGCTAAAATTAGACGCACACAAAAAATATTTTTCCATAGAGTGACAGAAGCATAACAAGCTGATGTTAGTTAGATAATTAATTGGGCTTCTCAGTCAGGTAGACAGCCTGCAGTCGGCAGCCTCTGGTATCTCACCAGGATTGTTTGTGGACCAGAAATATCTCAGAACTGTGTTTGCTGTTAGGAAGGGAGAAGTTCAGGAGCCGTCCTCCAGCCTATCGAGTGGCAGTGAGCAGCAACTATATTTAAATAACAAATATGACTTAAAACCTTTGACTTTGTAATTTAATGCCTTGAAATTGGACCTTTGCCTCTTTAAAAACTCCTGCTCTGTCTGAAACTCTGCCTTCAAGGAGCCATCCCAACATTGCTCAACTATGAACCTTTAAAAAACTTTTTTACCAGCATTTCCCTGAGATGTAGCAAAGAGGTCAGCAGATGCACATTTCCAGCAGGTGTTTGCTAATTGCTGCTGGCTAGTCTGAAGGAGCTGAGTGGGGGAGTCACGGGGGAAGGGATGCTCTGTGGGGCGAAAGATCGGAAGCTTGGAAACTGCAACTCCGAGGAGGAGCTGCATCTTGAAGGCGGCGCTCGGTCCAAGCAGGGGTTTTGCTATGGGAGATTAGAAGACTTCTCAAACATGCATGAAAGAATCAAAGCAACACTCCAGGTTTTGATGAGGGAATAACATTATAACATGATTTAAAGCTCAAAGAAGTTGATTCTATATAATCATCTTTAATAATTTCCCCCAAAGGTTGCAGATTTTATTTCGAAAGCTGCCTGATAATCCCCACAAAAGTCTATACCTGGCTGCTGTTGTGCATTTCTCCCCTAAAATAATAGTTTGGATATGCAGAGGTGCACATCCTAAGCATTCATTCTACTAAGAGTATCGCTCAAATATGGCAACAGGAGAACGTTGCACATGCAGCTCAGTGACCCCTGTCAGCGTGGAGGTCAGCGCCGATACATCTTACCGTCCAAACACCAAACGCTTGATTCATAGAGGAGCCTGCCGCTTTGTCCTTCATGCTTCAGAGGAGGTTTGTGAGCCGGCTGCAAATAACAGGTGCCAAGCGTCTCGCTGCTTATTAGGTCCAGATGTTCTCCGTAGAACCAATGCGAGCAAATAATCCTTATGTTGTTGTAGACATTTTATCAACCATAGGTACATTTAGAAAGCAAGATTGGTGCTTAAAGTAAGAAACAAGCAGTTGTAATTTGTTAGCATGCTCACAAATGAACTGTTTATTCAGGTGATAATCCAGATGTTTTCATATTTTGAATTCACTGCTGCTGTTGGGTGACAAAGGCAGAAAAACGCAGTTTCCCAGAACGCAATCCGAGTTATAAATGACTGCACTGAGCTTCTGTAGTGGGAATGGGCTGGCATGAGATTCTTATGGTATGACATAAAGCAGGATAGCAGCAATTATTCCCATTAAAAACAAATAGCACATTAATTATTACATTAAAAATAAGACTGTCCTCTAAATTTAATAAACATTCTGGAACCTTAGTAAATATGTTGTTGCGATGGAAACAGACTTGTTCAATAAATTAGAATATTATTGAAAAGTCTATTTATTTTAGGAGCTTTATCACTCAGTGAAACACATTATATAGATTAATTTTGACAGCCCTCATTTTTGTTTGTAATAATGGTTTTTCGCTTACAGCTAATAAAAACATGAGTTTGAAATTTTAATATTGCATCAGACCAAAAAAAAAAACAATTTTTGATAGAAATGTGGACCTAATAAAAAGTATGTTTAATGCCTGCTGGAAGGATATTATTTTCAAAAGGTACTTTTAATCTGACAAATCAGTCTCATCAGAATGTTGAATCTAATTTACTGAATATGACTCGCTTCATTTCCACTATCTGTGTTATTCATGACCATAATTCACAAACAAAATAATTTGTTTTGGAAGCAAGGGAAAACTGCAGCTGCCTCCTTTCAGAGAGCTGACTGGCAGTGTGCAGCAACAGGAGTTTAGCTGTGGCACTTTCTCTTTCATTTCTCTAAAATTACCTTTTAACTGTGAGAACAATAGGAAATGATATGCTTTGGCCCATCCCCCCCTGCATAGAAACATTTACAGGAAAATAATATAACGGTACGAGTTGGATAAAAAAAAAAACAGAACATAATTTAGATCTGGCCTGTTCTTTCAGAAATGTGTGTTATCTGTTCAAGTGAACTGCAGCAAGAAATCACTGAGGGGAGGACAGGAAGGGCATGTGCTTGCAAATATTTTTCTAAAAATTTATCTTCCACCCTGTTTCTGCTCGCCATGATGAAGGGCGCAGCGCGCGGGAGGACAGCTACGTTTGAGGGAATGCTCCGCAGATACCGAACACATAAAACGAGTCATATGTATCTTTATTTCTCATTTTAAGCCATGCATGTGTTCATAGGCCACCACCTGCTCGCCACCATCCCCCCCGACTCATTATTGTGATGAGTGAGGAGAGGAGTTCAGGGAGAGGGTGCTGGCAGGAATTTGATTGGGTGGTTACTCTGGCCCACACAAGTAAAACGAAGCAGCTGCTGTTGTACAGTAAAGCCCCGCTTTGTGGAAGTCGGTGCAGCCGAAACTTTGTTGCCTCAAGTGTCGACAGATTGAAAGGTCTGCGACGACAAAGCAACACAAATTTAAGAGTTTAAGGGATCATTAAAGGGATAGTGATGGGTTTTTAAAATGAGTTTCTGTTGAAGTGTTAGAATCTTACTCACAGCCGATGGCTCTCTTTGTTTTATATAACTATAGATTACTTGAGGCTAAAGCTAAAGGCTAGTCAAAGAGTGACCAAGAACATGAGAGACCACCAGTCAGTTTACATCAGTATGCAGCATTTAAGAAAGTACATGGTTCAGATGATTTTGAATGCAACAGAATATTAACTAACACAAGAGAATCCCACAAAAACACATTTCCTTCACCTTTATCTGATTTTTTAAGAATTAAACTTTAAAAAGTGCATCAAAATACATGCTGTTATTTGGTGTCTTAACAGACTGGACAGTGTGAGAGTTCTGTCTATCAGTCCGCCACCTCAGTGCATTCATTTCAATTCATTAATTAGCTTGAAATTAATCGCTTTTAGCCTTAATAATCAAAAGTTCATGCCAGAGCCTTTGTAGTCGTGCGTTTCTGGTAGACCCTGTTAATCTGACACACAAGCGACATCCGCAAACAACAGCGACACTCAGCGAAGTAGCGATGTGCAAGTTGTGCTAAAACCAGTGATCCCACCAGCGAAGCTGTTCAAGCCTAAAATAAAATAGCATCTCGATGCTAAACGTGTCGTAGCAGCACAGACGTCTCCAACGCTAATGTCTGCATCCATGTTTCTAAATAAGGTTTTCTTTTCTTTTTTTTCAAAAGAATTTGTCAATGAATGAGCAGATTCCAGGAAAACCTGATCGCTGAGTGATTATAGTAGCACTTTGCACAAATCTGATAGTTGAATAACCTAAAAACCAGATTAATAAGTTGTAATATCTTTGTGTTATAATTTAGCAGCAAAAAGGGTTTTTGAATTGAAAATGTTGCTTCTTTTGTTGATATATAGTTTTTTATTAAAAATGTGATTAATTGAGTAAATTACAGACTCTATAATTAACTCAATTAAAATTTTTAACTGAGTCCCACCACTAATTAAAAAAACATTAAAGAGAAGTTGAATATTTATATGTCAACATTCTGCTGATTAACGATTATCAAGGAAACACCTCCCAATCGGAGCGGTGCATCTCCGGCCTTAAAACAAAACGTTCTAACAATGTTCCACCGAGTTCATACCGCTGACCAATCACACTCACGATGGCAGACCAAACCAATCAAGGGTCAATAAGCACTGAGGCCATTTTGTCCTGAAATCCCTCCGCGACGGCTCACAGTCAGCCTCTCACCCTCCATGCGTCGCCCAGCCGCCCGGCAGAAGAAATCAAACCTGAATTAAATGTCATAATGGGGAAGTGTACAACTGGGTCCTGCAGTTACCGAGATGGATGAGTGGACAGAGTGAAGGGAGTGGATGATGCATGATTGCAGGAGGGTAAGGGGACAAGGGGCAGGCCCAGAAATAGCCTCTCCCAGCTGTACTCAAGCTGCTCGAACACACGCCAAGTTTCCTTTTCCCTCCTTGCCGATCATTGTTGTGCTTAGATTTGGTTCCTGGTAGTTAGGAGAGTTTTAGGCCAAGTGCGATGATGTCATGCTTCATTTTTATCTATTTCTGTTTTTTGTTGTCATTTGTTTTTCTGCATGGTTTCTCCCTGCACCAAGCTGCTGATTTTGATTTCTTATTCTCTGGCTTGAGCCCATGTTCTCTGGTGCATTGTTGAGTTGCTAGAGATACGATAAACATGACACACTACGCATTCACCCACTTGCACTTTGCGTTTCGCTCATGCAGGCGGCCTACGCACACCTACTAACACACATCCGCATATTTAAGTAGCTGCAAAAAAGGGCTGTGGGAGTTCTCCTTTTGGACTTAAACTTAGAAACAAAACTTCGCCCTCTTGCCTTCTGCGGCTTCACCAGCCAAATACATGCACACACTGTTTGCAGCATAACACTCCGTTGTTGGAATGTCACAAAAAACACTCAATTAAACAGTGAGGTTGTGTGAAAGAAAACAGAGTGAAAGGAAAGCTAGAAATGTCAGCAAGCGCAGAGACGAGGGTTTTTCCCAAACGCCTCATGTCTCGATGCTGATTTCATCCCTTCTACAATGACGTCATGGGTGGGATTGTAAACGGACTGAAACTGGAGCTTTTACTTCCCCACATTTGTCTGGGCCTCTCTGGTGAATCACGGCTCAACTTTGATCTGAAACAGTTGCTGTGTTGCTGCGTGGTTCTATTGTTCATCTGATATACGCTAACATCTTGTTTAGAGATGTTACTATTGACTGGCGGACGAGCCTGATGCTGCGCTCAGCACGGCGACAACTGCTGGGATTTCTTTAGTTCTTGATATTTGTAAAGGTCTGCTGATCAGAGCAATGTTTTTGAAATAATAATTGGCAGAATATTGATACCGCATATTAACTCTTTGCATAGCAACAAGCAGGTTAAATAACCAGAAATGGACTACTTCTATATTTTGCCTTTTCAATGACGCCATCTTGTAGTACTTTTTTTTTTCCATGCTACAAAGTCTCAAAGGCAAGAAATATGATTTTTTTTTTTTTATGATGCAGCTATTTCCCATAAGTGTGAAGTAAATCAATAAATTATGAGTTGGCTTTTACTATAACAGTGACTTCCAAGAAAGATAATTGAATCTTTAATTGCAATAATTTGCACGGCAATTAATTGTCTCCTAAAATGATATGATTGTGACAGCCTTAAGCAGAGGCAGCTGTAATCCCCCTGGGAAATTATTCAGAATTAACTGAACGTTTCTGAAAAGATCTGGAACGGCTACAAACAGACATTAGCTTAAACCTGAAGTTTGAACATCTTTTGATGCTTTCGTCCTGTTTCCCATTAAGACGTTCAGAAAGGCTCGTTTACGATTAGCTGCTGTGCTGAAGGAGGAAGAAAAGATGTGGGGAAGTGGTCGTTTAGTTAGGAATACGGCTTTATTTACCGGGTTTTTACTATGTTTGCTTTGCAGAAGGAGTTGGAACCCGGGTCACAGAGTGACGTTGTATTCGGCTTAACCATGTCAGGAAGCCTGTGGGATTCGCTAGCATTTGTAGTCAGTGAGCCGGCTGTTAGCAACACAAACCCATAACAAGATATTCCTCAACATTTTGGACAAACCAAAGCTAGGCCGATATATTTACCCATAAAGACAACACAGTCCTCTCCTGGTAAAAGTAAGAGCTACACGTAAACGGATAATTACTAAATGTGTGTTTTATAAGCCCTGCAGCCGTATCGTACTGAGGAACTTCTTGCTTCTCGTGTTGGAATTAAATCATCAGGTTTAATTCCAGTTTGGTGTTGTGACTCACTTAATTATACGTCGACTCTTGTTCTGAGTTCCAAGTCAGAAATATTTTACTCGCGTAGCATTCAGAAATAGTTCAGGCAAAAAGCAAAAATACTTATATACTTGCAGTAGAGATGCTTCAGAGATCTGTGGCCGATTTCTGATTCCTGTTTCTGTCAAACTTTGACCTGCTAGTGTCTGTTTAACTCATTTCTGTTTGTTCTGGGAAACTAATTAACAGCATTTATTCTATCCCTCCTGCCACAAGAGGTCACTGATTATTTATACAAGGAGCAGAGGTGACGTTCCACTGTGTGTGTGGGGGGAGGAGACACTGTTAGATTGTGTTTAATTCATTTAAACCGATGACATGATTTGAAGTTTCTAAATGTTAGCATGTTGTATTAGCAGTAAGCGCAGTGGGCATCTTCTGCTGTCACTAATTTCAGGTTCTGTGTGTATCTCCAAGGGAATCTACATTCCTACCTTAACTCTGAGTTTCCCAGAAGGCTGACAGAACTTCCTCCATGTTTCACACCATAAAAGAAAGCAGCTCTGCTCTAAGATGCTCAGCCTTTCTGGGATCTCCTCCGGGCTAACTAATCTTTTGCAAATTCAATGGAATCTCCAAAAACTGGAATGAATTGATGACTTGACATCCTGTGGAAGACGTCTCTCCTGAACAAGTCAGGTTCAAAATGACCAAAACTACAAAGGTATGAAAAGGCAAAGGGAGGAGAGGCCGTCAAAGTCTGGCTGTCTGTTGTAGCAGCTGACAAGCGTCGGTAGGAAGAACAGCTTCATTTAAGTGAGTTTACATAACTGAATGAGCAGTTTGCTGCGCTGCATGGCTTGCTGTGGAGATGTTTTAATTCCTATATGCTTAGACCAAACATTTAGAAGGTTTTGCAGAGCGATAACTGAGCGACAGATGAGCTGCATGAAGCTTCAGCAGACAACCAGAAGCTTATCTGGATTACAGGAAGTTGCTTTTGCTTTTGTGCAGGATCTGGAAATATGCAGGATCTGGAAATATTAGTTTGTTTATAAGACAAAAGGGTCTTGAAAGGGAAAAAATTAAGACCTGGAGAGGAGAGACTGCTGCTACTAGTGATGCTAGCTTCCCTAATGGTGCTACTCACTAATAAAGTTATCTTAAACAATTTTAAAAATATATATGTCTTTGGTTTTGTTGTTGGAGTCTTACACCTCTGTGGTTTTCTGAAGTTTGTTGTGCATGTACGAAGCAAAGCGTAGAACAGGAGGCTGGTTTTTACCAGGCTGGTGCACCTCTTGACCAGACGTCACTATTATCCGTCCTGGTGGATAAAAGTCCCCCAAAGTGGAGCTTTGATCATTTCTTCACCATTTATGGAGGAAAACATTGGACATAAAGCAAATCCATCTGTGCTTTGAAGACCTATTTCACTAGACTACATGACAGCAAATGTTCGCGATGAGCATGTTGATTTTCATACAAGGTCACACGGATTGTGCGAACCTCTGGCTGGGATGTGACGTAATCCACAACTGTTTCTGGTTAGCTTGGTGAAAATGGAAGATTAACAATAAGGTCTCACATTTTGAAGTGACTGCTTACATTTTACAGACATCCCATATGGCAACAATGTGACGCGATGAATATATTCAGCTTTGACATTTGCAATAAAAGTGTTTCAGCTCGGTTTGTAGCAGGGATAATATCATCGGAAAGCTGCTGATGTGTTGACAGTAATTACGGGGGTATTCTACGTGTGGCGGTGTGAGCAGTCCTAATAAATCAAACAAAGCTCATTCTGTGCTAGATTTTCATCTCGGAAACCGTCTGCCAGCTGCCTGAGAAGTGCTGGAACTTTTGCACTTTGTTATCAAGATGGAGAACGTGAGAGGCTTTGGTCCTGTGGGGAAAGCTGGAGCCAGAGATGTGTGCTCTCCGGGGCCCTGACACATTTTTTTTCTCCCCCTCATGACAGCAGTAGGACGAGCAAACTCCGAGCGGGACTCGATGCGCGCACACCTATCACAGCGAAACGCCTCACTCTTGCAGACAAAAGCGAGGCGAAAGCTGATGCAAACGTTTCAGGAAGTGGAAAAAAAACCGGACAGAGGTTATTGTGAGATCCAGAGAGTTTCATGTCCTCTTTGTGTGTCTCATCAACAGCAAGAGGCCTCTGCTTCAGCATTTAAGCACCTTTGCTGTCTAGGGAGATGTAATGTCAGTCTTTGAAAGCCTATGGGTTGCGTAGATGTGTAATTCAAAATTACTGTTCCAAGCAGAGCGACTTCCTCTCTCAGCATTTAGTGTTGGGAAAACCGAAGAAAAAGCAATAAGCAAGATTACTCAGGGCTATGCATCTTCTAAGTGTGTTCTGCTTAGCTGAAGATGACCCAATTCATATTCTTCTGCATCTAAGGCGGCATGGTGAGAGGCCGCCCAGTGTGAGAAAATTACTTAAAAATAAGTCGCATATATATATTTTTTTTATACTTCATGGAAATGATCCTGTACGCATATGCTGGTTCTTTCTTCTATTCTGGTTCTGATATCTTTATGCATTTTGTTTTTACCTACAATAATGGAGGCTATCAAAGGGATTGTTAAACAAGAAAATATCTAGTTTTACCATTTTCTGCAGTAATTCCTGCATGGTGGACCAGTTATTAGCACTGGTGCCTTGCAGCAAGTAGGTCCTGGGTTCAAATCCTAGCCTGGGGTCTTTCTGCGTGGAGTTTGCGTGTTCTCCCTGTGCCTTTGTGAGTTCTTTCCTGGTACTCTGGCTGCACCCCATTGTCCAAAAACATCCCAGGTTAATTGGTTTGTGTAAACTGCCCTTGTATATGAGAGTACAAGCACAGTCCTGTCTCAAGGGTGTACCTCTCGAACAATCACCATTGAGAATAGATGCATCCTGCTCAACCCCGCAAGGACAAGCGGGTACAGACAACAGATCGAACTCCATTAATTTTCTGAAAATCTAACATCCACATTTTCCTTTAGCACTTTGAAACCTAGAACTCTTACCATGTTTAACAGGTTGATGTTAAAGAAAAGGCCAGATTTAAAGAGCTTCTTCCTGTAGTAATTTAAAGGGTGAACATGAAAGTCCCCAATTTCTACTTGTAGTGACAGAGAGATATGTCAAAGTGTGCAAGTCTGCTTGTTTCATAAAGCTCTAAAAGAACGCTAGAACACAAACAGAAAAAAGTATTGTGGCAGTCGGTAAGTATTCTGGATTTATTTTAACCCGCTTGTGTTTGCTTCTGGATATAGAAGCTGCGCTTAACTGAAACTCTACACTTAAATAAAACAGCAGCGAGGAACACTGCAGTTATATCCAGATATTTACTTGCCTGGAGGTGCCGTATCCACCTGTATTACACAGAAATTCAGCGGGAATATCATGAGAATGTCAAATTGTTTAGGAAGGAGACGGGTTCTCTGTCCCAGGTATAAATATGTTTTAGTGCAATATTATCAACCCCAAAACAAATGCAAAATACCTTATGAAGATACTGGTTGATGCTGATAAGAGAGTCATTATGAGTCCTGCATTGACATGGGGCGACGGGAAGATATTGCTTCAAAAAGCTACGTAAAACATCAGATTACATTTTGCAAATGTATTTAGGAACAAAGTTTTGAAGTGTTTGACCATAATGACCAAGCAAACCTAAGAATAGTATAAAGTACAAGGACGGTGTCATCACGTATGCTCAAATCAAGCTTGAGCATATACGAGTCTTGCAAATATCCAACTACCTTAAGCAAAACAGCAAATTAGTTTCAAAGTCAATGTTTAGGAGTGGTTGTGCAAAAGTCCTAATCTTAATCCCATGGAAAATTTGTGAAGAGTTGAAAAGATGTGTGTGTCAGGAAGGTAACCTACAAACCTACCTGGAGGAATGGGCCAATATTCCAGCAAACTGTGGTGAAAAGCTTATGGGGTCCAAAACATTTTACTCAAATTCTACCAGAAGCTAAGGACATATATGTTTTGTTTCATTCTCTCTCAACACTCAGGCCTTTAGAAACAGAAATAAGCTACAACAGGAAAAGTTCAGTCTGATTTAACCTCAGACAGTTCTTATACAGTCTGTGTCTATTTTTGCTAACGCGACGGAAAACAGATCTCCATTTTCTGCTTATACATTATCACTGCGGCACTGCCACAGGAAGTTAGAAAAGTTTGAAAACTTCCTCAAGTCATCACATAGTGACTCATGGATGCATTTAGTCATGCATATTGATTTCTCCAAGGTAACCGTTTGCCAGATAATTACTGTACACAGTGTATTCCTTGGTGTTGCTGAGGATGTTGTGTTTAAATTGGCTATTAATTTCCTGTGTGATAAATGTTTCTTTGGTAAGGAGTCCTAAGCTGCCGGTGAGCCGGCGTATTGAAAACCAAATCTACTCTCACTGTGTGTGAGAAAGCAATGGAAGAGACTCTCCACAGATCCTACAGGAAGGATTATTTTAAGAAATATAACGTTCTTCTTGTCATCTAGAACAGAACGAGGAAATAAACTCAAATACGCCTTGTGTCGTTTCCAATTTTGAACACAGAATTTCTTCTCAGTTCTTGTGATGCTTAAACTGACCAGCAGTCTGTCCACATCCATTATTCAACATTTCTGTAGCACAACACAGATTAAATCTGACAAATGCATTTTCTCTCTATTGGTTTCAGGCTGTCCTGAGTGCATGTAAATTGGTAAACGACAGACGCAGACTTGTACAGCAAACCTGTTAAATATCATCTCATCAGGTGGTCTTTTTTACAGATTTTACTCAGAGTAGGAATCCAAACTTTTCTCTTGGGTTGCACACAGATATACGTCAAGCCGACACACATGCACAAAAAAGAATCTGTAGACGTCCTCCATTCTTCCAAAGGACAGGCAAATGTTGCCAAGAGCAAGATGGATACATAAAAAGGAGAGTGTTGTAGAAATCGTGCAAGCCAGTATAAAAGACTTGGTGTTGCATCACCTGTTTCCATGGCTTGGGCCCTTTACCATGGCAACAGAATGCCAGTTGGGTCGTCGATGTGGGCGTAGAAAGAAGCCTGGAGGAAGAACAAATGTGTGTTTAGTCTATTAACGCTGCAAGGCAAGGACAGGCTCAGGATTACAGCACAGTAAGTGTTACATCATCGAAGAGGAATCCTTCTCCCCCCCGTGGCTCGCTAACTAAGCAGTGTTCACTCTTTCAGCTGTTTCTCAGTTGATTGTGCAAATGGAGAGAGTGAAGAATAGCTCCATTTAACGTAGAGGACCATTCATTGCATCCAGGACTTCTAATTACAAATGTAGATCTTAGTTTAGCCACAAGCAAATCCCTCAAATCTGCTCGCCAAGTGTCCACTCAGAGGACTGTAATTGTCGCCCATTGATCACGTTTGTCCTCTTCTGCCTCTTTTATCACAGGAACAACTGAACGAGTCTGTCTGATACAGGGTACTGTCGAAGCCCTCAATAGCGTCCACAACTTCATTGCAGAGAAAGTCCGCGAGATGCCCCAGAGTGCCCAGAAACCAGAACCTGTCAGCATATTGCAACCACAGACGACGGTTAACCCTGACCGTGTTAAACAGGTAAGAGTCTGTTGAGTTGGCAGCTAGATCCTTGAAAAGGAACAAACGGTTGCAAACCTAAGCTGGTCTCTCCGATGCAGTAGTTGTTTATAGTTTAGTTGAGGAACACAAAGTTTTTAAAGCAGCTGTAGCTTTTCCAAGGGTTTCAATGCCTAATATTTCTTAACAATAGGAGCGTTAAGGTGTGAAGTAGCTCCTGAACACTTTGGTTGTTACCTATCCTACTTGTTCTGTGGTCTGTGACCTACAGTGTGGTAGGGTCAGGAAAATGTGAGTGTATGGGGTTATTTTTACCTGCAGTCTTCCATAGCTAGACAGAACCATGTGGCAGTGTGGCAGCTGCAGCCTAAACCCCAGGGATTAGCAAACTGCTGAGTAGAGTGAGGGCTGGTGTAGTACTCTGACTCAGTTAGAGATACTCCTCTTATCCATTTACCATTAATGTTGTGCAATCTTGCTCATATTTCCTGCTTTTGCTACCACAATCTTTCTATGTCTCTGCAGGCCAAATTGATTGTACCCAATAGCACCGCAGGGCTGATCATTGGTAAGGGTGGTGCCACAGTGAAGGCGGTGATGGAGCAGTCGGGAGCTTGGGTACAGCTCTCTCAGAAGCCGGAGGGCATCAACTTGCAGGAGCGGGTGGTGACCATCAGTGGAGAGCCAGAACAGAACCGTAAGGCTGTGGAAATCATTGTGCAGAAAATCCAGGAGGACCCTCAGAGCAGCAGTTGCCTGAATATCAGCTACTCCAACGTCTCGGGCCCAGTGGCCAACTCCAACCCCACCGGCTCCCCTTACGCCAACACAGCCGAGGTGCTGCCCAACGCAGCCGCAGCAGCTGCCACTGCCTCCAGCCTTCTAGGTCAGGCCGGATTGACAGGAATGGGTGCCTTCCCTGCCACCATGTCCAGTTTCTCTGGCAACGATCTGCTGGCCATCACCTCAGCCCTGAATACACTGGCCAGCTACGGCTACAACACTAACACCCTGGGCCTGGGTCTCAACCCCGCAGCTGCCTCTGGAGTCCTCGCTGCAGTGGCAGCTAGTGCCAACCCAGCTGCTGCCGCTGCGGCTAACCTACTGGCCTCCTACGCTAATGATGCCTCCAGCAGTGCCGGCCACCCCGCTACAGGCCTCGGTGGGTTCTCCCTGGGCTCGCTAGCAGCTGCTACTGGAGCTTCCAACGGTTACCTAAATGCTTCATCCCCATTGATGGCTTCCTCCCTGTTGGCAACAGAAAAGTTGGCAGACGGAGCCAAGGACGTGGTTGAAATTGCTGTGCCCGAGAATCTGGTGGGCGCCATTTTGGGGAAAGGAGGGAAAACACTGGTAGAGTACCAGGAGCTGACAGGAGCCCGCATCCAGATCTCCAAAAAAGGAGAGTTCATTCCAGGTACTCGGAACCGTAAAGTTACAATAACAGGGTCGCCGGCCGCTACACAAGCAGCGCAGTATCTGATCAGCCAGCGGATCACGTACGAGCAGGGCGTGCGCGCTACCAACCCACAGAAGGTGGGCTAAAACGAAAGCGAAGACAAAAGAAGGAAAGGATGAAGACAGAGAATAGAAAGGAATTAAGAGAGTCAAGAAGAATAGAAAAAAGAAATGTCCAAATATATGTTCAATATTTCAGTATCAAACGAGAGAATTACAAAGGAGGAGGTGGGGGAGACAACCAAGATAAGTGTGTGTGATTTGTGAGTGTGTTTTTAGGACAGAAGTCCTGATGTTTTTTAAAAGTTTGTGTCAAGTCCTTTTGACAATGGTGATCAGAGTAAGCTGAACTGGTCCACTGCCAAGTTGCAGATTCAGGAGTGAGGCTGCGGAGTCTCACCCTCCTCTAAAACCTCATTACTGTTTTCATTTTGTTCTTTTTTTTTTTCTTTTGTTGTTGTTGTTTTTTTTTTTTTGTTGGATTTAAGTCGGTTTGAGACCTCGGCTCCCGGTGAGCTGAGCGTATCAGATGAAGATCCGGCCAGCTAATAGAGCTGTTTTACAAACCTTGCTCTTTGTGTTCAATGCAGAAGGCATTGTTACCAGGGGAGAGGTTTTATGACAAGCACCTGAGCTCATCTCAGCTATTTAGGGCAGCAATCCAAGTATAATTTCTTTACAAGCAAACAAAAGCGCATCTATGTTGACGTGTGTCGAATTCTAGCTCATTTCATGACTGAAATGACAAAAAATTTGGGTATTTTATATTTTCATCCTTTAACTTATTGACATAGTCTCATTCAAACACAAGTAGATTATTTAAACCTGCGAATGCAGGTTGATCTGAATGTAAAAACAATTTTAGCCTGTTGCTATTTTTTTTTTTTTCTTTTTTTTCCTTTCCAGGGATCAAACGTTGTGTTGCAGTGAAAGAAATGTATAACTCAAACCCAGTCTGAACTGTGCGCTTGCCGTCTGCAGGTATAGTTCAGGGGTTGAAGAATCAATGCGAGAGGACAGAGGAGACACACAGGAATGTATAATCTATATTTTAACACAGACACACATAGAGAACGCTCCCACAAACGCACAAACACTAGAACATCATTTCATATTCAGCCACTGCTACAAACACAAAGAAATATGTTGTTGACGAACCCTTTCTTGGTGCTATAGGCTTAGATTTGTACCTCCTGTACCGTGGAATTCAAACGTTTCCACAACTTGAGTTTTTACTTGATTCAAAGTAGCCGTCGTGTCGTCCAGCCATTGGTAGCCCACTGGATCTGACCCGGCTTCTTACCTAATGACAATTGATTGAATTCAGAATATTTTGTGAGTCAAAGCAGTCCGGCTGTTCTAATATGAGTCCTTTGTTTTATAACACAAGCCGAACATCCTGCAGTAGATAACACCTGACATACTTTTTTGCCTTAGCCAGACATTCGTGACACCCAAGAATTATCTACAGGCTCAGACTTCCTGGAAGCAGTGGCAGTTCGCTAAGAGAACAAAAGCACTACACAAGCATTTTTTTTTGATAAGAAGAGCTGTAAGAACCTACATCTGTGAACAAAGAAGCTATTGCCTTTTCTGTAAGGGTACCAAATAGTCCCAACGTGGAGCAGAAAGCGAAGTTTTGGAGTCACTGTTCTGTGAGAAATGCTTCCTAATTGACATGACGACAAAAGAGAAATTTCTGCAGCTCACTTAAGCAGAATATTATTGTTCCCAACGTACGTTAATGCTCGAGTGGAGCATTTAATGAAACGTGACGTGTTTTTTGGATTGTTGTCTTTTATTGCCACTTTGCTTGTCTTGACAGTGGCAGGCCAAATGTCTGAAGCACTCCAAGATTACTTTGCATCTGACCCCCTCTGTGCTGCTATCCATAGCGTTCATCCCGAGTCTGCTGGCTCTCTAAAGACTGCACTGTGAGGCATTTAGACCGCAATGTAAAGTGTGTCTGTCCTGCTAGGGGTGTGAATACATCTTTATATGCACATTTATGTCACAAGATCAAAACCAATCTGCAGAGCCGGCCCAACGCTCCAAACATGGCCATCTTGTCTCTATTAGGTTAGCATATCAAGGACATGTCAATTTTTTAAAAAGACGTTAGCATATAGCCTCCATCCCAAGTTTCTTTGACAAACCTTTATCCAAGGGCATAGCATAAGTAAACTACGTAGAGCTCCAAGGCCAGCAGGGGGCCCCAGAGAGCACTTGACTTCTCAAAGTGTCAAATATGTATCAGTGTTTAGAAAGCATATGTCTATCTTTAACGTCGCTCAGAAGATTTAGCAATTTCTAAGAGTTTTAAATTCTTTTAAAAATTTAAATTAAATGTTGTCTTTAAAAAATGTATTTATTTTTATTTTTAAGATCTGACAAATGTAGTAACTGAAGTCATGTGGAGAGAAATGGTCTTTGATTCCAGCAGTAGTCCTGGAACGCAATTATTCAAATTAATTGGAAGTTTTCTAATTAATGTTGATTAATCTATTTTTTTTAAATCAGCGATACTTTGCAAGTTTGTCAATCCTAATTGATTTTGGCTCATGACTAAATCAGTGAGTCGATTTCTACATGTTTTAAGTGATCAGGTCAGATATAGATTTGCTTTATTTGGCTCTGAAGTCTAGGTGTAAGCTGTACACAACCATGTTCTTATTTCAGCTGCCTTTGTGGGAAAAAAAAAACATTTCCGCCCAACAAACCAAGCCAAGTCCTTCATCACTGTTCACCAAGCTCACACATGTCCTGTTCATTGACTTTAGACTTAAGGTGCATTACTGCCTCCTACTGGGCTGGAGGGTGTGGAACAGTTTTACCAATGTGCCAAAAACTTAAGAGAACTGCAATTAATGCATTGTCGTTTTTTTTTACCCACAATTTTGTCTATATTTAATTAATCAGAATTAATACGATTAAGTTCTAGTTAATGGTCTTAATGCTAGTTTTTTTTTGTTCATTTTTTTTCTTTGTCCTGCTTTTGTCTACGCTGGTGCCTAACAGACAAATAATGTGAATAAAGCAAATAATTTGAAGGTCGAGTGAAACACACTCTGTGATTAAGAAGTAACTGTTGTCTTATTACTAAAGAATGAACAAGAAAACAATCAAGCTTGGGCAGTTTAAATAGGCGTTACTGGTGCCTTGGTGGAGGGGCTTAACTGGAATCGGGCCCCAAATGAAATTCTGCTTGGGGCCCCGTACGGTCTTGGGCCGGCTCTGCCTTACTGTACCAACAGAGAGGATTTCTCCACACATGTATTTATTACACCTGCGTCTTTTGACTTTTTTTTTCCCCCTTTACTAAATTTACCCATCTTCTACCGACCCAAACTGAACCTCCCCGGTCGTCGTGCGTCCGCCTCCCTGTTGCTCTAAGGGACATTTCCGATACAGTCGCCATCAACCCAAGCTCTGTGATCAGCTTCCTTAATGCAAAGCTGTGAGGGTTGGTGCTGAGTTGTGTGAAAGAAATTCAGACGCTCCCAGTTTTCAGGAGAATCTGATGAATGGACGTTTTTGTTTTTGACGAATCGTGTGTGGAAGAAAAAAAAAGAGAGAGAGAGAAGTAAGCAGATTTCAAACTACTTTCAAGCAACTCTTTGTGTGTCAACATTCTGCGTGGCAATACAAGCGGTGGGCCTTTCTTCCCACCTCACGTCTCTTCCTTTCACTCTGTGCTTGGAAGGCCTCACAGTCATCCATAACTACAATCTGGCCACCTGTGAAATCATTGCATAAGCGAACCTTTTACTGCCCGAGATTTTAGCATATAATAAGATAAAAGCACAAAACAAGGGGGTGTTTTATCAATGCAACTGGACTGTTGGACTCCAGAGAGCTTCTCCTTCAGAGCTCCCTGATCCATACATTGTGCCAAAATCCGTTTCCTCTCCCTCCCATTAACGTTCCTCTTCCTCCCGATGTTTTCGTTCCCCTGCACGCCCTCCCGTCTGCGTTCTGAGGCTCCTCCTGCGTCCCCAAGCCGCCTCCGTCTGTCCGTCCTTCCCTCCTTACACTGTGCTCTCCCCCTCTTTCTCCTTCCTCTTGTCTTGTCGTCTCATGGGCGATGTGTTGGACGCGCCGTGGGTGGGAGTTATGCACTACGGGGTTGTAGGGGTATGAAAATGTTTTCCCAGGCCGCAGAGTTCACGAGGCTAAAAATGCACAGAAAAACACCTGCCTCCAAAACTGTGACACCCACCGAGACCAACCAGCAAACGTTAGCTCAAAAGTGTCAAATTTTTTTTTCCTCAGCGGGAAGAACGAAGAAAGATTTTGTGGGTGAGGGGGGAATAGGTTTGGCCTTTTAAAAGGAAGGAAAAATTTTTTAGTTTGTTTTTATTTTATTTTATTTTATTTTTTTCAAAACTAAAAGGCAAATCTTGGCAGAACGAATATTAATCCGATGGCCGAGCTCGAGCTCTAAACAAAAATATTTCGGACAGAATGCATAAGACACGCGGGAGAGAGAGAGAGCAACGTGGGAACTTGTTTGTGACCTCAAGCCGAAACAGTGACATCCTTTATGCATATCCTGTTATCTGAAAAATGACTAGAGCTCATTTCTGTGGAATACAATATGTCACGTCATATGATCTATATGTACTTTATTGTAGCTATTCTAGTTTGTAGTCCAAATGCAGTCCAGCGTTGTCAATACAATGTGAAAACTATGTTATATTTGTGTGGATGATGAGAGTGCCAACTAAGCCTGACTAAGATTAGCTTCGCAGTTTGTTTGTGCATTATGATGCCTCATCATCGAGCGGCGGTGTCCATATTTCTGTCACTGATGATTTAGTTTGACAGTAAGAAAAATGTTAAGAATATTGGAAGCAATATAGTAGCATGTTGTCCTGTTTTGTGTTTTATGTCTGTTGTATGAACCTTTGAAATTACTAAGATTTTGAATGAATAGGTTTACATGTACTTCTTTTTGTAAGTTATGAAAATGCTGCTATTTGATAAGTAAACTATACAAAAATATTTTAGTGGAAAAGATGTCTGGTCTGTTGATTAGAGACGCGCGCTCCGACGGGGTGGAGCATTAAGCCGAGGTGTATAGAGCGCTATACAGTATTGGTAAGATAGTAAAAGTAATAAATAATAGACTCCATAGTATGACCTGTGCCAAACTAGACCTCCGCAGCTTCTGAATTTGTAGATGTGCGATCAAATGTTAGATATCAATAACTTGTTTAGAAGTGCTGATCAAGTGCCAATCAAACACTTATCTTTTAAGTTAAGAAAAGATAATCAAACGCATCACTTAAGAAAACAAAGGACAAAGAACTTTTTTGTGCATTGTTTTATCCCATAGGTACATAGAGTAAGAGTTAAAGGTTGTGATTTTTATGGATCCATGTTGTTTTACACTCCATGCATCCCTCGTGTGTTCGTTTGACCTGTGGCTTAAGTACCGCTGTTTTTTCTCACAAATGTCTCTATAGGCCAGCATGGACTAAGCATAACATGTTATAAGCATCCATAACATAGCCATTAACAATCAAACGATGTGTTTGTGGAGTTCGGTGTTATCTTTTTTGCACGTCTTCTATTGCATGGTATCAAAGTAAAAATTATGGAGGAAAAAAAAAAGAAAAAATGGGGGGGTAAAAAAAAAAAAGTCTAAAAATTTTGCGAGGAGTCTCGCAACATTCAGAGACATAAACGCTGCATGCAGTCAAATGTATATCTCTTTGAGTTGAACTCACCTCATGTTAAAACTGTTGGATCCTTATGTTGTGAGTTGGGAGGGAGCTCATTATCGTCGTGTTGGCCCGAAAAGAAAAAAAAAAAAAAAAGACACAAACATGAACACGCATCTGAGATCGGATTTCTCATGGGTCGAACTCATCTAACGTCATCTGAGAAGATTTTGTTTTTATAATGTTTTTTTTTCTTCTTTCTTTCTTTCTTAGATCCAGAGGAGGATTACAAATGTGAAACAAGCAAACGTGAAAATGTTACTCAGTGCATTGGCTCTTTGTGTTTTCAGGATCTCAGCTGGAACCTCATGAATATGCCACTTTCTTTCTTTTTTCTTTTTGTCACAGCTTGAAAGCCCAGATCTAATCTAATGAATGTACTCATTTTTTCTTGTATTCTTTTGATTAATTTTTGTAAAAAAAAATTTTAAAAAAGCATTTTTTTGGGGGGACGGCGGGGGTTTCTGTTGAATGTCTAACTGTCTTTAATGTAAATTCACGGCAGGAATGTCAACTACATGTAAAGTTAAATGCGTTTAAACGGCTCCAGTCAGGTAAAGGCCTCAGACGGCCGCAGTCATGAACCAGATATGCGAACACAACTTCCGATTCGCTGTCAACATTTTCCTGTTTGTTTGGTGTTGCATAAATGCACTTTATCGATGGGTGGGCGGGAAATGAGGCAAACCGTGTTGGCTTTCCACAACCATGTTGCTGTCATCCTTTGTTCTGATTTATTTCTTCTCCTTTTTTTTACCGTGTTGGGTCTCGAGAATGACGGGAAGGGCTGGAATCTCGGACAAAATAGAAAAGTAGCACCTGTTTCCTCTCTCTAAGGCTTCTCTGCCACATTCCCGGAGGACTGATCTCTACACTCGTGTCCACTTTGGTTTTAAATCTCAAATTAGGATTGTTGTTTTTTTTTTGTGTGTGTGTGTGTGTGTTGTTTTTTTTTCTTTTCTTGTTTTGCCAGAAGATTTGAAGTGAAGGGTAAAACATCAGATCTGAGAGACGTCCTTGGCACCAGCAACATGAAGAGCGACTCTGCCGCCCCAAACGGAGGAAAACCACAAAGGGAAAAAGCTGTGATTGGTTCAGGCCTGCTTGTATCAACGATTTATCCGTTTCATCGTTCCGTGTTTCGCATCCGAGCGCCAGACTAATTGGCAGCGTCATTCCAAAGGCAATTTTTTTTTTAATTATTTTTTTTTGTCGGTTTTGATTTTCACTCCAAATGTGTTCTGGACATTCATCCCCCTTCACAAGAAGGCTAGGACTGATTTTGAAACGCTACAAAACTGGCTACGGCTGCTCACTCCTCTCTTTGAACCAATTCTACCTGAGTCTCTCTTTCTCTCTGTCGATACCACGACTTGTTTCATTACGCCGAGAACCTGCAACTGTGTCCACCCTTTAAAACGGGTTAAGGCTTTTCTGGGAAAAAGGAAAAAAAAAAAAAAAAAAAAAAAGGATTCTTTTCCAACCAGACATGAGGCCATTTCTGTGTTTGACCCTCAGAACCTCCCATGGACTTTGTTGACCTTCTACATCCTCAGAACTCATGTGTGTGTTGGAGATTGAACTCTCAAGCTCTGGAAGACTGTTCTGTTCTGTTTCGTTTTGTTTTTTTCCTTTGACTGAACGCTTGCTTTATGTGTCAATGTAAGGGAAGCACATTTGTACTTTGCAAAAGTTCTCATGTCTTTAGGTTTTGGGATTTGCTTTGGCGTTTAACCTCCGTTCGCTCCATCTCAGACAAAAATGGACTGACAGCATAAGATCAAATATTTTCGGCTTGAGCAGGGAGTGATGTTTCGTTCATTGGGTATATTTCTCTTCGATACTTACAAGCGAGAACGGTTCCGTCTTTTCTGTCGTGACGAACGAGGAGAATCTGTGAAAGTCCGCAGCGTAAGGCTACCTAAAGGGCTTTCTCTGAGAGCATTTATACGAGTCTCTTGAACGTGGTTTGGAAAGAAAACGCCTTCTTGTGCCATTTTAAGGGAAAACAAAAAACGAGAAAGCTTTTTGTCAATAAGAGTGCCAAATAATCCCACACTGAGCCAAAAGGCAGCCAGCCGTCGTAACTGTTGGATCTGCGGGACGATCCCGTCCCGGTTCCGCTCCCCTATAAAAAGGAAAAAACAAAACAAAAAAAAAAACATCACCCTATTTGTGCAATGTTGGAGCTCACGTACCATTATTGTTATGCTGCCAGTCTGTTTTCTGCTTTGGTCAGAAACATCTCAGAAGCAGGATATTTTCTACAAAAAAAAAAAAAAAAAAGACAACAGCTACTACGGTGAGGGAATGAGAGGATTAATTACTCGTCATTGTTTCTGTTTGTTTCTTTGAGCATCACTCATAATAGATTTAACGGTAATGACTATTTAATGTAACTGTAGTACTGTGTTTGTAAAAGAAATTCAGTGAGTTGTGTTCTATGACTCGTGGACTACCAGTGAAGTCAGCATTTCAGTGTTAATAATTGAATTGTTTTTTAAAGATTATTTTTGCGACGGCAACAAAAGAGTCATTATAAATGTTCATTTTAACATCACTTGTCTTCTGCTTCCTTCTTTCTCCACCCCGGCCTCAGGTTGGTCGGACCTGCGCAGCAGCAGCCGACACGTTTCTGCTCTGACGCTTCCGCCATGACGCGAAATAAAAGGAGAGGGCAAAAATCTAAATGTATTTTATACCTGGTTTTTATACAGTGCCTTGGAAAAAAGGGATTCACATGCATTTCACAATTTTTGCACCGTCACAACTTTGCCCGTCACGACGGCAAATTTTGCCGCACGATAAATTGTCCCAGAATTTATCGCGATAAACGATAATGTTGTTTCTAGACCTTTTTCGAGTAACATAATGGCAGTAATTGCAAATAAACATCTAACACTGGAACGTTTTAGATATCCAAAATAAATAAACCAAAAAAATCCGAAACGACAAATAAAGTGAACTATGGCGTCTCTGTTAACAAAAGTGTCCTTCAAAATAAGACGAATGCACCAGTCCGAAGGCTTTGTCATCCGGTTTTTGGAGGAAAGAGGAAAATGATAAATTATGCAAATGGAAATTCTCAAGCTTGTTTTAATTTATCATGCGATTAATTAATTTGTCGCAGAGAAAACTAATATTTTAACAGTTCGTTAATTGGTAGGTTTATCAACACATTCTGCCCCAATCGGGCCTTTGATCCTGTAGTCTCTAGAGGGCCACATGAATAGCTATGGCGGACCGGAATTGGCCCGCGGGCCTTGGGTTTGACACCTGTCACTTAAAACTTAGAGAGTTCCTCAAATTACACTCGTCCTTTTTCCAGCACATAATTTCAATTAAGATTGGGAACATTTGGGAAGCCTGATTTAAAAAAAAAAATGAAATCTCGAAATGTTAGTCAAACTAAAACGCTCCTCCGTAAACACGGAGTCTTTCTGAGGAGCACAGGCCCGAGGTTTCCTGGCAGAGTCTGCCCCTCTGACCGTCCCTCCAGGTAAACACACTGTGGAAGACAATGAGACAACAAGACGCCGTTTTCCTCTCCTGCTCGTCTGATACAGTCATGGCTAAAAGTAAGCATGGCTACCCGGACCACCCTGACTGCTGTGTACGCGGCCATACACAACAAACTGCCCCATGTTCTTCTAATTGGACCCATATAAACCCCGCCTGTAATCTGAGCTGTCTTCACTCTTTTATTAGCTGGACCAGCACCAGCCAGGGCTTTGCTTCCCACCTACATCATGAGGCTGAGCTGCCCATAAGGTTGGCACAATTTTAATAGTTTTTCTATTCTTACCTCTGGGGGGGAATGGGGGGGAGGGGGGGGCACCACGAGAACTGCAGCTGTGGAGATCCTGTGATTGAGGCGTCTAATCACCTCCTGAGTGCTGATTAGACGCTGAGGCTCGCCCAGTTTCTCAACTCATCAGACAGAACTTCAGCTTGCTCTGGAAAAGCTTTTAGTAGAGTGAGCATTTTGTACATTCATTTCAGCTTGGAGGCAAATACTTTTTTTTTTTTTTTTTTTTTTTTTTAAGAGTTTAATGTTCCAGTTAGAGATTAAAAGATTACATAACCCAAAAACATCGATGCCATCCTCTCAGACACTGCGAGAACGGGAAGAACTCCAAGAACTACATCTGCAGAGCATAAATCTCTGAGGAAAGCCCTCAAACTTTCAAACTCAATGAAAGTGATGGGCCTATTTACATGTTGATGTAAAAAAAAAAAAAAAAGCCTTTTATAACTGGGTTACCCACTTCTAAACGTGTTCTACAAACTAATAAACCTTTATTGTCTTAATCAAGGTGAAACTTTCCCCAGTGCAACAGTTTGGGTATAATTGCAATTACAAGTCAATGCTGGCACAATAAATCTTAGCCTGACTAGATTTAGTAGCAATAAAATTAACATTAATGGGATGATCAGTGGAGACCAACAATGCTGGCAGACATTCAGTTGGTTGGCATGAGATTTCTTTCACTATAGCAGGTTTTCCTGTAGGTTAGCTTAGCTTTAGTTAGCTTACTTTTGTTTGTAGCCAAAGCTAGATGCAAGGCGAACCCATCCACGCAAACACACACCGTAAAATGGAGGAACGTGTGTTTTGCATTTACTTATTGATTTCAAAACTGGTTTTTATCAACAAAACAAAACAAATAAGTGCATACATAACCAAGAACAAAATCATTAACTTGCCACTACTTCTCTGTTTGAACACTAATTTAATCCTGTCCCTTTTCTCAGTTTAATGAAATATATCCCTTACCAACTCAATAATTATCAGACATTTGTAATTAAAAACATGTTGTGGTGTTCATATGCCAGTTCAGTTTACTTACAAATAAGTTAGACTGCATAAAACAAATGATTACAAGTTATCTATCAAAAGAGGACAGGAAAATTTACTGACCCATAATAATAATAACTGTAAATAACAACCGGACATGCATGGTCATAATATAACAAACAAATATGATTTTTTAAAAACTAATGCTACAATAACAATAATAATCTACTAATGATGGTAAAAGTAACACAGAAAGAAGGAAGGAAGAAAGACGTTATAATACCTATTTGTGTTAATCCCCCTTCTTCCCTACAGAGTGAGTAATATAGTTTCGTATTTATTTTTAAACTGGTTGATGCTTGAACGTCGACACAACCGGAACCTTTCACATTTGAAGGTGCTTAATCCTCCACAAGTCAAATTCAGATCAAAGCAGGGCATAAAACAGACGAGTAAAACGAAGCGTTAATGTCACATCAGTTTGTTCATTTCAAAAACGGCATCTTGTCCTATGTTGTTGTGTCTCTCCAATCAGTCTAGAGGACAGTTTATAGACACCAAGGCAAAGGATAAAACAGACTCAATAAAATCCTGGTGAAACGTCGCCGTTATGGTTCAGTCAATATTAAACCGGTAAAGTTTCCTTAGATAGAAAAGGCACCGATGGGCCTTTTTGCACAATGTGTTAAAGTTGGTTTCAAAGTTTAGATGACCTGAATGACTGGGAGTAAAACCAACACACTCACCCCGACATGAATTATTCAGCGTCTCGTCCGATACGAGCATCACTGTGTGTGTGTGTGTGTGTGTGTGTGTGTACACAAGACAACTGCCTGCTGCGACGCTACATCTGGATCGATTTGTAAGGAGCGGACACGAAGGGGCGCCAGGACGGCGTGTGCGGCCTCGTAATCAGTACAGGCAGTTACTGGAGCAACTGACAGTCAGTCCAAACAGAGACGGAAGGTCGCCAGGCAAAGATGGAGTGTGTTAGGTCTGTGTGATCGCCCGACATGACGGAAATGTCACAGTGGCTGGAAACTGGAACCAGTCCTGAGTGCGTGACTCAGAGTCGGTGACAGACGTGACCCGGTCATCAAAAAGTACAGTCAGGTTCGACTTTTTATTCAAACTGGTTAGACGTTTTCCACCTGAACGTGTCTAACCATCTGTAGCAACCTTCACAAACTGCAATCAGTCTTTTTACGCTAATGACGGAGTAATGCCTTCTTCCCCTCAGAGTGGCTCTTCAGCCCGTGTTGGAAATCTTTTCACGGTGGATAATAGTGCTGTCCTAGTAGCTTCAGCTACCTAAACAAAGGTCTGTTGCTTTTTTCATCTCCAGGACACTATGGGACTTGAACGTGGGCCTAAATATTTAAGCAGATAAACCTGATGTCTTCGGGCGTTTCAAGTTTTTACCCCTGAACCAGCCAGACTTATGAAATTCTCCTGCGTCTTTGTGGTTGAGATGTTGCCCTAAAATACATTAAATGTTGTGTCTTCATTCAACTCAGATGAGATCAGATACTTAGAAATACTCTATGTAAACTGGGTTATAATAGATTTGGGTTTTTCCATTGTAGCTTAGTAAAAAAAATGAAAACAAAGGGCATCATATCTATAATTCGAACATGTTTTAGTCCGTTTTACAAACGGACAACATAGTTCTAGTTGGTTCTAGTTGTTCCCATTAAATGTAAAAATGCCTTCTCAGCCTCAGTTTTCGTTATCTCGCTAGTTTCAGTTTACTACAATGACCTCGATGTAAGCTCCTGAATTTGAGGAAAGTCCAGGAGAAAATGTGATCTTGCTTATTATTCTGGCATTTACCAAATGGAAATTATGTTGGTGACGGCGACTGACAACTCTACGTCATCTTTTGTCCCAAACAGCATGTAAATCTAAGCTTACGCTCTAATCACACAACCTGCATTTATGTGTACATGTAGAGTTTTAACAGTTAAATCCTCTCACCATTAGAAATGTGTCTGTTCGATGCACTGGCATTTAAAGGGCCTGATTTGCTAAAGCATGTTCAGTAAAATTCAGTCATTCTTCTGGCAACCAGAGATGTTTGTTTGTAACCACAGGCGAGCTTCTGTGTGGGGAGCTTGGGTTGAAATCTAACAGGGCATCTTCCCAGTGCGGCTGAGCTGGTCCAGTTCAAGTTTGTCTACACGACTCTCACGTACTGACAGCCATGAGCCATCCTGCACCCAGCTCTTCCTCCCACGCGGTTTGACCTTGTTCATTATCGAATGCGTTCCTAATCTTCTGAGCTCGGCTGCACAAGCCATGAGGAATTAAAAAAAAAAAAAAAAAGCCGGAGCTCTGCTGAGACGACGGCCTTGGTGTTTTTTGCTTTCGCAATTATGATATTATCTAACAGAAAAACGTTGGGGATCTGAATTCTGATGCTGATTTACAGGAAGGATAGGAAATAAAAACAGGTTCTGGCTGGAATCTGTGCTGAAAACATCTTTTATTAATCAGGCTCTCAGAGGATGCAGTTCCGATTAATATCTGTAGCGTTATGCGCCTTTTGTTTCTATCCGTTTCCAGAAAGATTACTGATTTATTTACAGATATTTAGTGCAGTCCATTTTTTCAGTTCCTTTCTGTTTGCTTATGAAATCCTGTATCAGAGAAACATCGGCACATAGAAACAAAAAACTTTGCCTGCACGGCAGCTATTTGAATGCCTAATTTAATTGCAAATATAAACTGGTGTTTCATTATAACTGGATGAAAAAGTGACCAGAAACGGCAGCAAACCTGATCCGACCGTTGTTTAGTGAAATACAGCACCTGTTGAACTATTCGCTATGTTGCAATTTTATAATCCAAAGTGTTTTCCAGGCACTGCCACCAGAGTTTGTTCAGATTAATGGTTCAAAACTCGAGGCCTCAGACTGCAGATCAGCTAATATTGAAGGATATAAAATAGTTTCCCCCCCTTTTCCCAGTAGATGACAGAAACTGCCACTAAAATTGTTTGTTGCTGCTAATTGTTTCAATGTCTTTTTTTAAAAACATGCAAATACATAAGATTATGGCCAAGTGGCTAATTTCCATCTCCAGTCCCATTGGCAGGTTGATGTATATGATGTTAACTAATAATAATAAAATGTAACCTCAGATTACTGCACACATTCAAAAGAAGGAGAAAAGGAGGTAAGTAAACAGTTGTTACAATTTAATTTATGATGGTTCAAAAAATGTAGCAACCAACATATTTTTGTGTAACAGCACTAACAATAGAGTTATATACAGTTAAACTACAAACCGGATTCCAAAACTGTTGGGACACTAAACAAATTGTGAATAAAAACTGAATGCAATGATGTGGAGATGGCAAATGTCAATATTTTATTCGTAATAGAACATAGATGGCAGATCAAAAGTTTAATCTGTGTAAATGTAACATTTTAAAGGAAAACTATGTTGATTCAAAATTTCACAGTGTCTACAAATCCCAAAAAAGTTGGGACAAGTAGCAATAAGTGGCTGGAAAAAGGAAATTGAACATATAACCAACAGCTGGAAGACCAATTAACACTAATTAGGTCAATTGACAACATGATTGGGTATAAAAAGAGCTTCTTAGAGTGTCAGAGTCTCTCTGAAGCCAAGATGGTAAGAGGATCAGCAATTCCACCATTGTTGCACAGAAAGATAGTGCAGCAATACCAGAATGGTGTTACCCAGCGTAAAACAGCAAAGATCATCAACCGTGCATAACATCACGAGAATCTGGAACAATCGCTGTGCATAAGGGTCAAGGCCGTAAAACTCTACTTAATACTCGTGATCTCCGGGCCCTTAAACGTCACTGCACCTCAAACAGGAATGCCACTGTCAAGGAAATAACAGCATGGGCTCAGGAATACTTCCAGAAAACATTGTCAGTGAACACAATCCACCGTGCCATCCGCTGCTGCCAGCTGAAACTCTACAGTGCAAAGAGGAAGCCATTTCTAAGCTCCACAAGCTCAGGCGTTTGCACTGGGCCAGGAGTCATTTAAAATGGAGTGAGGCAAAATGGACGACTGTTCTGTGGTCAGATGAGTCACGATTTGAAGTTCTTTATGGAACACTGGGACGCCATGTCATCCGGACCAGAGAGGACAAGGATGACCCAAGTTGTTATCAATGCTCCGTTCAGAAGCTGCATCACTGATGGTCTGGGGTTGCATGAGTGCTGGTGGCCTGGGCAGCTTGCATGTCTGGAAAGGCCCCATTAATGCAGAGAACTATGCTCAGGTTCTAGAACAACATATGCTCCCATCCAGACGTCATCTCTTTCAGGAAAGACCCTGCATTTTTCAACAAGATAATGCCAGACCACATTCTGCAGCAATCACAACATCATGGCTACATAGGAGAAGGATCTGGGTACTGAAATGTCCAGCCTGCAGTCCAGATCTTCACCTATAGAGAACATTTGGCGCATCATAAAGAGGAAGGTGCGACAAAAAGGCCCAAGACGATTGAACAGTTAGAGGCCTGTATTAGACATGAATGGAGAGCATTCCTATGTCTAAACTTGAGACACTGGTCTCCTCTGTCCCCAGACGTCTGAGTGTTGTAAGAAGAAGGGGAGACGCCACACAGTGGTAAAAATGGCCTTGTTCCAACTTTTTAGGGATTTGTTGACATCATGAAATTTAATAAATATTCAATGCAGTCCATTTAGGTGAAATGTATTTCTGGTTTTTCACTTGTGAATACAAATACACACCACAATTTCTTAAAAAAAAAAAAAACATTTCTGAAACTGTGCACAATTTTCTTTCCACTGCACAATATGTTGCTGCTTTGTAATTGAAATGGGACAAATATCAAACATTACAAAAGCTTTTCCAGTTGTATTATTATTATTATTTTTTAAATAAATATTCTCCCTGCTGCTCATGTTTTAGGAGTTTTGTGAAATATCAGCTTCAGTATCTAGTTTACCTTTCAGAATCTGACAAAAATCTTGTCTGATTCAATGTTTTATGAGTTTCCTCCCACGAATCCCCCCCCCCACACACACACACAACGGAAGTCTTTTAAAGGACAAAATAATAATAATAATTATAATAATAATAATAATAATAATTAATTAGAACTCTGACTGTGCAACAATGGGTCAGGATCTGTCCTCTTTCCTCCCTTGAAATGAGGAGTAAAAAACAAACCCTGCAGCAGTATACGTTTAAGGCACATTTGATTCCTGCTGTGAGAGATTGTAGCAGTGGGCTTGAATGATAAAATTGCGTTGTCAAGGTAACAGGTTGTTCTGAAGACTGCAAATATGTCATGTTGGTGATGCTCCCATACAATATCCCCCCGCCCCACCACCACCACCGCTGCAGCTCCCCAATTGCAGGAGCGAACCAAGCGGGCTCTGCTGTCTCACAGCCGGCCAGGTGACTGCAGATATAATGTCCTTTGCATTCATAATTCACAGCTCTCTAATAGCCGCTCCATCTTCATCAACATCGCTGAGATTATTCTCTGCAGATCTCATTTGCAAAAGCCAAATTGTGACTGTCGGAAACCTTCAGGTGGCTCGGCAATTTCTCTCGAGTGATGAATGAGAGAAGAGGTGGAAAGTGCTGGAGAATAGAGATGCACCGAGGCACCCTTTAACATGGCTCCTGAAGTAACCATGGATACCTCTATTTCATGGATGGAGTAATTTTAGCTGGAGTAGGATCTGAGGGAAACGTATCACTGTTCTCTCCATGTCAGCTATTATCATGCCTTTCAGCTCGACGTCATGTCACACGCTGTATGTTTTTTTTTTTTTTTTGAGCACAAACATTCTGGACGTGTCACAGTTTGGAGGATTTGCTCATGTGCATTGTTTTGTAAAACCAGGCTGCAAATTGCAACAGACACGCACGCTCATATTTGAGGTTTTGCTGTTCTGCAAAAGCAAAAGTGAGATTTGGGTAGAAGAAGGGAGAAAATCCCAGCCGTAACAATCATTTTACATGCAAAACATTTCCTGAAACAGCCATGTGTCTGTGGGGAGTTGCAGGTGTTTTAACAAGAGAAGGGAGACGAGGATGCAACCATCACATCATCAAGAAGAGATGTATATATGTATATAAAACAGAGCTGTTCTCGTTCAAAGCACAAGAGGCTTGACTTATAGTGAATCTGAGAGGCAGAACACTTATCTAGATAACCGCAGCAGACTGATAAATGCTGCTGAAACTGTTTTTTTGTTAGTTTTATTGGAGATGGGATTCAAAAAGTGCATCAGTGGGATGAAAGTGATGCCACTGCTCAAGACTAACGAACTCCCAATTCTGGTGCATTTGGAAGATTGTCTTATTTGTCAAAAAAAAAAAAAGAAAAAGAAAAAGTAATGCAAAGTATACATGTAGTTTGTTTCTTTTAAATTGTAGTTTTACATTCCAGCATCCAAATAATAATAATAATAATAATAATAATAATAATAATAATAATAATAATACAAAAAGGTCTGTGTTGTTTTGAAACATTTAAATGTTCGTGTTTTCAGGCGTGTGTGTTAATGTGAGCAGGGCACATCTGCATTCATACTGCACAAAATATTTACACAGCGGGTACGGATGATGAATGTCTCCTTCTGCCATAACTCAGCCCTGTCAGATGCTCTCTGGCTCCATCTACCGGCTGAATTCAGCAACTACACGCACAAACAAAGTTCACGTGTGAACTGCAGCAAAAATTTAGAGGCAGCGCCAAGCTCTCAGGACTGCGTGGATCCACTGACATTTAGTTTGACCTAATATTTTATGATTATTTTATTTTATTTTATTTTATTTATTTTTTATTTTTACCTTCCACTGATAAAGAAGCACAATAAACCAAACACAAGCTGACCAGAAGAAACCCAATTTAAACGCTGAGTCTTGTTACCTTCGTACCATCCACCACAGCACAGTAGCCATCAGCATTTACTCTGTTTATAATTGGATGATTCTAACACTTGCTTCATGATCTGACACATGTAGGTGTCACCAAAAATTTAAAAAAAAAAAAAAATAAATAAAAATAATAAATCTGAAAGGAGGCACAGCAGAGAAACATGCCCTACTCTTGATGTCAATTACATGTTTCAAGTGTGATCAAGTTTTCTGAGTGATAAGAGGGAAAAGACAGAGAAAGAGAGAGACTCCAAAGGTCCAAAGTTTTTCTCAGGAATGGATTCTGAGTTCCTGTGGGGAAGCTGCAGCAGTTTGTATTAGTGTCATTTTTCAGAGCAATTTTCCCAGAATATCCAAGAAGTCCACTGTGTGCTAATCACAGCTTATATAATCCAATTAACAGAGAGTAAGATTTTGTCAAAATAAACGAGAACCCAATTTTCTCTCCCTCCTCGTGAAGATGTGGTTAACTGCTGAGTGTGAGGTGTTATCATTTCTTACTTGGCTCCGAAATCGTTAGAATTTGTAACAGAAAAAAAAAATCCACCAAGATAATATTTTATGTAAAGATCTATAAAAAAAATTAAAACAGTTTATTTATATGCGATAACTTTCAGTCCAACATACACTTAATTAAAGTCGCTTCGGGTCAAAAGGATCAGGCGAAAGTGTCAAAAAGCAGTTTTCAGCAATCTAAAAGTAGTGTTACAGAAGAGAAAGAAATTTACTCAAATGTTAACTTTTTTTTCTCAAGCATTACACAGAGCTTTGCAAATGTATTCCATCAACATTTTACCACCACACGCAACCTAATGCATAATTGAACAGTAGAAGGAAAATGCGAGGTGGTTCTTAACTTTTTCTTTTCTTTTGCTCTGGGTGTTACTCTGGCGTTTTTGTATCAGTTTTGTGTGCCTGGAAAGAGTGAAATATTTGCCCAAACTGTCAGACTGAATGGAGAGCAACTGCAAAAATCAGTTATCCAGTCTTGCCAAAAACAAAGCCGTTTTAACACAAAACAAGCGGGCAGGTGTTGACACCCTGAACAATAAGCTGCAGATGATCATTGCTGAAGAAGCTGGCAGGTCACAGAGTGCTTTTTAAAGGAAAGTTAATTGGAAGGACAATGTGTGGTTAAAAAACAAAACAAACACAGAGCTAACCTCGGGACAAATCTGGACAAAATTAGCTGCTCCCAGTTGTAAAAACGATGCCTTGTTGCTATGGACACGCCTCATAACAGCTATCCAAAAGTGGAGAAGTTGGAGCAAAAATCCTTGCAGCTGCACAAAATACAAGACAAGAAGTGGCTGAGGAGCTGTCTAAAAGAAAAAAAACCTGAAGAAAAATCTGCAGAGAGAAAATAAGAACAAATACAAAAGAGCTTTTCTAGGTGGCAGCATGTTAGAGTAACTTTGTCAATTTATTTTGAATTTTTTTCTTTTTAATAACTTTTTTCCTCTGTTTCTGACAAAAAACTATCACCATGTTGGATGAGTGTTCTCTGGTTTTGAATGCTGTGCAGCTGGAAGGATTTTTGTTGATACTTTTTCCACTTCTGGGCTTTTGTTATGATGCATAACCAGGGCAACCAGATAGTTTACAACCGGAGCTGGTTAACGTCACAAAAGTGCAAATGATACCTTAACTGCACCCATAAATCCCAGATGAGTTGAAAAGGTGGCACTGTGAATCCGGAGCAGGAATAAAGAGGAGAGAAAGACGAGGGAAATTCAAACTGTGTCTTCTGAAGCAAAAATGTTATCAAACAAGCTGGATTCATAGAATCAAGAAAATTATATGGACAACCCTGAGAACCCCTCTTCTTCAGACTGTAATACAACAACAGGGTGTCCTCAGTCAGAGGCTTCTGCAGATGTGCAGAAGACTGTGAGCAGAATATTCCTGCTCACAGTCATCAGAATCTACAACAAGACTTTGAAGAAACTTAATGTTCAAGGACCCAAGGATTCAGGGATTTTTTTTTGCTGTCATACGAGTTCACAGGATGTTTTGGCCCAGTTTAAGAAGCCTGATGAGTAAATAAAAAAAAAGAAAAAAAAGAAAATACGTAAATAAATAGATAGATAAATAATTACATAAATAACTGAGTACACATAAAGAGTATAATGTAACTGACAATGCTGCCAACATTAGTGACAGTTCTAGGACATACATTACTTCATGCATTAATTGATGTAAAAGTAGCGATGACAAGTTCATGGAAATAATTTTCAGTTAGATTTTGTTGTATTTATTTGCTAAGAAACTACGAAACATTTTATTTTATTTTTTTTACTATTTTTATTATGTAATATAAACATTAAGTAAAATAAGTAAAATATTAAGGTACTGGTTATGATAATCAAAAATGATAAGAAATAATTATATTCAATCCAATCTAATATATTAAGACGCACCATCAAATAAAAAGAGCAATGGTAATTTCTTCTCCTGCTGCATTTTATTTTGTAAGAAGGAAAGCGGAAGTTGCTTTGAACGTTTCCTGTCGCCTCCCTTATTTTCACCCCTGCTGCGTCAGTTAAGGCGTGTTCACGGATCCTGGGTCTTACTGACATTTTTGGAAGTCACGCAAAGGCTCGGACACAGGACAAGTTTGTAAACCTCTCCAGCCACACGGTAATTACAACTTAAACACGGAGTGGTAGCAGGGACACTGCTGTTGACTCCTGTTGGTCCAGTTTTCCGTAGTTAGACGTCGGAGTTGGTGCGTTAGCTGAAGCTAAACTTAATTAGCTGCTTTGCGTCAGAACTCTGTGTCTTAAACTTGCAGTTTCTCATTTGCAACTTTTTTTTCGCTTAAGTTTAGACGGTTACGTAAACCTCATTGAAGGACATAGATGACTAGCTAAAAAGCACCGTCTAGCCAGGCAATGCCTAACTTTTAGCCCAAACAAAACGTAACGCCGTGTACATATTTGACTTGTGTTTAGTTGCATTTTTTCCCACCTCTGTGTGCGTCCGATGTAGTGTCTGCTTCCATAGCAGGAAGTGTTTGAAGGGAGCTGTGGGGCGTGTCTGTGGCTAATAGACTCGGAGGAAGGCAGAGGAAATTCTTGTTGGGACTAACGAGACCAACTGGTGGGACTGAGAAGCACAAACCGGTTACTGTTCGGTAAAGCAAAAATGTTCAAACAAGCACAAGAGTTGATTTGATGTGGTTTGTGTGGGGGGATTTAATTAATCGATCATTGGCCCTCATGATATCAAACATATTGTATTGATTACTTCACTCACACCTTTGTTTTCAAACCCAACCGAGGCCTCAAGTTTATGTTCTGCTGTTTGTGTTTTATTATTGTTGACAGAAGATGTTCTTTCTCAAAAAAGTTGTCGGTGGCATCGTTGACGTTGTCAGGTGAGAATCTGAACGTTTCATATGCGTGATGCAAATCTAAGCGCTGTTTGCGGTGTTAAAGGTCATTTTCATCTCTGGTCTTTTTACAGCAACATTGACCCCGAGCAGTTTGCGCCCTCAAATCCTGTAAGTCAGTGATAACATCATCCATACCTGCAGTTTCCATGTGTTTTCTCATTCTTAACGACCTTAATGTGTAAAAGAAAAAAATAGTGTTGTAGGTTATTTAATAAAGGTGAAGAGAAAAGATTAATGCATCAAAATGTGCAAAACCTTTGCCTGTTTTTTTTTTGTTTGTTTTTTGACTCGAAGTACACAATGCTTATAGATGAAAATTGTGAGTTTCCGCTCAGAAAGTGAAGAAAACAATTATTCTGTATTTGACCTGCTGGTCACTGATCCGAGCCAATCAAGGGAATCGATTTCTGGCTGCCCGATTGGTGCATTTCTAACCTGTGCGGTATCTCCGTCCCACAGCCTCCTCCACGCCGGCCAGCCGTTTACGCAGAGCAAAATGAAAACGACGAGGAGAAGCAGTTCCGCAGAGTCTTCCAGCAGCTCGCTGGAGATGTGAGCGTCTCATCTTTATTTCTCTTTTATTTTATTTTTGTTACACTTTGATGACACTGTCTCCTTCTGTTTCTCACAGGACATGGAGGTGAGCCCTACTGAGCTGATGAACATCCTGAACCGGATCATCTCAAAGCGTAAGCGCCGGTTCTGTTTGTTGCATGTAAAGCTCTCATCTGTGTGTGTGTGTTCACTTTAACTCTTCAGACTCCTGTTGTGACGACGGTCTGAACAGTTCATTTGTGCGTCACAGAATCAGTCCCTTAAAAGATTTTTGTCCAACGATCAATTACTCTCGTTTTTAGATGGAGACCTGAAGACGGATGGCTTCAGCATCGAATCCTGCAGGAGCATGGTGGCTGTCATGGACGTATCCTTTCTGTCAAGCGTCATCTGTAAATATTAATGGATGTAATTTGTTTTCTATAAATACTAATAAAGAAGTCTCAAGATAGGAAGTAAGGTTGAAGCCGGAGAACTTTTGGACTTTCTGCTTGATTTTCCTCAACATGGTTTCAGTCGGACAGCACCGGGAAACTTGGCTTCCATGAATTCAAACATCTGTGGAACAACATAAAGAAATGGCAGGTCGGTGCAGCACAACTTGTCGGACACAAAGGAATGCAGCGGAGATGAGCTCTGTCATCTGATTTGAATGAACGGCGTGCCAAAAATCCTCGTTAATTTAAATTTGTTTTGAATGCAAATCTGAGATGGAATAAGCTACCAGAACAGATGGCTGCTTTTCCTAGATATGTCTGGTTGAGCTGACTAACCAGGAAACTGCGCTGGCATAAGTGCCCTAAATATTTGCGTTGTTTCTGTTTAGGGCGTGTACAAGCAGTTTGACGCTGACCGCTCAGGTCTCATCGGTGCAGACGAGCTGCCGAACGCGTTCAGAGCTGCAGGTGAGGATTCACAGTACAGCGACATGAAAACATGCACACACCTCATTGCTTTTCCTCTGATGGATGGGATCCATCCATTTTCTTTACACCCTTGTCCCTTGCTGGTGCCTCTCCAGCTAACGTTCCGGGCGAGAGGCGGTGTTCACCCTGGAAAGGTCGCCAGTCTGTCGCAGGGCAACACAGAGACACACAGGACAAACAATCATGCACACACACACTCACACCTAAGGGCAATTTGGAGAGGCCAATTAACCTGACAGTCATGTTTTTTGACCCACGCATGCACAGGGAGAACATGCAAACTCCATGCAGAAAGACCAGGGCTGGGAATTGAACCCAGAACCTTCTTGCTGCAAGGCAACAGCTCTACCAACTGCACAACTGTGCAGGAGTTATTACTCTTAATTTTTTTTGTCCCTTGCTTGGGCATAAATGTGTAACAATTTCTAGACTTAAAAATAACTTTCATAAATACAAAATGAGGACTTTTTTTATGTTAATTTATTCGGGGGGAAAAAATCCAAAGCGCAAGCGCCACACCTGGCTCTGTGGAGAACTGTTTGTTTCACTCTGGGTGAAAACGACCAGCTGCAGTTGATTAAAGCAACAGTCAGTCTTTTGAGAATGAATGATCTGTTTAAGGTCAGACCACAACCCTGGCTGGAGTCAAGTCCAAACTTTGACTAGAGAACCCAGAACAAAACCAGTTAGAGGCTCAAAAGATTTGACTGTGAAGGTTCAGCTTCCAGCACAATCCTATGCAGACAGCAATGGAAGACCTTGTATGTAAGGATTTTCATTTTAGAATGGCTTAGTCAAAGTCTAGACCTAAATCCAGTAGAGGGTATGCAAAGTTGATTTTATGTTGCTGAGCTTGTGTTTCAAAGAAATTTGAACCAACGCTTCACCCTGCAGATGTCTCCAAAAGTGTATCGTACAAGACAATCTGTGGAAAAAAAAAATGGAGCTCCTCTGCCTTCTCACAGTGCTAACTAGAAACGGCCAATCAGAGCCAGGAGGAGGGTCACAGCACTGTCAATCATTCATGCTTGTGCAGTGCTGCTCACCAATGCTGATGCATAAAATATATAAAACAAACGAACAGCAGAGGCTGTACACAAGATTCCGGTGCGTTCGTTCGTTTGTGTCGCTGCAGCTCCATGGTAACGGACTGGTCTGATCTGTGCGTCTCCTCCTGCAGGCTTCCCCCTCAACGACCAGCTATTCAATATGATCATCCGCAGGTATAGCGACGAAAGCGGCAACATGGACTTTGACAACTACATCGGCTGCCTCGTGAGGCTGGATGCAATGTGTCGTAAGTGGATCTGAGCAGATCGTCTGACAGTTTAGTGGCTTTATCGGGGCAACGAGTTGTCATGTTGAAGCTTTATTTAATCTGCTGCAGGGGCCTTCCAAACCCTGGACAAAGACAAAAACGGCACTATCAAAGTGAATGTTCAAGAGGTAATGGAATCAAAAATATCAGTGGATTCAAGTTTTGTAGTTCAGTGACTTCATTGTGTGGTTGTTGTCGTCATTGCAGTGGCTTCAGTTGACCATGTACTCCTGAGTCCTGGAGATGTCGCCCTCTTCCTCACCGGCTGGTTTTTTGAAATGACTCCACTCTTTATCTAAGCACTTCAAAAATATTTTATCTAGACGTCCCCACAGCTTCCTGTGTTCCTCATTAGTTAGGAGCGCATGCATGCAGTTTTTTTTCTCTGAGTAACGCATGTAGGTCACACCTGCAAGCAGAATGGTCTCCATATCTGCAGTGTATTGTTCCAAGATGGTCAGATGTGTGGTAGAGGGTTGGCGGTCATGCTATGAAAAATTGACATTTTGCGAGATAACTGCACTTTTTTTTTTTTTTTTTGCAATCAAATTTCCTTTTCCATATCCATAACAGCTTTATTAGCACGTCTCTAGTGCTGTGTTGGTGAAAGTAAGTTAGCAAGGTGAAGTGACAGCCCGGTTCAGCTTCGCCTGCTTATTTCTACCAGTTTCACCTGTTTGGATTCTTCTTTGAGCTCTCTGGGCGTGTATCAGCCTGATGCACGCCCAGAGAGTGTGCATCAGCAGTGTCTACCGCCGCCGCTCCTGCTTTGCTTTGTTTTGTTGGACCTGCTGGGTGTGGGAGGGTATTCCTTCAGCGGTTGAAAGAAGACTGCAACCTTGACCTGGCAAATTCCTAGAAATGCTCTATAAAGCCTCAACCTTGACATGTCAACTTCCACTACTGAGACCGTGTGTACAGCATGCAGGTCTCTAAGAACACTGGTTTGTGTGTAGTCAGATTTGTTAGAACCCTGCATTTGCGAAACCGGCTTCAAGTGCAGTAACCACCAATTTGTAGTTGGACAACAGTGAGATGATGAAATTAAAATCTCTTAATCTCTGCCAAAGTTACTTTAAAAACCCCTCAACTATGAAGACAACGATGTCCTTATTAACCGACTGACTTTTTTAGTCCAACAGTTCAACTTTTAATTGTAAATATTTGTTGAAACTGTCCTGTTATGACAGTAAGGAATAAGACAATCTGTGAAAAAAAAAAAAAAAAATCAAGCTCCTCTATCTGCTCCCAATGCAATCTAGAAACAACCAATCGGAGCCAGGAGGAAGGTCTTCGCACCTTCAACCACTCCTCCCTGTACCACCGCTCTCCATTATGCTGCAAGCCAGCGCATGCTATTGTGAATGCTTATGTTAGCTAGCATGGCCACCAACGATGGCAGATAAACGGTTTTCCTGTAACAGGAAGTCGTTTCTCTGCCAGCAGCACATTTAGCAGCAAGTATGTGATTCTGTTTGACAGTGCTAAGACACTCCTCCTGGCTCTGATTGGTTGTTTTTTTTTACTTAAGATAGCAATAGAGGCTTAGGAAAGAGAGCGATCTTTCTCATAACATACCGTCACGCCATGGTGACAGTTTTAACAAATATGTAAACATTTTTCATAAGTTACATACTGCACCTGTAGGGTGTTAAAAGAAATTGGTGAACGCCAACACATTCTGAATGTATCGAAATTCTAACCCCAAGCCTTTCTCTAAAGTGAGCGAATCTAGTATCACACATCTTGGTACGCAGGGTTTTAAACCTAAGTTCTGTTGGAACAGCTCACTAACAGCGCACTTACTGCTTCCTCTCACTTTATGCATTACTACAGCTGTGGTAAAATGTGCACCAGGTTTTGTCAGCACAATGAATTATGTGAGTCAATTATGTGCCTCTAATGCATGCTAAAAGTTTGTTGCCATGCAGTTAGAATCCTGCTCATTTAACTGTTACTGACTGTGCTGATGTCAAATAAATGCCTGTGCCATGTTTGGAATAAAACTTGTTTCATAGTCGTCTTTCTTTGTGGTGGATAAGTGTGTTGTAGATTGAATTCTCATGCTCAGCCACTGAATTATAAAATGTCAAAATAAGCATTATTGAATTAGGACTTGGTTCCCTTTTATATCATGTTTATAATATGCTGGGCAGTTAAAACTTTTTCTTAATTAGATGTTTATATAAAAAATGAACAAAAAAACCTATTTATCAGCAGAATCTGGGTAAATATCTCTTTCAGTCACCCACAATCCATGACTCTCCACCTAACTTGTGTCCAAAAAAAAAAATCTTAGCCTGCATTTCATTTCTGCTTCCTGGTCATCCAGGCAACACTGGAGAAGTATTAAACATGTTTCCTCCAACCAGCAATTTACACTTATATGGCATATTTGAACTCCTGTGCTAGAGATGCATTGATGTTGCTTGCTCTGTATTTTAGCAATAGCGTCCTAAGAATATCCCCATCTCCTTCAGTTCAGTGAGGTTTGAAATGCTTTTTATTGTTTGCATGTTGCAGCTTTTCTGTCGGGGTGAGTTTCTGGCCAATCAAAAGACGCCAACAGCCCATCTAGGTGTTTCTCTTCCCCCCTCCCCTCTTTTATTTTCTATACTTTAATTATCATCATTGACAAACTTGAAATATACTACTGATTTTGAATGAAAATCCCCCAGAGTATTCATGGCCAAGAGAAAGCTTAGTTAAATTCTGAACGCTCCTTCAAAATAAAACACTCAACCAGTGGATAAAATAGATTTCACTGGATAACAAAACATGATTAGGAATAATAAAACAGGCGGTGGTACATATCATCAAATTCGCTGTAAATGATATAAAATTGTGGGGTATATGTTAGAAATTCATAAAGCTTTACTTTGGAAGCCGCTGATGTTAACCGGAAATAATTTATACAACGTTAGCGTCACACAGGCTAGCTTGACTTTCTATCCAGTGGAAAAGGAAGTTTTTTCCTCACGTTTCTTAATAAATTGTGCCTTCTTTATCTTGAAGGTAAGTCCATCGCTCAGTTAGTTATGCTTGCGATAGGAATACGACGTGTAAACTGTGGTTGCATGCGGAAACTACATCATTAGCTGCCAGGTAAGGTAGCTAGCCGACAGTGCAGGGAGCTAGCTTCGTGGGTTGTTGTGCAACAGAAAATGAACGCCTGCTTGGTGTTTATTATTTTGAAAGAAGCTCAATAAGCCTCGGCGCTTCTAATCACGAAAAATAAAGACGTTTTCTTGAAACCAACCTGAGGTCTGGATGGATGTCGCATGTTTAAACACACCGTCCATTGTTCTGAGCTAACGACAAGGTTCAACACCCCCGTGGTTTATTTGTGCTCTCCATTAATGCATGTAAGCTTATTTAGTTAGCTTCTTGCTTTTTCACTGAGCATTTAAGCAATCATCTACTGGTTGCTGTGCATCCACATATTACTGCAGCTGTGTGATAAAAATCCCTCAGCTCTGCAGAATCGTTGCTCCATAAAGCTGCCCTGAAAACCAGCCAACCGTTTCTGCTCCTTCAATCCGGTTAAAAAACCGTTTTTTTTGACAAAAAATGATGGTCTCTATATACACGACATTTAATTTAACATGCAGCCGGTAAGAGAAAAAACATGTCTGTCTTAAGGGGGAAAATGTTCTATAACCTGACTATGGTGTGTAAGCCATGTTGAAGCACCTTTTTAGCTTGTTCGCCTTTGAATTACCCTCCCGCCACCATTATAATGAATCCGAACACTACAAACTGCTCCTTTCACACTAGTCAAGAGCGTAGCTTACAAAAAAGCATACAAAGGAGAGCTTTCCCCTTTAATGCTGCGTTCCGGTTACCTCGGAAGTCAGAACTCGGTGCTGGGTTTGACGTCACACCCGAAGTAACAACGTCCCGGTTAAAAAGTCGGGATTTCAACATGGCGGCGCCCATATATTGTTCGCAGTAACTCTTACGAGCATCATTTTAAAGTTGACATTCCATTAACAAGCACAACTTGTAGTTGTTAATTGTAGAGTTGTAGGAGTTCCACGTAGCATTGACTTTATACGCACTCTTACAAGTGTCTCTCTCTTGAACTAAAGATGTTTCCATCACAGCTTACTACTGTTGATCCGAGGAGCGGCCATATTGAAACGCGAAGCTGGACTGTCAAGTCATAACTGTGGTTTACTGTAGTTGGAGTTGCTCCGGCTTTCCCAGTGGGAAGCAGAGGGTGTTGCAATTGATTTTTCTGATTTTGAAACACAACTGGAACGCAGCATTAGAAAAGGATTTGTATGGAAGACAATAAGAGTCAACAATTTATTTTATTTTATTTACTTTAACCTCATAATATTAATTCTGATATAGATTGACACTTTGGAGCAACCAGACAGATTTGAGTTGTGCAGGAAGAGAAATAGCTTTCAATTCTGATTAAAGTCAGAATTGATTTTCTTTTGGCCCTATTCCTTTTCCATACTTCTGTTACCACAGGCTTCCATAACAGGACAATGATGCTTTTAGGTACGGGGGATTTCTCAGACTGTCGATTATGAACAGTTCAAAGTTGATGTCAGTTTTTATAAGAAACTTTAAGTCGTGTCTTTGAAAGCTGAAGATCAAGGGGCATTGAAATCTTTCATCATCACAATGAGTCGAAGCATATACGTCCAAACCCAGAGACAGATTTGATTGGGGTTTTTTAAGCGTGAATTGGTCAGAATATGTCACATTAAAGGTTTCTAACTTTATATAAATCACAAAGTGGATGCACTTCTTGCATTTTCTTCTCCTTGGCTGTCCAGCAGACTGTAGCCGCTGGGGAAGCCTTACAGAGGCCAAGCAGCAGCTGGAGTTATTAGGACTGGGTGGACAGGATGTCTTCTCCGGTGTACTACAACCACGACAGCGCTGTCCGCTTCAAGAAGAGAAAAGCTCGTTTTTCTTTCAGTGAAGTCCACGTCCTGCTGGATGAAGTGAGGAAGAACCGTTCGGTGGTTGTGGGTACGTGTGTGTTTGCGTTCTCTGTTTTGTGACGAGGGCGTGTTTTTAGTTTCTGAAACGGCTTCGAAGCTAACGCAAATCTGTTTTTTTCTTTCTCTCTTTTTCAAAGGCAAATTCAACCGAGGAATACCAACCGACTCAAAGAAGCGCACCTGGGCGGAGATTACGGCACGCGTCAACGATATCGGGGAGTGCCAACGGGAGGTCATAGAGGTCATCAAGAAATGGTCCGACCTGAAGTGCGACACCAAGCGCAAAGTGGCGGCCATGCGGTCGGGGACCGTGCCCAACAGGGGACTCAACTCGCGTCTCTCCCGAGACCTCACTCAGACGGAGAAGATAGTCCTTCAGATACTGGAGATGGACGAAGACGACCAGAGCACCGGAGAGTGCGGTCCGCTGGGGGACGACGACGACGTTCCCGAGGAAGAGGAGGAGATGGAAGAGGAGGACATGATGGGCATGCAGAGTTCTCCCAACGGCGGGGGGGACATGTCGTCCATGCCGCCGCCGCCAACTTCTTACGGTATGAACAACCTGAGGAGTTCAGCTGGAAAAGATGAAATTTATGCAGGAATCAAAATAAAAAAGAAAAGTCAAAACTTTTCCACGTCACCTTCATCAGAAAGCACTCAAGTCACGGCTGAAGGGTTTGGCAGACCACACAAATGGTTTGAGATTTTCAGGAAACTTTTAAAATGTTCCTGTCATATATATGAGGAACGATTAAAGCATTTGAAAAACGTTGAGACTTTTATCAACACGTCAAAATTACGAGAACAGTCAACAAGTAAACATGATTAATTTATGCGTATTTGATTCTAATCTCTGTAAATCTCTGTTATGTGTGATGGTGACCGATATTTGTTATTTCAATACTTGGAATCTGATCAGTTTATTGGTTTCTCTTTTCCATGTAATTAACTAGTGATTATTTTAGTAATTTGTTATTCTAGTGACTAATTGGATAAAAAATTGGCACATTTTGCAGATTTTTCATTTAACCAACTTTCTTTTATACAACTTTGCAAAAGTGATATTTTACTGCCAAAAATGCAACAACATATAATAATTGCTTTTAGGGCTGTTGTAAACGAATATTTTAGTAATCGAGTAATCTATCGATTATTCTTACGATTAATCAAGTAATCGGATAAAAAAAAAATTATAAAATGAAATATTGGTAAATCTGGCATAATACCGGTGTTACTGTCAGATATCAATATCAGTCCAATTTTTCATATTTGAGCATCCCTAACAGTTGCTTTTTTGTAGTTTAGAAAACTAACCTGTAACAATAATAGCTCACTTTCTAAGTTAACCAGAAGAAAAGTTATAGAAAAATCTGAAATTATATTGAGTTTAATAACAAAGAGGCAGGCTCACAAATATACTTATAAAAAATGTCTACAATCCAGCTTTTAGTTTATGTATTCATCTTCAGTGAGTTTAATAGATTAATTAAACTCACCTTGCCACCTAACCTGTCACGCTTTGGGTTTGAAAATACGGGAAATGCCGCCTGGAGTGGGAGGAGAGGGCGAATGAACTAATGTAAGATGGGGTGGAGGGGAGGAAATAGACCAGCGGACTGACGAACCGTTAGACCGGGGGACGAACACGGGGGAAGCAATACGGGATATTTACGACACCTTCACTGGTCACACTCAGAAACTCATCTACCAGCCATGTACGATGCGCTCCGCCACCCGTTTCTTCAGACCGGGATATGAAATTTATTGTGCGGTTCGTCGGTAAAGCTACATTTACACGGTAAGCATCAGCTACTCAGCCGCCCGCTCTGTTCAGGCTATCCGCTCACCTCAGCGCTCTTCCCGCCGTTCGCTTTCAACCAGCAGCCCCGGAGGAGAAATGCTGCCGTACTCCAGGCATTCCCCCAGTCATTTTAAGGATGCTTATTGGTTCCCCAAAAACAATAAAAAGTCGGGCATTATCATCAATCAATAAAATCCCCACGGGCCAATCTTGAAGATTGGACTTTATGCCGCTGAGACTTAGCTTTTGTCAACAACTCAGAGGCGGAAGTGAGAGCTCCGCGCAACGCAAATGAAGTCCCGGCCGGAACACGGTGCGCTAACTAATAAAACATAAATTAACGAAGCTTCGAGGCAGGTAAATTTTCCTCGAGGAATTTTAGTAATCGAGGTACTCGAATCATTCGAGTAATCGTTTCAGCCCTAATTGCTTTATGGTGTAGGGCTGATCTGTTGATTATTTTTTCATATTAACTGATTAATAATTGGATTGCAAAAGGAGTAGGAGTAGATTTTTTTTTTTCTATTTACAAAATTTGAATTGACTGAAACTAAAACTGCCACTTGAGTTCTGGGTAGAATATATTTACAGAAAGGTTTCTTTTGTTATCTTAAATTCAAAATTTATACATTTGTACAGTTTTGACGTACTTAACTACTCTGGGTGTGTTGTTCTTTCAGCAGGTGGCTTTTTTAAAAAAAATCTGATTACTAAATTAGTTGATGATTATTTCAATACAGTTAATACGATGAATCGTTTATTGTGGATTCTCCAATAAGCTGGGCATTTGCTGAGTTCAATGTACGAGCTACTTCTCAGTGAAGGTAAGAGGAGCGATGCTGCGGTGACTTCCTCAAGCCGGAGTTTCAGAAAGCAGGAGTTTTTAAAGGGACAGAGGCCCAATTTCAAGGCGTTAAATTGAGAAGTAATATTTCTTCAAAGCCATGTATCAGATGTAGCATTTTTCGAATAGCTGAAGTTAGCAGAGTTACTTGTTTGTGCTATGAAGTGGCACTATATGTCTAGAGAACGCATAATACTGCCCCTTTAAGGCAAGCTGTCGGCACAAAATCTTCAACAGTGACTGCCATAACTCTTGTCCGTGACTTTGCTTCTTTGTGAAGATGTGACTTGTTATTGGATTTTCAGCTGCTTGTTTTAAAATGCATGACAGCTGCTTTAAACCTTCTAGGGGACTCATCACAGCCAGCTTATGATATGCAGTATGAGATTCCCCCAACAGAAGGTGATTAGGATTTCCCTCTTCTCTTAAACATTTGGACAACATTCAAATACGTTTTCATAATCTCTCGCTAACAAAAGGTCTAACGTTTCCCCTTTTTTTTTTTTTGTTGCAATCAAGATACCGAAACCCCATTTGGAGATTCGGACGACGACCAGAGAGAAGACGTGCTTCCCTCCAATCAGCCAGGAAAATCCGCCGAAGCGCACCAAGTGAACAACGGCGTCCATAAACACGTCCAGCCGCCGATGTCCGCCGGCGCTCCGGCCCCGGCTCCGTCGCCGGCGGTCACGCTCCCTCCGGCGGCGCACAACTCCAGGGACAGCCTGCTGCAGAACGCCACCCTTAGCCTGCAGGAGCAGCACGCCACCAACATGCTGCTGGAGACGGTGTCGCGCTCCCTGGAGCTGCTGGCCGAGTCTGTGCAGCAGCTGGCGGAGACGCAGCAGGAGTTTGTGCGCGAGTCGCTGCAGCTGCAGCGGGAGACGGTGCAGGTGCTCAGAGACTTCACGGGCGGAGCCATCGCCCTCATGCACGACAAACTGAACGGACGGCCAGCGTTATAACACGACCCGGAGAGAGGTCGGCGAGCCGCGACACTGACTTTGTGCTTGGCCCTCAGGTGCAGGAACATGAAGTTCTGTTGGTTGGCAGGTCTGCTTACTGTACTTTATTTTGAAACTTTATTGGTACAAACAGAAATAGGACCATGAAGTTTTGTTTTTGGTTTGTTTTTTCTTTTTAATTTGCTACTGAAGGTGGGATTCCTCCTGCCTCGTTTTTCTAAATTAAGCCCCTCTTTTGAAACTTTTACTTTAACACGATAATGGTAAAATAAAAGACAGAGAAAAGGGTGATTTCTTTTAAGAAAAATCTTCTCGTCATTTTGTGTGCTGTTTTGCTGTAACCTTCCTTTGCCTCGGTGTCTGGAGATTACCACATGTACTGTGATGGTTGAGTGGCCGTCTGCACCTGACCATCATATGGTCCTTATGTCTAGGAGCTGAATAAGCTGGTATTAGATGCATTGAAAAGAACTATATGTTAAGAGTTTGTGGCTGTCTGTTTTTTTATATTACACACAAACACTTGAATTGAAAGGTTCTGATGAGTTCTTTTGAATATGGAATAAACCCAACATGTAGAAAACTGAACCAACGCTTGCTTTTTTCGGATCCGTTTGTTTCAGGTGTGTTGACACACCGGGACATCTACAACATTCACAGAACTGGCGTCATTTTCTCATCAAAGCTAACAAAAAGGTTCTCAACTTGACGAAAAAGAGACCTAAACCAATCTCAGCAGACATTTTGCCTGCGGAGAGTTTGAATCCCTAGAACCCAAACCACACAGCTGGGATTCTCCGACATGCTGCTTCATGACAAGGAGCAGGGAAGCTGCAGCTCAAGCTTGGATTTATCACCAACTAATCCTGCTGTTGCTGCACTCGGATAAAACTGGAACTTTCACAAGCCTTTCTGTCAGAATGTAACATGAAATACAGAGTAAGGATGAGCAAGAAGATGGATTTAGAGACGTGTAAATCACGCGCAGACCTGCAGACAGATTTATAATGTCACATATATGCCAGTAGGGGGAGCTGCACCTCAGCTTTGCTGACGAAGCCTGAAGCACAGCTGCTGTTGAACGCACACAACTTTATTTACACTAAAAATCCGCCTGCGGTTTGACAAGTCAGGCAATGGTTGGTTGTTGTAGCAGATTTAGCTTCTCTTTCAGTAGAGATGCTGAAGTTGGGAAGATTCACGGAGAAACAACGATCTTGTTTTAACTTGTGCTGGTTTAAAGTAGAAGACTATTCTATATATATATATATATATATATATATATATATATATATATATATACGTTGCCTATATGGATGGCTGATTGATGTGTAGTTGCTTATGGTTTAGTGAATTTACTTTTTTAGAAAAGATTAGAGCATTCAAGATTTCTTTTCTTCCAGCTGCTCCATTTCATTCAGAACTTTTGTTCATGTCAACATGATCATTTTAAGCTGTAAACGAATTAAATAAACAAGCAAACAAACAAGTAAATCAGCTCTTACTCTCGTGTTTTTAATGGTTGTAAGTGTGCAGATTGCTGGTTTCCATGGTAACGCCATAAGCCACAACATCTCCGAGCTTTTCACTGAAACGTTGAGCGATAACATGCACCGCTGCAGCAGAACCACGCTGAGTGTGTCTTTGTCTCAACGAACAAGCTTATCTTGAGCTGCACTCATGTTCTTCTCTCAGAGGATAAGACGCATAATAATGACTGAATAAATAAAGGGAAACATGAAAAACAAATCCTGGGTTCTCCAAAGATGTGAAACTCAGCAAAATCCCTGGATTCCAGTTCAGTTTATAGTTGATTTATTATTATTATTTTTGGACACTTTGAGTCTTTCTGCTCGTAAAACTGATAGGAAATGCTCCACCTTTGGTAGGAGTGATCAAAACAGAGCAGAAACCAGAAAACAAAGTGAAAACACACACACACACACACACACACACACACACACACACACACACACACACACACACACACAGGAAAGAAAGAGGCATAGTTAAATCGAATTGCATTGTCCGTCTGCAGCCCCTTCTGCCTCTGTTAGTTAAACAGCTGTCAGGGTTGGGTCGGCGTGCCGCAGCAGGGGAGGGAGGGGGGTCTCTAGCAGAAGTTCAACAATCTGCTGGGGTTTCCTCTGAGGCTCAGAGGCAGGAGGCTGTCTGGGCTGTGGGGACGGGGGAGGGGTTGAAAAGGCAGCTGTATTCACATTGTGAGCAGGTCTTTTACCTTCAATTCTTTCCGCAGCCCTTAAACCTGAGCCTAAAGCCTTTCTGAAGGGGCCTTCTTCTCTGGGACGGCCTGTAAAACTGCATTTCACTCCCTTCAACCTCTCATCCTCTGTTCAGATTAAAATGAACTGGGCTTTGAAAATAAAACCCGAACTGCTCGCACTGAAATGCCTTTATATGCTGAAGTCCTGTGGCCTGTTTCATGTTATCATAAAACACAATCTGTTGCTGACAGACCAAATATTAAAGACTCTCTTTAGGTCCAGCCCAGATAAAGTTAGATGGCTCAGCGGAGAGACTGTTTCTCCCCCATCTTGCTTACATTTTATTGCGTTCCTTTAGGACTAGTGCGCATATGGTGAAAAGTTTAAGGCTTTAGGCACACAATGAAAGGAGGGAAAATCGATCCATCAATCTTTTCCTCAACAAGTCCGCATGTACGTTTCGTCCCCCTTCCTGCTGACCTCCTGACCCCTGTGGCCTTTCATTTCTTCAGCTTTCACCCCCACCTGTTCCCATTCCCTCGTTCCTCCAGCTCCCTCTTTCATATCCCATCTGCCACTAGGGCTGCAGGAGGATAGAGCCCGGAAAGGTGGACTGAAAGCGAGGCAATCAACTTGGACGGGATTAAATTATTGCTGTGGCTCCTTTAGGGCCCCAGCAGCAGCGGCGGAGCAAATGTGTGTCTGCTGTCCAGGCATTGAGTTCAGATTTACTTACCTCATTGTTTCAGGATCAAAACAACGGAAAAGACACGTATTTGCTAAAATGTTAATCATTTTAGACCTCACAGAAAACTACCAAGAAATCAGCATATATGTGCTCTTAAAGAGACAGGAAGTAAGAAACATTGTGGTTATTGTCCAGGGCTTTGCTGTGGTTTGCTAAAAGAAAATGCTCCACAGTAGGACGATGTTCACTTGTGTGCTGCTCTGTGAGCAATGAGACGCACAAAACCATCTGGAGACTCAAAAATGTGAGTAACTATACTTCACACAAAACGCAGAGTCTTTGAAGCCTAGTCAATTGCTAAATTGCTAAATCTTTGTTACATCCTTGTAACAAAGATTTTTATATACCGCAGTAAAGATGATTATTTCTCCTTAAAGGGGAAGTAGTATGTATTTTCCAGACACAGTGCCATTTTATAGCACAATCAAGTAACTATGTGTTCTTCAGTCGTTATAAAAATGCTGTATATATCAAATAGGACTTTACACAAGGCATAATTTAGCACCTTGAAATTGGGTCTCTGTTTCTTTAAGAAGCTCCTGCTCTTTCTAGAACTTCATGAATTCATAACAGCATCACTCTTCTATTGACCCTTTAATGTTTTGGATTGAGAAGTTGTTTGTATAATAAGTAGTTTTTATTATGATAATACTATAGTTTGTGTAATAAGCTCAGCAGATGCACAGGTCCACCAGGTGTTTGCTAATTGATGCTGGCTAGTCTGAAGGAGCAGAGAGGATGAGTAGCGGTGGTGGGCTGCTCTGTGAGGTGGAAGCACAGAAGCTTGGAAATCGGCTACTACAATTTTCCCGGAACGCTGCATAAGTAAAAGCTCCCAAGCATAAGAGGCTCGTCGGTCCAATGGCTTGAATTATGAATATTCATGTACGTCGTCGTCGTAATTTTTACTTACTTGTCGCGTGAACAAACTTATTGACGTATGAGTTTAATTTCTTTTTTTTTTTATTTAATGAAAATGCTGCCATTGCAAAATCTTTTTTTTTTTTTTTTTTTGTTGAACATCGACAGAAATTTACATGCATTTGTAGCAAAAATGCAACCGCAGTCTTGTTTGTGCTGTTTTTACTGTAAACTTTTATAGGAGGAATAAAACAATTAATATTCAGTTGACTGTGTAATTAAGACAGCCTGGAGGGGGGAGAAAATAATGCTACTGGTCTAAAAAGGTTTAGAACAGATTCATTTATGTGCTAAAGGCAGAAAAGAGGTAAAAGCTCCAGTGTCCGCGCTGGTGTTGTTTGTGAATAATTTAAATGCTTAACTTCTCACCCACACCACTTTGACCAAACCCAAACATTTCCTCTGTGTCAGTGGAAGCATCCAGAATCTTAATGAGATAAACCAATCAACCAAATTGCCTGCATAAATTATTTGAGTCTCTACATCCGCATCCACCACCCACAACAGACACCCACTCCACACCTCCTTTTGTCCCACAGGCAGACGGACGGCCTGGCCTGCAGAAGCGGCCGCAACAGCCCGACTTCTCCCCCGGGGGTCAGATCTGCAGGAGATACCCCTCTCATTCTGCCCCGGGGTCCTTGGGGAGAAGGATCTCCAAGCTGCTGTGCGGCTGTGGAGGAGGCAGATGCCGGCCAGTCAAAGTGATGGGAGGTCCGGAGAGTGGGGGGATGACACGACTCCTCTTAGGTTCCCATGCCCCGTGGCACACGCGTGTCACACTCCGGCAAGCAACGCAGACAACAGCAGCAATGTCCATCTGCTCCCCTCGCACAAAGCCACGGCCCTGCAGCAGATACATCGGCTCACCATAAGCAGCACATGTCTAAAGTTAGTGTTTTCATGGGCTGCTCATGATAACTGTCATACATATCGGGATGAAGAATTATGACTTGTGGAAACGAGCACCACACAGGCATGCATGCCTCGGTTCATAGCTACAAGTGTTACAAGTGTCAGGACAACACTGCACAAAACCTCTAGACCAGGAGGAAAATGTTTTCATGTCTTTTGTTTTGCTAAAAGTAAACATGGGACGGCATTCATTATTGTTTTTCATATATCTATCTATCTGACACAGTTGATATGGCACCAATTCACAACAAATCTCAGGTCATTTCAATCCAGTCACACATACGTTCCAGCTGATCTTCTCAAACAATCCATGAATATCAGTTTATTATTTAAATGAGTTCAAAAAGTGTTCAGGAAACCCAGTATGTTGCACTGAGTCATTGACTTGCAGTATTCAGTCCTCCTGAATGCTGCAAGTAAAAAAAAACAAACAAAAAAAAAAAACTAGTGACAGCGGACGATTACCTGCAATGTGCCATTGACTTTGCAGCAATCCCTCATACTGAGCATGCATGTGGCGACGGTGGAGAGGAAAAAATCCTTGTTAGCAGGAAGAGACCTCCAGCCGAACTTGACTCAGTATAATCTGCAGAAGACAGCGCAGATACACACTCAAAAAAAACAAAAACAGAAGGGTTGATGTTGGAGTACTTTCTATGCTAATGAAAAGTAAGGAAACAAAAAGCAGCAGAAAGAGAGTGTTTAGTTGTCGATACCAGGCAGGTGTCGCAGCTGGACCAGATGTAGCTTCAATGGAGAGAAAACATAAAGTTAACAGGTGAAATGACAGCAAAAATGCAAATTGGAGAGCAGCAGCAGCAGAAGAAGAAAGTGAGTAGAAAGTGGTCAGTTTGTCCTCAGCAGCGTGAGCCTAAAGCAGCAAAGCTACAGCAATGACCTTTCTCCTCTGAGCCACTTACTGTGAATAAAGACATGCATGTTATATATTATCAGAATTTACAGTAGCAGTCAGACGTTTGTGTTTGCTCATCTTATTCATTTGGAGCTTTTTGTGACGGATTTGGTTATTTGTTCATGGCGGGATAATTATCCCACCATGAACAAATGGTTCATGGTGGGAACCATTTGTTCCCACCAAATGGGAACTCTCCTTGTTCCCATTTGGTGGGAACAAATAGAGCTTTTTGTGATGGATTTGGTTATTTGTTCATGGTGGGATAATTATACTGTTATCTTATCTTTTGAAGTAGGCAGGGTGTCTGCCTCACAGACAAAACCACGGCTCCGGTTTCACAGGAGAGGAGTCTGTTGACTCAAAGATCTGCCTCCCATTCTAGTACCAGGCACCGCTGGAAACTTGCTGTCTGAGAGCAGAGCGTTCATTCAATTCTGATCTGCGTTTAACAATGAGGGAAAAACTAAACCTGGACGGATCTTTTCACTCGTTTATTCTCACCTCGCTGCTGAAGTTGTACTCAAATCATCCTGACAATGGAGAACAACAAAGTTCAGAATAAATGCATTGATTAGATTTTCTGCATCACTCTGCAAGAAGATTCTTCCTTTCCCATTTGTGAATAAGTAAAGTAAAGTAAGTCAAGTCTGACATGTGTATGAGTAATATATATAAAAAAAGAGAGTTAATCCCTTCCCTTCACTCATTCATACCCTGACTTCATTCCACTGTCTGCCAAACAAATCACACACGAAAACCACTTGTATCATTTCTATCTTGTTAGTTATTATTTGTGGTTTTATATTTTCAAAATAAAAAAGTCACATGCAATTGAATTCAATTGTAGCCGGAATATTTTCTGAAGATTTGACATAATGCCAAAGTTACATTTATTTTTATTTTGACCTCTAATGACATCTTGACATGATGTAGTGTTTCCTTTGAATTGACCATCTCTTAAAAAGTTGGTCAAGGAACGGTTTATATGGAGAGAGACGCGTGCCAAATTACAGAAAGTGCTTTCAATGAAGGTATTGACCTCAGAGTTGCAGCAAACTTGAAAGAAATTGTCTTGGTTTGCCGTTGCAAACGGCCAATCAGACGTCAGGGTCTCCGTAGCAGCTGCCCTAATCCTGCCCTCTGAGTCTGATGGGTGAAGTGAAATCATTGAAATGTTATTTGGTTTTTAAAATTACATCTATACATTTAATCGAGGTGCATAAAATTAATTCTACTAAATAAATTAATTCTATTTAATTAATTATTTCTGCATTTGTTTGCAGTTTTAATAAATGAATGACAATTAAATAATGACTTCATCAGTTATTTATTGTGATTTGGCACTTTTTGCTCTCCACACAGTCAAAGACATGAAGCGGTTTTGAAAAGCCTGAAGCTGAATCTGAGGAAATGTGACGTTTTCGCGATGCTGACATTGAAGAAATAAACAAACGGATGAAGAAAAACTTTAAGGCGCATTAGAAAGGGTTTTAAACAACATGTCTACGTAACGGCGTTATTCCAGCGTTATTACTCCAACAAAATAAGGGATTGCAGTGAGACAATTCAGTGAAGCCCTTCACATTCTAACAGTGGGTCGCCATTTAAGGACTGTTTTGCGTCTTAGTGCTTAGATATCCCACAGCCAGCCCGGCTTTGTGCTGCAGATGACTTCCGGGCGTTCCTGAATGACCTTTAGTTCCGCTTTCATCCCAGAGTTTTGCCCCATACGGAGCTTGAAAGTTTGGCGTGTTGGAGGTGTCACTTCTCTCACATCTCCAGCAATTATAGCTTTCTTCACATGTGTGCGTGATGGAGGTTTTATTGTTCTGCAGAGAAGCGTGCCACACTGTGAGTGGGGTGAGTGGGAGGCGAGGTGGGGCCACTTCAGGCACGCGTCCCCTTTGACTCATTGTAATAGGAATGGGTCCCCACCCCCCACCCACGCTCACCCAGGCGCCACACAAAGCAAAACACACACTGTAAAGAAGGTAGAAAACACAACTTGTTATGTCAGAAATCCGACTGCGCCCTAATAAACATGACTTATGTTAAAAAAAGTTTGTATTTATAACTGGGATCAGATTTCTTTTTGTCACTTTTACCACAGCTAACATTTCACACTGTTGATGTGAAACATTAACTTTTAGATTTTTATCAGCTGCCATCTCGGCGGCGCAGGTGGCGCGTCCGGTCAGTGTTTGTAGGCGAACAGTTCAGGTGTGTTTACCGCATCCCTGCAACAGGTGCTGGACCAATGAGACCAGCCAATGAGAGCGCAGGCTGCGGCTGCTGCTGCTGGTCTGTAGGCTCCGGTGCGTGCAAGACAAAAGCCAAGGGGACGGAGCCTCTCGAGCTCGAGCATGTGCCGTTGATTACCATACAGCTGTTCGCTCGTGCTCCAAATAAAGCCCCCCCACACCCCCCGTCTCGCGCCCCTTCACCAAGCCGAGGAGGCCCGGATAACTGCTAGAAGCTTTAATAAAGTCTGATCCTGGACCTGCCCACCCTTTTGTCACCGCACACGCGTCGGAGCAATTACAGAAGGGGGGATGGGGGGGAGGAAAAGAGAGAAGAGAATAAAAAAAATAAAGCCCCCTCTTTCTAGATCGGAGCAGACTGTATCCGTGGTTTCCTTCTCTCATAATCCATAGTTTTCATATCTTAAATTCAGAAAACTTCTTAATCTGTCAGTTTAAAAGGGAAAGTTGTGGTTGTTTGGTAAAAGCAGGAAACTGAAAGCTGAGATCATCCTGTAAGTCTCAGCAGGATTGTCAACATTTGAGTGGTTAAAAATTAAGCTAAACTGCTTCATTCGAACATTTTTCCATTTTAAAGTCACTTTTAAAAAAGAAAAAATATTTTCTACTGAGTCGCGATTGATTTGCTGTTGAAACCTCAGGACGGTGACAGATCACCTCCATCGCTTTGACTTTGCGTGGCTAATTAACGTGATGAGAAAACTGTAGAGGGAGCGTATCTGCTCCGCGCCAGCTTCTTATGAATATCCCTCAGATTTCCACTCCAGATGTAATGTGGGTTGCCTAATTCCCCGAGCAGCCCCCCCCGGCGTGTCAGGATGCTCCCCTGAGGTCTGCGCGCGCTCCACCTCCTTGCCGTGACGTGCGAAACGCGCGGGTATAAAAGCCCTTTGAGACTTTTCGCACCAGAACCGAACCAAGAGAGCGCCAGCTTCCTCACAGGACCCAAGGGGAGACCAGCAGAGAGGAACTGGAAGCACTGGAAGGATATCCCACTCCATGGGGATGAAACTTTAAGAGATTTTACTGTTTATAAACAGAACGCTTCCGAAGTCTGCTGTTATTTTGGGATATTATTGCGAACATCTATTCAGAACCCAAGGAACTGGACTTTCACCGAGTACAATGGCGCATTCACACCTGAGATACCTCTTGGCTTTGGCCTTGGTGCACGTGGTGAGTTGACTCGTATTACCTTAACTTAAATAACCTCCTTACAATGTCATTTTGCCGTGCCTCACTTTGATCACCGTCGCCCTGTCGCAGGTTTGGTCCTCCGGTGTCTTCGAGTTGAAGATCCACTCCTTCCACACGGCGCAGCGCATCTGCAGAAGACACAGAGACTGTCATATCTTCTTCAGGATTTGCCTAAAACACCCGGAGGATGTGATCTCAGCCGAGCCGCCCTGCACCTTTGGCACCGGGCACACGAACGTAATCCGGGCGGATCACACGTCGATCTCCAGCAGCGCTCCCATCCGAGTCCCCTTCCACTTTAAATGGCCGGTAAGTGCAAAACTCACACAAAAAAACCTAATAATAATAATAATAATAATAATAATAATAATAATAAAAATAATAATAATAATAAAATATCACTCGCCATTTCGTTCATTTCAATTTTCATTTAACAAGTCCTTTATTGTAACCTAAACAAATTAATATCCGTTATTTTCTCCCTGTGTGAAATTGTTCATGAATCATTAAGCAATCACATATACTCAAACATGACATATAATTTAATTTAGCTATACCGATTTCTGAAGGATGTGTTTTACAGCCTTCGCCCTACTTACACCACGATTGATTGTAGTTGGCCACAGTTAATGGTACTTGACCAAACCAAAATAACTCAAAATTTTGCTGGTTGTCATATTTCATGGACAAGTCAGCTTATTTTTATTATTAGTCTGAGCAGATAACCGGTAAGTACCTTAATTAATCGATTATCAGCTTCGTTTAGTAGTCAAAAGTGCTGGACGCGAAGCGATCAACTCTAAAGAAAAGAAACGAAATCATATCACCCGTAGCGGTGGCTCATAGTTCAATAATAACGTGCAAATTCCAACACCATCATCTTTAGAATATGAATTATTAAACATTTTGTGTGTTTTTCAGGGGACCTTTTCATTGATCATCGAAGCCTGGAACGCAGAATCTCCCACAGAGTACACAGGTAGACTTTTTCTTTTCTTATTTGTTGTTGTTTTGTTTTGTTTTTACTCCATGACTTTATGACCAGAAAAACAAACAAACTAATCGCGTCTCTCGTTCTCAGACAACCAAAACAACCTCGTGAGCCGCCTGGCGACCAGGAGGCGGCTGGCTATCGGCGAGGATTGGTCCCAGGACGTGCACTTCGGCGAGCAGAGCGAGCTGCGCTACTCCTACCACGTCTACTGCGACGAGTACTACTTCGGGGACGGCTGCGCGGACTACTGCAGGCCGAGGGACGACACGCTGGGCCACTACACCTGCGACGAGGAGGGCAACCGCATCTGCCTGGAGGGCTGGAAGGGAAACTACTGCTCTGAGCGTGAGTGGAGATTACTGATGAAGTTCCCAGGCGGCCAAAAATTATTTGGGGGCCATAAATAGCCTTGGATTAGGGGCCCACATTTCAGCTCATATTGTACAGTAATCAGTGATTGTCCTTTCCAGTTAATGTGTTATAAATATTAAGAATTAAAATTGATCATTAAAATAATAATTACAGTAAATTAATAATTAATTTTCTAGATGAACTGATTTGAATTCCCGAGGAAGTAAAAGTCTTACATTTGGTGGTCAGAAACCTTTGAAGCACATTTAAAAGTTCGTATTTCTCCTAGTTGCTACTGTAAACTATGTGATCCACCACATGAGTGTAGTTGGCCACCATTAATGGTGCTGTGTGATTAAAGTGAACTGCTCCTTTGGGGCCCCTACTGACCAGGGGACCCTGAGCAGCAGCTTTATTAGCTTATGTCTCATTCTGACTCTGATCCCAGCAATGACATGTTCACTTGTTTTTTTTTAACGATTTAACGTTTTATGATTTAACCGTTTTGAATCGGACACAAAACGCAGCTAAAGTTCTAAAGTTATGGAAAATACTTAAAGCAATGCCCTGTTTTCAAACACAGACCAAACTGTCTGTCTCAAACTGATTGAATGTTGAGGGGGGAAAAACTGTGTATTTTTAGTTTTGGTGCTTAAAGATAAACTCCAGAGTTTTCAGAGCCAATGGGTGTTTTGTGCTGGTACAGTCTGATGATGATGGTGATTATGTCCCATCTGCCGTTTGTTCTCTTACAATAAGAGAAAGAGTTGTGGCCCCCTTTAGACACATTTTTCAAGGTGATCTGAGAGGCAATGTGTGTGTGTGTGAGACAGTGACAGTTTGTGTGTGTGCGTGTGTGTGTGTGTGATGGAAAGGACATAAAAGAAAGCATCTTTCTTCGGCTGTGTGCCTGCCAGCTGCTTGGATTAATACTTAACCAACAGTGAAGTCTGAGACAAGGGTGGGTTCAGACTTGGAGGGGGGGATCTGTATGTGTGTGTGTGTGTTTGAGAAGGCGTGCCCATTGTAATCACACCTCCTCCCCTCCCTTTCGTTCTCCAGCCATCTGCTCGGCGGACTGCAGCGAGAAGCACGGCTACTGCGAGGCCCCTGGGGGCTGTACATGCCGCATGGGCTGGCAGGGCCCCTCCTGTAATGAATGCGTGCGTTACCCAGGCTGTCTCCATGGGACGTGCAGCCAGCCGTGGCAGTGTAACTGTCAGGAGGGCTGGGGGGGCCTCTTCTGCGACCAGGACCTCAACTACTGCACCAACCACAAGCCATGTGCCAACGGGGCCACCTGCACCAACACGGGTCAGGGCAGCTACACCTGTACCTGTCGGCCCGGCTTTGGAGGCACCAACTGTGAGCTGGAAACCAACGAGTGTGACAGCAACCCCTGCAAGAACGGAGGCAGCTGCAATGTAAGTGTCCGCAACGACTGGCCCTACCTGTGTGCTGTGCAGGGATTGTGGTGTCCCATTTGGCTTGTGGATCAAGGGGATTAAGATATCATGTAGTGGTCCCCAACGCTGTTGCTTGAGGGATAGATTACTTTTAGTTAATTCATAAAAGAAAATGGGCACCTCTTCAAAACGACAGTTATTCTTCTGCAGAGGCTGTGTAGTCACTAAGGCTTATTGTCCAGGAGATCTCTGCTAATCTTCTACCAGACTGAACTCAAAGCAAGTGCAGAATATTAATATCTATAATCTGTCTCCAGGACCTGGAGAACGACTACTCCTGCACCTGTCCACAGGGGTTCTACGGAAAGAACTGTGAGATCATCGCCATGACCTGCGCAGACGGTCCCTGCTTTAACGGCGGAACCTGCGTGGAGACGATGACAGGCGGCTACACATGCCGCTGCCCTCCCAGCTACACCGGCTCCAACTGTGAGAAGAAGTTGGACCGCTGCAGCAACAGGCCTTGTCTGAACGGTGAGTTCTGCCGTCAGAGTCCTCTCTGGCGACATCTTGTGGCTGAAGTGTGAACAAGCACGCTTCTTTTTTATTAAGCATGATCATCTTGTTCATCGTTACTGAGCTGAGTGTTTCACTCTTCTTCAGGTGGCGACTGTCTGGACCTCGGCCAGAGTATCCTGTGCCGCTGTCAGCCAGGTTTCACCGGTGCCAACTGCCAGGTCAACATCGACGACTGCACCTCGAATCCCTGCCAAAACGCTGGAACCTGCCAGGACGGTGTGAATGACTACACTTGCTCCTGCACCTTAGGGTACACTGGCAAGAACTGCAGCATCCGCTCTGACGCCTGCGGGGCTCGTCCGTGCCAAAATGGAGGCACTTGCTTCACCCACTTCACTGGGCCTGTATGCCAGTGTCCGAAGGGCTTCATGGGTCCAAGCTGCGAGTTCACACTTCAACCCAGTTTCAAGCCCGCCTTGCGCCAAGCCTCCCAGCCCTCCTCCACCACCACCGTCACCATCTCCTGCCTCCTGGCGGTGCTGGTGCTGGTTCTGGTCGCAGGCATCCTTTTCCTGAGGCGGAGAAGGAGGAGGATGGAGGGAAGGAAGCAGCTGAGCGACATTGCGGTTTACAATGACTTGGAGGCAGTCAACAATCTGGGAGGCAGCGAGAGAGATGCCTTCCTCAGTCCTAGCAGCCTCTTCAAGATCAGCAACAGCACAGCTCGCCTCAGCCTCACGCTGTGCCCCGATGGCAGACCCGGGTACAGACACAACCCGGTGGAGAGCAGCCTGGCCAGAATGGAGCGCCAGGACTTCATGTGGAGGGATGACGCCATGCTGGGCTCTGCACCCGGGCTGAGATGAAACCAGGACAAAAACACACACGTTGAAACAGGGGCAAAGAACATTTTAGCACTTGTTGCTTTTCTCTCTTTTTGAAGAGAGGAGCAGAACCATAAACAGATAGAAACGTCAATGTAAAAAGTTAAGTTCTGACACATGAACTAATGATGATTTACAAGACTTTTGGAGACTTGTGAAGGATTGTGCTCTTTAGTGTTCAAGACCCAAAGAGACCAATAATGTAACCCGCCGCTGATAGGACCTACAACACAAACCAAATGCAGGATGAAGCAATATATTTTCAACACATCCACTTTGTTTTCCTTTGTTAAAAAAGACTTTTGTTTTGCTTTTCAATCTTCCTTTGACCATTTTTTCCTTATTGTGTGCACCATCATTCCCCCCCCCATTCTTTATATTATTTATTTATTTGAAAACTTGTGTTTATGGCTTCACTTTGATTGTCACAGATGTAGAAATATATTTATATGGTGCTGAGAGTAGACTGACGTTTGTTGCATCTGGATATGTGAAATGTCCCAAAGATAAATGTGTGGGGCTAAAAGGAGCCATTTTTTCAAAAGACATATAAGGTTACCGAATACAGATATAGGTCACGTTACGCTCATGTGCCATTTTAAGTTCATGCCAAAGTTTGTGTTCTGTTGCATTTTTTCACTCATTTTATTTAAGTTCATGTTGTGTGTGGTGTGGAATAAAATATTTGATATAAAACAGTGCAATGTGTAGCTCCTTGGATTGCACCATGGGATTATAGCAGGCATAGTCTCCTTGGTAAGGGACAAGATTTTGTATAAACAAGGTATTTAGAAAAGTGCATTTTAGGGCTTTTATGTCCATTCTAATTAATAATTCATCCGTCAGTCATTTCTCAATAGTCTTTTCATTGAAAAAGTTTATTGTTCAAACTAAATTTGTGATCAATTTTAAGGAAAGAAAAAAATTATTTGTTGTAGTTAAATGGGGTTATTTTGGGGGCCATATTCTCACCTGGTGGAGCGCGTGCACCGTTTACAGAGACTGAAGTCCTGGTTGTCCAGGTGACCGGCGGCTGCACGTCATCGCCTTCTCTCCCCTATTAGTACGACTTAATAAAGGCCACTAGAACCTAAAAATCTTTTGAAAATAGAATATTAATTTTTTTTTATCTGAACAAAAGAACAGGTGCTTGTCATTTCCTGTTTGCAGTTCAAAATCTACCACAGGACGCATGTTTTGCTCCCAGAATGCTTAAATTATTACTCTCAGCGGGGCGTTTCTTACCTCATCGACTTTTCTGAAATATATTTGCTCAAAGTCTGTCACAGTCAAATTCAGGGTTTTTGTTCTTATTTATATTTTTGACATTTTTATCAGTATTTATCTAAGTGGGTTTTGTTAAAGCAAAAAGGAAAGGCACAACAATAGTTTAATTTTTCACGAATTCTACATGTAAACCATTTGTTATCTACCTGCTGCTACGAAATGGAAGTACGTAATGGCAGTGCGTAGGTACGAAATGGGGCTATACTCACTGACAGAGGGACTCTAATCGAGACAAAACCAAATACCTAAACAATTATCCCACACCCACATAAACATCCGGACAGCCCGCAGAGCCGCTGCTGTCGCCTCCCAGCGCCTCCCAGCGCTCCGCTCTCCAGACGAGCAGAAAGGCGAGAAGCGAGTGAGAGAGCAAGCTCACAGCAGCGATGGCAACTGACGGCAGCGGGACGCCGCTCGAAGACAACGACGAGCCGGCTCCATCAGACCTGGAGCCCAGCGGAAACATCCCGAAGAGGCACGCCCGGGTCACGGTGAAGTACAACAGGAAGGAGCTGCAGAGGCGGCTGGACGTGGAGAAGTGGATCGACGAGAGCCTGGACCAGCTGTACAGGGGCCAGGTGGGTCCCGCAGCTGCTGTGGCTCCACTGCACGCTGCTGCCTCTTTATCACCTCGCTATTTGATTAGAACTGGTACAGAAATGCAATAAATCCAACACGCAATCCCTTCAGATAAGTTTATTAAGTTGCTATAAAAGGGTTTGGAGGCGCCTTGGGGAGTCCCCAAGGCTCCAGTGGTCTCTGAGGTGTTGAAAGGGCTGAGGGGAGGAGGGGGGCTGCATGTCCTTACATGGCCAGACTCTGTGTATAAGGGCTGGGTCCCTCTCATAGATCTGTATCTGACATGGGGCTTTCTGTCCTTACATGGACATCATGGGACAACAGACTGAAGAGTGACTGAGGAGAGGAGTGTCCCAGGAGGTAAACTGTGTGTACTAGATGCTGACAGGGGGATGGAGCACATCACCAGACGCAGAGAAAAGGGTGTTTTTGGATGCAACTCGATGGGTTTGTGTTTTGAAAGCAGATTTACTAGATTTTCAGGCAACAGAATTTGGATTACAGCGATAAAGCAAAGGACAAACAGGTTTTTTCACCTGCATTCCTTAATTGTTGGAGCCTGAGCATGCACTTCCTGGTGAGCTAAAAGTGCAAAAAGTAGTTTCTGTTTCCAAAAAGGGGTTCAAGATTGTTGCTTATTGCAGAAATCAAAAAAAGTCTTGTCCACAAAGAACAGATTGGGTGTACCGTCGAGCCGCAGTCCTGCTTGTGCCAAGATCCCAATCAAACGGAGAAGCTCAGTCCAGTGGTGTGGACGACTGGGTTCTCTGCTTGTACAATGGCTGCTTGTCTCAGCAGAACAGGCCTTTGTTACAGTATTATGCAAACTTCACTATTCAGCCTCCTGGGCCTACAGATGTTTACAGTGCAAGGACTTTAGCCGGTTCTCAGAAAATGACAGTCGACTCAAAGGAACTCAAGCAAGAGAGATATGTTCAAAGGTCAAAGTTCCTGCTGATCTATTCAACAAGTGTATTGATTGGCCAAAGTGTTTCGGATTTTGTGCTTCATCGGCGTCATCGCAAAGGATACACTGTAAAATCGAATTGGTTGTCTTTATTTAAAATATATGACAACTTGTTGCCTCAAAATGTTTCTAGTTTTCATCAAATCTGTCTTCAGTTCCTTTGTTTACTTCATGGACAAACATGACGATGGCGCGATTTTATTTTGCTACATTAGCAACATTTAGGCAAAACAGGTCTTATCTGAGAAACATCCAGAAACATAGAAGTGATTAAAAAGTTTCACTTGCAGTTTGAACGACTCAGAAGCTGGGAATGTTATATTTAATGGTATGAAAGCCTTCTGCAGTTGGCAGGAGGAGCAACAAATAGAATTTTGTGTTTGCATTTCTTCCGTCTGTGTTTCTTTCACTTTGACTAAACATGTTTTCCTCCTTGTCCTGTTTGCAAACATTTGACGACGTCAGGAGGACGACATGCCGGAGGAGGTGAACATCGACGACTTGCTTGACCTTCGTACTGATGAGGAGCGAATCGTGAAGTTAAAGGTAGCGCGACGTGTCACATGTTTTAGTGATTTGCTGTGTTTGGTGGTTTTATTTATTCAGAAACAGTTTGTGTTATTGAACAGTTCCCCCAATAGTCACATTAGTAGATTTAAGAACACATTACTGTAAAATCATAGAGCCACAAATCTGAGGATAAATGTGGAATTTTTTATTGTAAATCTGTGATGTTATTTGTTTTTTTTTTTAACAGGAACTCCTCCATAGCTGCAGTAACAACACTGAGGTGAGATTCAATAAGAATTGTTACTAATTTTATACACTTCTAAGCACGTTTTGCACAGTGTATCGCTCCGAACTCACTAACCTGAATTTGATTTCAACAATAGCTTTCCGTATTCTCTTGCCTCAGTTATAATGCAGAAACAGCGGATCATTCCTGAGTCAAACATTGTTCCCGCACAGTCCTGGTTTAAACGTCAGTCACTGGAAAAATGCCTCCAGATACTCCGCGGCTTCTGCTGTTTAAGCTGAGCGCAGGTTTATTATTGAGTCAGGCCTAAAAACAAATAAAATGACTATAAATATTTCTTTCCCATGTGATGATAAAAACTTTTTTTTTGTTTTTTATCCAGAAAAATGAGAAGAAGTCCCTGTTTGGTCCCAAAATCAGTTTGGAAGTAGAGTGATATTCATCTGTGCATTCAATTGAATTTATTTTTGCTGTGCTTACAGTAAACGGGGAAAGAATTCTAAATATGAAACTCAAAGTTTGAATAATGAACAAGGCAGCCGTGTGTCGGTTTTTACTAATAACTTGGCTGCCTTTCTCCTGTGTCCGTTTGCATCGTTGTCACAACATGATGCATGTGGGCCCTTTGCTTCTCAGCAGGCTGTAATCTTTAATTTTACCCTAACGGACTGCAGATCAAGGGAAGAGTTTGACTGATTATTTTATTTAATAGACAAATGCAGAAAAAAAGCAGCGATGATGACACATGTTCCCTTTTTGTTTATTAAATTCTGAGGTCCGTCGTATTCGGTCTCTTGACCTTCCTATGTTCTTGGAAGAATCCGTGTTGTGATTTACGTCAGTAAACAGAACCGATTTGTTTTTTCAACCTGCATACATAAATAGATTTAGCAAAGCTTAATCCCCACATGAGTGTTATAATCCCTGAGAATATTAGATGGAGTCACAATCGAGTGGCAACAGCAATGGAAGTGGAGAAAAAAATGCTGCTGCCCATCGATATGGAAAGGGTTAAGAGGCTATCTATAGATCTGCAGATAGAACAACTGTTGATGAGTGAAAAATATTTATCAAAGCTTCCAATTTGTCCCTCGTTCAACCTGTTTTTCTCACTGTGTGAAGTTAAATCAGATCAAACTTCTCAGCTAGAATGACCGAAAACATTTCTATTTGCTGAACTTCACAATAATGAGACAAAGAATTGTGTCAGAGATTGTAGTAGTAGTTCTCAGCTTTGAATCAGGAATGGAGAGCTGAAGGGGGCATTCACAATAGTCTCGTTTAGTTGACTTTAATCGAACTCTAGGTGTGAATGCTGACCTAAAAAGTGAACTCTGGTTTATCTAAAATACCTCGGTCTTTGTTCGGTTGTCTTGATCTCTGGTCTGCTCCAATGAACTACAGCAGGGAATTCTGGGTGAATAACCAAAACCAACCTCAGAGTCTAGTGCATGAGAAATGGCTTGTGGTCTTTTACCAAAGACAAAAGAGAAATCCTACAACTGCTAAAATCCAAGGCCACTCCATTTTGTGTTTACACAGTTTGAAGAAGAAAAACGCTCACGTCTTCTTCAGATGTCTTTGTGTTGTTTCCTTTGGTGGTTCTTGGTGGAGCGCCCCTACAGGCGAGAGGGGGGAACAAGTTTTTCAAAGGCTTTGATTCGTTTGACACAATGCAGCGTGAAAGCGAACCACATCAACAGAAAATGTAGCAAATGTTGCAATTCTGGCCCCTAATCGAACCGAGTGTACCAGGTGTGAAAACGCTGCTGGAGAATTGAGTGGGAGTGCAACTTGATGTTCCCACCTCTACTATCGTGGGCGGTGGGGTAACGAGTGAAACGGTAAGGTCACAAACCAAGCAGCTGAAATGAGCAGCTGAACCGGACCCTCCCTTGGGGAAATGGTGATGAGTTTGTAGACTTTTGGGGACAGTCTCAGAGGAGAGGCAGGAGCAAACACAGCCGGCAGGCGGGGTTTGGACATCTGGTTGCGACGGGCCTGAATACCAGGACTTTCTGTCGAAATTAAATTGTCCGGGGATTGATCCAGAGTTGTGGTATTAGAAGCCTGCTTTCTCTTGCTCCAATCTGATTGGTTCAGAAGACAGGAAGTCTGACATTGGGTCACCCTGAGGTTCTAGAGAGTAAGATAAGCAGCAGACATCATTACCAAGCCATCTTCCTGCCTTTTCTGTCAGTGTGATATATGACTGCTAACCAGGTGGGTTGAAATATAAACACATGGACACAATTCACATTCATAGCTCCAGAATGACATAATGTTGAATGTTAACAGCGTCCTGCTTTGTATGGGTCCATGAAAGCATTTCACAATCACATTCTCTCTATGAGCATTTTGAGTATTAACTGAGTCTGCAGAATTCCTCATGTCGTGTGTGATGCATATCCTGCAAGTTGCAAATGGACACAGTTTTATTCTTTTGTCGGGATTTGCCAAATTACAGGAAAGATGGCCCCAAAACATTTAAATTTACAAGGATTCATATGGTCCTTGTGAAGACAAGAATGCTAGGGAGAAATATGAATATTATTAATATTATTAATATGACAGCTCTGGTGGTGGTGTGGTCTACACCATGTTTTACCATGCAGATGATGTGCTTCAGTTTGGGGCAAAAAAGTTCTGTTTTGGTTGGTTCTGGTCCAGTTCCAGTTGTTCTGTTTTTAGATGATGGATTGAGCAGATGTAAGATGTTTAGTTTTGGATGATGTTTTATAACTCAACCCTGTCCATTCATTTTTTCTTCTTCTACAAACTTCTGAGGCAGATTTTATTAAACACAGATGAACGTTTTATACAAGTTATGCAACACAGAAGGCCACTGGAGTTTTTTAAGGTTACTGGAGCAAAAGGTGTTGAATAAAATAAAATATTCTAGAATGGAAGCATGTTGGAGTTGTTCTGCTATGTTTGCTCTGATGTTTTCTTTTGGTAGAGTTTTGGTCATTTTTTTTTTTAGGTTGAAGCATTGCTTTTTCGGACAGTTCTTCCCTCTGGTTTTGGACGTTGTGATTTTTTTTTCTTTCACTCTTTTGCTTCTGAACACCTGTTATGATGGGTAACCATGGCAGCAAGGTTTTGTTTTTACAACTGGGAGCAGCCGATTAGCATCCAAAGAGCTGAAATAGTACTTGAACTACGACCCTGAATCCCAGGAGATTCTGCTCTGCCTCACTGCGGCAGAGCAGAGCGAGAAGGAGGAAGTTCAAACCAACTCTTCCATCGATGACACGGCCAGGATCATATCCCCAACTCCAACATCTTTCCGCACAGCTTTCCAAGCTGATACTTGGATGATATGAGTTACAACATTTAGTTTCTTGGTATTTTCTTAGTACCAATCCACATCACACTTCTCAGTTGTTTATGAAAACCAAATACCCTTAACTTCTACTTCATGTTTGTCGTTTACATAAAATCTCAAAATACATCAATGGTGTGTAAATACTGTAAATACTGAAGACACTGCCTATCTGTTGCTGAATTTCGCTCCTTAAACGTCAACGGGTTGCAAAGCAAAGCTTGAGTGACATGCCTGATTGTAAAGTGTCAGTGGATCTGTGTGTGAGAACGGCTCTGGGTTCTGTGCTCCTCCTCAGGCCTTCATCAAGGAGCTGGTGGCGAAGCTGGTGGGCGTTCACAAGCAGGAGGAACTGCAGAGCGAAGGCATCGGGCATCCTGCCATCTGCCACAGCCTCCACCGCCACGAGCCCTACCACTTCAATAACCCGCAGCACCACTTCCCTCACACGCGAGGCCACAACCAGAGTCTCTGACGGGAACCGGATCCGCGCGAAGACGAGCTGACGCACAAGGTCGGCTGTGATGGACTGAAAGGTTCAGGGATCGACAGAACATCAAACATACTGACACACTTCAAATGTAAGGCTCTCCTGCTGAGGGTTAGAGATAGTGACTCTATTCACAATCGGCTCTCAGTTAAAGCATGAAGGAATGCAAAGAGAAACCTTCACTCTGCCTGAGTTAGGAGGCAAACAAAGTCTAATCTACTACCAGTTAGTGTTTAACCTGCTGCAAAGCCAGTCGTTCTGGTAGAAGTGCTCCGGCAGGTTTCTGCTGCTTTGGGTCGCAACTTAGTCCACGATTTTAACTGTGATTTGCAGGGGATTAATGCCAGATTTGTTGTCTGTTATCAAAAAGATGCTTATAGTTTCTGTTTCATCCTTTATTTTTTGCAAAGGGTTTCTTCAAAAGATTTGTTTTAAATGGTAACACTATCTGTAATCCCATTACGGATGTGAGCAAAACTTTGTTATTCTGCTAATTAAATAAATAAAAAAAAAAAACAACCCCACAATTTCACAACCGAGGTGTTTCTATTAAATAAGAAATAAAATTAAAAATCGCACATGAATACGTTTGTCCGTGCGACGCCATTAAAAAACAGACTGTGCCATTGTCCTCCTCATCCTAATGCAGAAATGTTTCACCAAAAAAATGAATGTTTTCTAAACTGCCGCATTTCTATTAGGCAAATTTATTTTCGCAATTCCAAATTGCACAATTAAACGGTCAACGGAAACGCAGCTGCTGATGATGTGGCTCAGTTTCACAAAGAAGTTGGGTCTGAACTTGACCATTTTGAGCTGATTCCAGTCAGACTGTCTCTTTAATTCTGCTGCTAATGAGTTCATGTTGATCCATTTGAAGAACTTTAGAAATCAGCTTGAGATTTAAAAATGTGCACATCCAGTTTTTAAGAACGTGGCAGTGATGTAATCTACTGGTTTTCTTATTTTTAATGGTCTGATTATGTTTCATCCTCAGTGACCTGAAAGAGCTGAAACAATTCATCAGAATAGGGGTGATTAATCGATTATTGAAATAATCATCAATTTAGTCGCCGATTAATTGAAAACTGGAGTACACAGACTCAAAAAAAGTCTGCCATTTGCTGAAAAAATAAAATACTCAGAACAGATATTAAGCTAAAATTGTACAACAAATATGTACATTTTGTATTTAGGATGAAAAAAAAACTCCAACTTTGGTCTGTATACAAAACAGATCAAGTGTTCACTTGGTTCAAATAAAAATAAAATAAAATAAAATAAAAAAATCTACTAAGCACATTTTATAATCCAATTATGAACTGGTTAATATAAAATATAATATTAATGCTAAGCTGAGCAGGAAGGATTGAGCTTTTCACATGTTCACATTAGAAGTATTTTTTAGATGCATCCTTTGCTACACATGATCAACCGTTCACTACAGAAATGCTACGCTGTTGCATTTTAAGCAAGAAAATGTTAATTTCCTTCTTCAGAAACGGAACTCAATTGTTTGCTCATTTGCATCTGGTAATGTATTTCTAATATTGCGTAAAAAGAATGCTTAAGTGGTTAAATGGAAAATCTGCAGAATGTTCCAATTTTTAAAACCCGATTAATCAATTAATCGTCAGAATAAGAATAAGAATAATTGCGAAAATTATTGTTGAATGAGAGAAAATGGCAGGAAGTCTGGGATCATTCCTGACTGGTTTGGTGCTGCTGCAACTCTACAGACTTTAATGCCTCTTCCTATCAGAAGCCGCCTTTCTTCATAAATTTACTCTTACATTTCCACGCAGGTCGACTTTTACTCACCGTATGCTTCAGCGTCTCTCTGCTGCTGTCTCTGGTTCTGCCCTGTTCCCTCCTTGGACCAGAAACACCCAACGAAAACTGTTGTTCTGGAGATTTTCTGACCCAGTTATCCATCCTTTACGATTTGGTCTAGGTCAAGCCTTGATTTAAATGAACTCAGTGTTTCAGCCATTGCGCAGTTTTCTGGAAGTTTGTTCCAGATTTGTGGTGCATTGAAGCTGCATGCTGCATGTTTGGTTCTGGGGATGCAGAGAAGAACCAGAACCAGAAACAAACACCAAAATGTTTTTTTTTAATCATTAAAACACTTGCATTATTTTGCAGATACCTAACTGACCATGATGTGAAACAACACATTCAGGTTTTCCATTCAGTAATCAGAAAATGAGACAAACTTTATAAAAAAAAACATTCCATATTCACAGCTTTGACAAAGTATTTCCTCCCCTACAAATCTTTCAGTTTTTGTTGTTGTTTTTTCACTTTGACTTCTTTGATGTTTCAGAACATCAAAAAAATCGTAATATCAGACAAAGGCAACCAGATTACAAAAGATAGCCACAAAATGCAGTTTAAATTTTTATGGGACAAAAAAATCTATCCAAAGAAATCTGGTACTAGAAGTAATCACCCCTTAACCTGAACCATGTTTGTACAGCAGTGGTTTTTAACTCTCCCTGTAAGCTGGTTAAGTTCTTATTGTTGGATCATGAACTGCAGCTCTAACAGTAGTTGAGTGCTGCACCACTTTGAATGTGGTTCTGCGTTCTTTTAGGTTCTCTTGGAAGAGTTGTTGATGCGCTCCGGGAGTAATTTTGGATGTTCTGTGGATTACTTATTACTTATTGACATGAAAATTTGGGAAGCTTTCTGCAGATTCGGCCAGGTTATCTTGGTTTGATATTAAAACTTGTTTTTGATGATCTGAAATGTTTAAGTATGACAAAAAAAATTTCACTGAACTGTATCTACATGATGTGACGCTGGGAATGAAACCTTTGCGATCACTGAAACATTGTAGCTTTTCAATGGTTCACCTCTGCAGAGAACTGTTAAAAAAAAGTCAACTTAATAAAATAATTTATGCAACTATTTGCTATTTGTTTTGCTTCATGTTTGTAAGGCGTCTGAAGAGCAGTTGAAGAAGGGAGCGCATGTTTCTGGGAGCGGTATTTCAGTTTAATTAAAAATAGTTTTATTTGTATCACTACAGTAGTTAGTGCATTTATATATTTTTATTTCACAATATCTCTCCAGGTGTTGACATAACAGAGTTCGCTGCCGCGCGACAAATGAGATTAGAGACAACTCTGCAATAATCCCTGCAGCTTTCACTCACAACAAAATGCATTTGCTTGATAAAATCATTTCTGAATCTGATTTAATTTAAACCAAATCACTGGTTTCCTTCTGTGTAATTTCTTTAAATAAAACGTTATGAAGTTAGGAAACAACATCTGGAGAAACTGATCAAAACAGCAGTCCATCCAGTGGATCACACTGCATACCCTGGATCCAGTGTGATCCACTCATCAATGGCTCGGATGGTTACATTGCTCAGGATCCACCAGCGTTGATCAGATGATAAACAGGGAGGATGTTGGAAGTCCGGTTTTTATATCAGCATGGGCTGAGAGGGTGCAGACCAGGCCGAGTTCAACAAACGACACCTTCTGTATTGACTGACAGTTAAAGTGTGCTGTAATAAAAAACGGTAAAGAGATTAAGTAGCATCTTTTACGCTATCATCACAGCATGGGGTTGTTTTGCTGCTAGTGTTATGGGTGCGTTGCATAAATTAAATGACAAAATGAAAAAGAACTGGAACCAGTTTATTCAACTACACCTTTTAGAAACAACTAGAAGGTTAAGACCTGAGAACAACTGAATGATTCAACAGGACAATAAATCTAAACACACATGAAACTGGTTTTTGGAATGTATTAGGAAAAAGCACAACTTCGTTTTCTGCATTTTAATTGGCTGAGGGACAGCTGAAGAAGGAGGGAAGTACACGCTCACATGAATGAACTTCACTACACTGACATCTAACAGTTGGAGCAAATAAATAAACAGATGAGATCAGTTGCATGCTAAAGATTTATCAAAGCCATCAGACTGGATGGAAGTTAATTGGGAACATTACTTAATCTGTCCAGCAGAGAGCAGTGAAAACTTGATTTTTACTGTGAGTAATCACATTCAGAAGATGCTTATTGTGAAGCTACATGAATGTAGCTTACATATTTATATGCATGTAGCTACATATCCAGTTCACAAAGTGTATCCTTCTGTATAAACAAAATAATTTATTTTCATTCAACTTTACAGTAGTCACACACACCAGTTAATCATTTCTTATTACAAATCAAATAGAAATTAGTTGATTAAAAAAAAAAACAACAATGGGCTGTTATTTAAACCCCTCCATTCTGTGTGAAGATGTGAGCCATGTGGATGAGAGTGACAGAAGAAGAAACCTCCAGGAAAACGCAGATGGACTGAGCCGAGCAAACTTTCATTAGAAAAGGTAAATAAATAACTCAAAATGATGTAAACATGTTAAGATTAAACACAATAAAGCAGAAAAAACAATTCAGCCTGATTTATGACAGAAACTCCAGACAAAGACGGAGGCCAGTTCGCTGGCTGGGTCTGTCACTACCTAACAAACAGACCACATTTTGTGAGGTTGAAGGTTGTGAGTCTAAGCAGGCCAAAACTGTGATTCAGTGTATTGGTTAGAGAAGAGACTAGAAAGAGCCTCTAAGTTCCTCACAAGCCGCCATTTTGAAACACACATCAACCTACTATGACCTTATTGAAGTTATGAGACATTTAAATAAAAGGGTAAACTTTTGCTATGTTGTAGGTTCGATTCCAGCTTCCTCCTGCCACATGTCGATGTGCCCCGGGGCAAGGCACTTAACCCCAAGTTGCCTACCGATCTGCGTGTCGGTGTATAAATGTGTGGGCGTTTGTGAGTGCGAGTGGGTGAATGTGACTCTAGTGTAAAGCGCTTTGAGTGGTTAAAATGACCGGAAAAGCGCTATACAAGTTCAGTCCATTTACCAGTGTCAATTGGTTGTGTTAGTAGCTTACTTCACCCTAGCTAAGCAGACGCATCCTACGTAAGTACTTTAGCACAAGCTAGTGCTAGCTACTATGTTCAAAATTCACAATTTGACCAAACAGTTAATCATAAACTCAACAGACAGACAACATTTTAGCTAGCGTGGTATTTATAATAACAATGTTTCGGCTTTACATTGACTGTCCTGGCGCTATAAGCTCTTGTCATAACTCAATGTGAACACTGGGTGGCAGTAAACAGCCATACTGCTGCTGCTTGAAGCTGCTCAGTAAAGCCAGGACATCACAGCAGCAGAGTTGACTGTCATAAAAGTTCAAATCTTCCACCTAAATCTCCCGCTGGGGATTAATGAGCGGCTGATGAGGTAGAAATGGAATTTCTTCTCAAGGCTGTTGTTTGCTTTCTTTGTTTTCTGCCCTCTAGAAGACCACTGTCACAAAAAGCACAAAACCCCATTTTAGAGAGACGAGCAAGGGGTATGTCCTGTCCCCCTCCAGTGGACAGCTCGTGCAATTAGTGTAATTAGAAGTGTCCCTCGGGTGCGGGTGTGTGTATCTGTGTGTGCGTGGGGGGCGCAGGATGGGCTCAGTGGTGTAGGTGAGGGGGTGCGGCGGAGGTGGGGGTCTTTCCTCAGGAAAACATATCACCTTCCACCACAATAGAGAGCATCAGGAAGCCACAGGCAGCCCCATTGCTCTCTTGAGTCACCCAGCACTTTCAGACACGCTCTTGCACTCATCAGTCTCTCTCACACACACTCACACATGACCACACACCCCACAGCCTGGCAGCTCACAAGACCAGTACTCTCAAAGATGACACTGAACTGAAACGCAGCACAGGCACAGCGTTCAGGTAAGTCCTAAGATGCTTTTCTCCTGACTCCACCAACATAACTGACTTTTCAATTAAGGTGTTACTCTGATGATGATCCCAATCGTTTATAATGCTGTTAGAAGTCTTTCAGTTACCTCGTTATTATATTTTAACACATCTCTAAATTGACATTCGTCATGTTTTTGACAAAGACAAGAATAATGAAAATAGGTTAAAAAAAACATAAAATCACTTCCCTGGTTTGTGTTGTGTGTCCCTGTTAATGTTGTTTTTTTACTCTTTTTACTCTTCATGGACGATTTCTCTCCATAAAGAGTAAATCCAACAAATTATTTTTCACTCAATAATGGTCCTGATTCAGGTTTCTAAATTGAATCCTAAATTATGCACCTATTTGATCTTTATTGTACTACCTTAAAATGTTTTTCCAACCTTACTCGAAAGTGATCGTCTGGACCTGGAAACCAATCTTCAGATGTGTAAAAAGTATGCACACTGCATATGGAAGGTAGCTTGATGGGCAGAATAAAATTAAAATTTAAAACCAATCTGATGATCAAAAATATATCAGTGGATTTACATTTGTTTTTTGTTAAAAAGTTTATATTTTTGCATGTGTAATCCTTTAGCCACAATTTATTTTACAAAAAATTGACAAAACTAAAGCTATTTAGTCTGAATAAATCTCATGGGAGTTCCAGACTGAGTTAACAAAAAGTGTAAACGTAACAGCTTTGAGTTCATTCATAACACAACTTTGTGCATTTACATTTAGTACTGTGTCTGTGTCAAGCTGTTAGTATTAGAGGTATGAATGCTTTGTATTGCTAGTAAAGACAAAAACAAGAAACAAAGCAGCAAACAATAGGATACACTAGATGCGCATAACAGCATGTTTGTGTAAGTGAAGGCTTGCAAACAATCAGATGACTCCTTATGAAAAGTAGCATTAATTGTTAGAAAACATTAGATGCATTAAAACTGAACCTCATTTATAAAGAACAGTTGAAGGGATAATATTTGGTAGTAATAATTTGCATTTTACATTTTGTATTTCTAAAGATTTGGGATGGTGTGTGCACGTGTTGGAGTCCAAAGTCACAAAGTTACAGAAAATATAGAATTATTAGTATTCAACCTGTGACTCTAATTGCATTGGTGGTTAACCACTGAGTCTAGTAGTTTATGATTAGCAATATTCCAATGGGTTGCTGAAGCTTTTCCCCTTTAAGTTTGCATGTTTTCCCTGAGTCTTTGTGGATTTCCCGCCGCTGCTCCAGCTTCCTCATGCATTCCAAAGACATGCGTGTTTTTATAGGTGATCCTAAAATGGCAGAGGGTATGAGGAAGAGTGTGCATTGTTGTTTGTGTCCATGGTGGACCTGGACAATTCTCACCCAGTCTGACACTGGACAAGCAGCTAGTAAGCATAAAGTAGGCACAGGAAATGTACTTTACCGATGGAATGAAAAAGTCTTTCCATTTGTTCTTGCCTTAAAAATCAAGTTCTCTTTGAGGACTAAGGGACAACACATTATTGAGTTTCTGCAGAGAATGATTATTTTACTTTTTCATAAAAACATTCACATTTTATTAATCGTCCAAAAGCAAAAGCAGTAACAGGCCCGTCACTTTGGGTAAGTCGCCTTCTAGAACCTTCTTGTTGGTTGTTCTTCAAAAAGCTGCAGGTGGGCCAACACAAATATCTTCAAATAGTTTGTCAGATAAGATGGCAATAATTTAGCTATGTTTCCTATTTCCTCTGTGAGGGGCATTACATAAGTGTAGTAGGAAGTTTTTGATTTCAGTTATATAAACTATTGTCTTGCAAAAGAATGTCCAAAAGCATCAAAAATTTGTTTGGATTTTACATCATAGTCTAGATAATAATAGTTAAAACAAACAAATTAATTGATTGAACTTTTTTTTTTACCTTCACCCTGGATGTAGTTGTCCTGCGCCTGAACAACGTGGCTTTATCTAAAATGTTCTTGTTTTGCAGTTGTTTTTAAGGATCACCTGCAATCATGCCTATTCTGAAAAAACCCCCAGGAAGATCCAAGAGCTGTCACGAGTTCCCTAGAGCAAACGGTGAACTGATCCTGCCTCGGCTAGACTTGGACCTGAGGGACCTGAACGATCTCAACGAGCTGAAGGAGCTGAAGGACCTGAAAGACCTGAACAAGAACCTCAACCCCTTTGAGGATGTGGACTTGGACGAGGACGAGAAGAACGGGGGCGACACGGGCCTCTTCATGGGGGAGGTAAGGGGGAACCTCCAGCTGAGGTCCTCCCGGGATGGAGAAGAGGAAGAGAACGAAGTGAACACAGAGAAGCACGGGGCGGGGAACCCCAAAGCGAAGCCGCTCAGGGGGACTCTGGAGCGGATCTGTGGAGTGTCACCCCTCAAAACCCTTGGAAAACTGGGGAAGGGTCTTCGCATATCAGGACGACATGTGTGGGGGAGCAGCTTTCCCCACTACAACCATGGAGACTCAAATACACTCCCGGCAGAGAAGGAGAAGAAGAAAGGGCTGCGAAGAGGCTCGGAGGGGATTATGACCCTGCTTCGGTGAGGATGGGGTCCTGAGGAGAGTGGGATGGGGAACAAACTGCAAAACAAATATATTGAGTTGTGATTGTGTGCCTCTACAACAATATGGCTTATTTTATTGGTACACATACATTTGTCAGTCTGTTCAAAAAATGTTGGATAAGCTTGAAATAAGAGCAAGTGCATTGGATTCCAATAAAAGTAATGTAAGAAACAAAAATGGAGAAACCGTTCAAATAATGTCTCAGCATCGTCTAGACCTGAAGCTTAGTTCAAAGGTGTTATGTAATGTTGTTGTGGTGGCTCTATAGTACCTCTTTTGTTTTCTTCTGACATGTTGTCTACTTGTGTGGCTCATTGAATTAGTCTATTTTTAACTGAGCTGGCTATTCTCTGCAGCAGCACACTTTAGCAGATGTGTGTAAATAAGTGGCATTCCAATCATAGCAGCAAATACTGTTCTGAAATGCACTGAGCAGTCCTTCAGGAGGTTTTAATTTGTGTCGCTGCTATGGATACTCTCCAGCTTCACAGGTCGCCGTAAGGAGGAGCGCAGGGAAAGCCTGCCCTGTGGGGACCTGAGCACGGAGTGCGAGGCAGAGGGATCCAGGCGACCCTCATTTCTTCGGATCAGCTTGGGCAAGCTCAAGAGGGAGTCCATGTCGGACAAGGCTTCCCAAGAGGCCGACGAGGAGGAGGTGGAGGAGGAGCCGGTGATCAAAACCAGAGAGCCCCTGTCAGGTAAAAATCAAGGAAACAGCATCAGTTCAGCACTTCCCGTTCAAGGTTTATGTGTGTTTCCTGTGAGTCTAAGACAACACTCTGATTAGGTTGAGAGGTCCCCAGATTCCCGAGTCGCTCACCAGTTGACTGTCAGATCAGGAAATGATTGCACTTCCTCCCACCCCATGTTCTTGTAAAAGCTTAACCAAGCCACCACTAACTTATTCCACTGGGAAAATTGCTTGAACAGAAGAATGTAGAGAATGAGCAGAGATAACCCAGTCCGTAGCTCAGACACTTGGGCAGATACTCAATAATCATGACTGCAGAAAAGCCTGTCCCCCATTTTATCCGAATCCTTTTGTGTCTTGTCACTTTTGCTGATTAACTTAGGTTTCTATTTGTTGCATTCCAACAGTTCTGGAGATTCTACAGCTAGTCAACCACAGAGACCTTCTCTTGGCTGACACACACATTCTGGAGTTGGAACGAGAGTGTGAGCTCCTGTCTTTGCTGCCAGCCACAACTGCATCCAGCCCTACTTCTACTTTAGGTCCCGGCACCCCACCTATTAGCTACCTTTTGTCATCTTCATCATTTGACGAGGCCCTCAGCTCGAACGCAACGCTAGACTCTAGCAGGAGGAAGGTGAAGGATGTGGAGCTCTTGTACGAAGCCTTGCAGAAGGAGATGTGGGATGTGGTGAGAGAGTCGCTCCGCCAGCCCAGTGCTGGCCCTAACCTTGGCCTAGTGGTGCTAGTGATACAACAGGAGGAGCACGCAGACGCCACCTGGGCTCTGAGAGAGGAGTCCAAGACAGAGCGAGTGAGTCCCCACATCCAACCCAGCCAGCGCCCTCGAAGGCTGAAGACCAAGTGGAGGCAGGCAGTGGCAGAAGCTGCAGACTGGAGCCTGCCTCACCAGGTGGACACTCAGGCAGGCCAGCTGGCCTCGTATCTGGAGCGTCTGAGGAGCCGGATGGTTGATGACCTGGATGCGGCCAGGAGAAATGCCGTGTCCATTTACCCAGAGGAATTTGCAGCCTTCCAGGTGTATGTGGAAAGTTACCATCAGGCCGTCGCCAAACGTCTCCGGACCATCACCAGTGGGCCGCTGCAGATCACAGACGTCTACTCGCTGCTAGACTGGTTTTACAACATCTACAACAGGTTGGTGACAACAGTATTTACAGGATGCATCAGTCTGATGAAGATATACCTAAGTTTCCGTTATGCATCTTTTTGTTAATGTCTGTTGTCCCATAGGGATGTCTTAGGAATCATTGGCACCAGTACAGCCATACACTACTCTGCACTGGAGCCCATTCTTCCTCAACAGACAGTGGACAGGCTGGAAGAAGACTGCATCAGTATAGTCAGGGTAAGATGAAGATTTATTTATTTTTGATAGACATTCATAAGAGAAGCTGGATGGAAAATTTATTTTCATGGAACCTTTTCTTTTCAGGATAAAGTGACAACAGAGCTGATCCAGGTTCTGGATGATGAGGAGAGGCGATGGGCCCAGACTCTACATATAGAGGAGTATCAGTCCAACCTGGCGCGCTCAGTGATCCAGGTACAGCGTAGCGTCTTGGTAGCTTTACCCAAAACGTCTTGGAATTTTCTGATTGAGAATGTAAATCCTAACCCTTATTTATGATATGTCCAGAGGCTGAAGGTGGATTTGGATAGATCTACGTCTGTGAGCCAGTTTCTAGGTGCAAGAGTTGCCCGCTGTTGTCTTATTGGGCTTGCTGACTTCCTCTACAAGTGAGTTCACATCAAACATGAAATTAGATTAGATAATTTATACAGGATGATAAGCTTTATCGTAAGAATACATTTTATAATTTGGGAACCAGGATTAACAATAAGATCACTTTAAAGCTATAAACAAAGCACAGACAGAACAACAATTCTAATTTTAGCTCACACTCAACATTAATGGGTTTGTTTTCATGATTTTAAGGAAACTACATTTTATTCTGATGTTAGGAATAGAGCAAAGACATTTACACCAATCAGGCGTGACATACTGACCACTGTCAAGTGAATAACACTTTTTTTTTAATCTAATCATTATGGCGCCTCTCAGTGGTTGGAATATATCAGGCAGCAAGTGAACATTGTGTCTTTGAAGTTGAGGTGTTGGATGCAGGAAAAATGAGCAAACGGTTCTTGTGGGCTGTTCATTGTCTGCAGTGGTCACTTTCTATCAGAAGTAGTCTGAGGAAGTAACATCAGTGACCCGGTAACAGGGTCGCGAGGACAGTTCTCAACTGAGATTACAAGATCATTTGGTTAACCAAAACTCCCAACATGTAACCACGACACAGATGTAAAACATCTGCACATTGCTATTGGGTTTATTATTTCTTGGGGAGTCCCATTGGGTTCAGAGCTCAGACAATTTAAATAATTTGTAAAATAGTTTACATATGTCTAACCTAAGGTTCTTGGCCAATCATTGCTGCTTATAGCTTCTCTGGTTGACATTCACCCAGAAATTTCTCACAAACCTTACATGTTTCCAGCTTCCAGAGGAAGGTGGAGATGTTTCACGACACGCAGGCAGAGTTTGGAGACAGAGGGGACGGATACGTGTCCAAGACCATAGCGCTGGTCAACTGCTGCCCTCCCCTGAGGTACAACCGTAACCATAGTGACATGATTTACTTGACTACTGATGGGAAGGTTTGCAGTAGATAACTTAAACGTGCTGCTTGCCGCAGGAACTTTGTGGAGCGTTGCAGGCAGTGCGACCCACAGGGCAGCGAGGAGTCAGCGCAGAGAGCCAGCTCCTCCCTGGACAGAGTCGTCAGCCTGTCAGTGCGGGTTCTGACCAGCAGACTGTTTGAGCACATCAGGGTCAGCAGGAAATTTTATTCTCATTACTAACCATGTTAATATTCCAGCAGGATGTTCAGTTTCAGTAGCTAGTTTTGCAAATTTCATTACAAACGCTCAGAGATGACATTTTTTTTAAAGATGACCAGTTCTAAGATAATGCATTTTTATTTTACAGTCATTGTTAGAAGAAAGTACTTCCTTTTTCAGTGCTGGATATAGAAAATGATCTTATCTACAGTGAGTTTGATTTGAAAAAAAAAAAAAGTAATAATAATAACAATAAATAAATAAATAAATCTCACATGTAGAAACATACACATCAGATTCCACACTGCCGTTAACAAAGATCAAACCAAAAGATCTTTGGTTTGATCTTGTGGTTTGATCTTTGGAAGATTGATCTTTGGTTCAAAGATCAATCTTTCACTTCAGTTGCAAGTGAAAATCTAAGTACTGTAGAGTCACTTTTATCAACAATTACTACATATGTAATCATGTTCTGTATGATTTCTGAGTCTCTCACATTGCTATATTTCAATCATAGCTCAGTTATGTAATTTTGTTATGCGATTCTCTTAAGTTCCCTCACTATTTCAATCAGGATGAAGTCTAGACTTTGACTGGGCCCTGGCAGCACCTTAATTTTTTTCTTCTTCAGCTGTTCTGTTGTAGAGTTGTTGGTGTGTTCAGGATCATGTCGTGTTGATGAGCCACTTTGTGCCAAGCTTTAGCTTCCAGACAGAAATCTAAAACGCAGTGCCTTTTCTCTGAGCATTTTTTAGTCTGATCTTGTTGTGAATGTAGCGAGAAGTCCACTTCTTGGAATTATATTAAATGTCTTCCACTGGCAAATAATGATTTCACAACAGTTAACACCAATCCAGACAAGTAGGAAGCTTGTAGTTTTTGATTTTTGCATGCTTAAAGTTCCTACATAAGTTGGTAGATATCAGATAATTTTCACGTTGTCCTGCCACACGCAGCCCTACAACAGAAAGAGGGCGTACTTTCTTTTGTTTTTCCCTTGACTGTACATGTATGAGGTAGCTATAAAAAGCATCCAGAGAGCTGTGTGTGTGTATGTGTGTTGCAGAAATGTACCACACTGCACTTTGTTAATGCGTTTCTGATCTGTTGTTTACAGCCTTTCTTCGACAAACTGATGAAGAGGAAGTGGCTGAACAACACCGATGCCTTTGAAGCCATTGAAGCCAGCATTAAACAGCACTTCAAAAAGTTCAAAAGGATGGACCCTCCTCCGTATCAGGTAAAAAAAAAACCTTCACCGACCTTGTAAGGTGGGAACAAATATTTTAAAGGCTTTTTTTTTTTAATAAAAGAATTGGTTGAATGGTGTATGCAGCAGATCATTGCTTACTTTCTCTAAACTGGCAGGCACTGGTGGGTGAGGTGCACAGACGGGTCCTGGTGGAGTACGTCCGGGCCATTATGCGAGGACGGATCATTTGCACCTCCTCCAAGATGAGAAAGAGGATGGCTTTTCGACTGCAAGACGAGGCCAAGCAGCTGAAAGGCCTCTTTAGAGATCTGGTAAGTTTGATGTGCACGCGCAAAACGACATGTGTTAGATGTGGAAGAAACACTTTAGGCACGGGAAAGCATCCACAACCGGCGTAAAGTTTACATCTTTAGAGACAAGAAATGTTAAGGTATTCCAGGGTGGGGAGGATGATTCTTAAAAACAAAACAACAAGCTGGCGAGGGAGAAGGGAGACGGTGAGTAGAAACTGACCTCTGAACTTCCCGGGTCGGGAAAAAGTCAGACAATGTTTACACAAGAAAAGAACATGTCTCGGTGATGGCAGCCCTGAAAAATGGCTGCCTTCACAAAGATGGAGATGGATGAGCCGGGCTTACGTTAGCACTTGTCAAAGGAGGGAAGAGAGAGTACGGCTGGGCTTGACGCAGTGGCATTTGCCCCCATTTTGGGTGCGAGTTCAAACAAGTGTCCGTCACCTCGGCTGACAACAGGAAGTTGCTGTGTTTGGAAGGAACTTCCTGTTCCTGTCAGCTGGCCAGCTTTGATGTGCCTCTGGCTTGGCCTTGATGGCCTTGCTGGGCAAGGAGCCTCTGTGGAGACTGGGAACATTTGGGCAGGGAGAGGGGAAGAGGATGACTTTTTAATGGCTGTCTAAAAGGGATGCTGTTATTTTTTACCGAATGCCAAAGTAAGGAATTAATCTCTCTTTTCCTCAGCGTTTGAGGGGAAAACAAAAACTCGGAAGACGGAGGTGGAGATCTGTTATTCACCAGTGAATTAAGTGTTTGACCTCTGGCCTCAGGAGGCGTTAATCTGTTTTTCCTCTGAAGTTGCTCTCATTGGACTGCTTTCCATGCTTCCTCTGAAAAGGAAATGTTTAAGCAGAAGAAGCGTGGCAAAAACATGGTTCAAATTTAGTTGAAAAACAAAAACTAAGCTGATCGCTTTAATGAGTTTGTAAAGATGCACTTTTCTGTGCTCCAGGAGTCAAATGCGTCCTGGTTGGACAGCACCATCTCCCACCTCGCTGACATCATCCTCCTGGAAGACACTCCCTCCATCCAGATGGAGGTGGCTGTCCTGGTGAAGGAGTTCCCCGATATAAGGTGAGGTCACAACCCGGATTTGAACTCCCTTTATTATTTTGTGCTTAAAAAACACACTCTCACCGTGGCTTTGCTGACACTAAAACTACAAAAGCAAAACAAAACATGTATGATTTTTTTTTTTGTTCTCCTTTGGATCAAAACAATGGATCAAAACAGGGAAAAGCGCTGTGGAAACTTTTCTATATTAACACAAACTATTTTCGGAGATCAGCAAGGGTCTGGTTTAAAAATGGATGAGACAAGAGAGGCCCCCCTTCCACCTAGGGGTTCGGGAGGAGAAGTTCCAGCTTGTTTGCACAGATTATGACTCAGGTGACCGTTGGCAACCTCTATCAGCATGTGACGTACAAGTCTCTGAGGAATAGACAGGAAGCTGCTGCCGAGTACTTCCTGTTCCTGCCACCCAGCAGGAGACAGACTGGTGCCACAATTAGAATTAAAAAAAGAAGGAGGTGTGGAAGAGGATAAGACATGGCACTTCAGACATAAACTCCTCATTCAGCCATCACTTCCTTCTGTGTTTATTATAAACTACCACATAGCAGAACTCTGATACATCAAAGAGGCCAGACGTTCCTTTGGTATTGTGTGCTTCATCCTACTTGGACCACTGTCCAGTCAGCTGGCATAACCCTGGTTGGATATTTTTGTAGTTCATTCAGACTGGTTGCTTCCCTGGCAGTGACCCAGCTGTTAAGCATAGTCTGCATGTTTTTTTTATTGGAGTAGTGTTCAAAGCCATTGTAAAAGCTTAATGTTTAGATTGCTTTTAGAATAAGTTCGGATGTGGGTTTGGGATTCTTGTCCTGTTGTAACACAGGTGGCAAGCTGTTGCTACATTTCAACCAGCTGTTGATTTGAGGTGAAAATGACAGGTAGTCATCCTTTTTCATCCACTCTAGGGGTCTATTATCTAGCTATGGTGAGTCTATTTCTCTAGTACTTAGTAGCTGCCACAGAATACCTGAACTTGCTGTGCTCACATTTGACACCTATGAATATTGTTCTGGACCTTGTGGACAAAAAAAAAACTCAATCATTGCCTTGTTTGATCGTCAAACTTTTCACTGACAACTATTTGATTCTTATTTTTGTGGAAGCAAGACATTTCTGTCAAATTTGAAGGTGTTGATTTTGGAGCAGCAGCTTCTTACTTGGTCCATGGCATTGTTAAAACCTGGGTCTCCTGGGTAATGTCACTCCAGTTGACTTGATCTATGTGGTTCCTGGGTTGCTCTAGGACATCCTGCTCAATTGCATAACACCTGAGCGTGATAGGTGGGCCACATGGTTGAAATTAGGAGTTGCACCAACTAGTCACCTTGTCGATTCTTTACTCAACAGGGTAAAGAATTTACGAAGCAACTTGTGTAGCAAGTCGTCTAGTTGCAATCATGTGACAAGACTGATTCTTCCAAGAAGATGAAAGATGAGGAACTAGGTGAATTTGTCAGGCAGTTTGAATTGTAAAAAAAAAAAAAAGTAATTTACCAAAGATGTACTGGAAACTCTGGCAAAGGCTACTGGAATACGCACTTTGCATGGCATTGTGGTTACAGTGGGCGTATAGAAGCTGCAGACTGCGGCAGTCCTGATTTTGACTCCCATTTTTGATTCCCTTGTCGCATCTCTTTTCCTGCCTTCTTTCTGCATCTTTCCTGTCAGATTACTATCAAATAAATAGGACTAGTGCCAAACAAATTCTTAAAAAAAAAAACACTACCTGAATAATGTGCGGCATGATATCAGGCTCTTTTCATCCAACTGATCAGCGTCACCTTCTTGACAGTGTTGACAACACTGGCGTTCCAACAGCAAAAAGTTCCTAAGCTTGCTTCCGAGCAGGAAAAGCATAATGACAAGCTTCTGAAATGACTCTGAGCTCAATTTTAGAAAAAACTGACAGGCGACAATGCTAAAAAGCACAGGAGACACAACCATTGTTGGTTTACTTGGAATCCACCATCCTTTTCCCATCCAAATACATTTTCAAAGTCCAAAATAAACATGACATTAACGGTAATAATGAAAGTTCCTGACCGTAACTGAATGAGTCCAAATCAAATGTGGCATGTTTTCCTGGTGCTCCTTCCCAGAAACAGATGCCTTGAGTCAGAGAGTTTTGACTGTTACTCACACTTCTGACAGTCATTGACGACACCAGACAGTGATGGTTTCACACTACCGTCAGCCTGCCAGCTAACTTCCTCAATGCCTCTTTCCGCCTGACAGGAAGAAGCACGTCTCCACCCTGCTGAATGTGCGAGGGATGACACGGCAGACAGAGCGGCAGGAGATCCTTAACATTGTCAAAGACTTCGAATGCAGCAGCGCCCTCATCTCGCGGGAACGCGCTCTCTTTGCTGACATCCCCATCACGTCGGAGGTGCACTGCATCAGCCTGAGTCTCCTGCGTCTCGCCATGACCGTGTCCAACTGGTTCTCAGAGCACCGGCCGCGGCGCAGGACGAGATCCCGGCATGCTGCGCCTCAAGCAGCTGAGGCGGAGGAAAACCCAAGCAAGCTTCACAGAGAAGAGTAGGAGCTTGATGACATGTACATGCACCTTTGATACCAAACAGTGTTACCAGTCTGCTAAAGAAAACTTGACCTCAGGTACTGCTGGTATTGTACATGCTCGCTGACATATCTCCATCTTCACCTTAGAAAATCCGAAAGAGATTTTGGGGTTTGTGAAATCACTGCGCTTAATGGTCTTGGTGTTGATCTTTACATATAGAGAAGAAGACAAAGAAAAACAATCTGTGTTGTACTTTTTTGTTGCTTTTTATTCCTCTGTAACTCTGGAAAATTCATTAGAATATATCGTACAGTATAACGTACATATTGCAGTGTATTAACCTCGTCATATTCAGATATCTACAAGTCATCATCATCTGCTATATATAATGGGACCTAAATTCACTCTGCATAATGCAGCTAAACTGTAGAGTTCTCTTCTGTGACGTAAAGTACTAAGATTCCTGGACAGATGGGCTGGCCCCCACAGAGCCCTGATCTCTGCATCACAGAGACACTCTGAGCTTTCTCGAGATGAAGCTTGCAAGTGTAGTGGTAGGTGTGTGTAAGTGGACCAAGAAGACTGTGCTGTTTCAAAGGCAAGTTTTATTCCCTCCCCCTTTATGGCACTTTTCTGGAAGGTAATAGAACTTAAAAATGGTTATTTGCTTTAATTTGGAGAGAATGCTCTCTTTAACTTGGAGGATTGATTTTGTTATTGTAAAGCAAGATGGTGTGAAAATGTGTTGAACTCTGACTGTGAATGAAATGGATTAATTTCTGGAAACATAATAAAGGCCCATTGACTGGGCAGAATAAACACGTCTGAGTTGTTTTTGGTTCAAATGCTCTAACCTGTCACAGTTGATAAGCAGTACCGTCGGAAAGTATTCACACCCCTCCACTTTTTCCACAATTTGCCAGACTTCTTCAGATCTCGATTTTTAAGGATAGTTTTAAACAATTCACACAAAACAGCTCACAATGACATGAATAAAGCAAGTTTTCTAAATGTTAGAAAATGTAAATATTTACAAATAAAGGGGACAGTGGGGCTAAAATCCATGAATACTTGAGAACCCCTCTAAAAATGCCTATTTTTAAAATTCAAACACTGAAATACCTTAATAATGCCGTGATAAACACAGTGGAAACTGTCTCAGGACTTCCACAGAAGCTAACATCTAGTCTCTGTTATCTCTGCTCTTGCAGATGCAGCCAATCGGCACCAAGGGGAGGGGGAAAAATGGCGGTCCTGGATTGATTGCTTTGAAAATGCCAAGAGCATGTCACTTTCTTTTAAATATTTCAGACATGGTCAATGTCTGAAATATAATAATAATCTGTGATTAGGCAGATTTTCTATGGATAATTATAGAGATATGATCCACATAAATTTAGGACAATATGCGAACGCTGAATCACAGAAAAGGCAGGGGTCCACTGTACAAACATAAATATACCAATTGTTTAAGGTTTTATTGAGATAGCATTAACCCTGCTTAGAGTCTCAAATCCCGGGTCTCTCTATAGCTCTATAGGCTTTTGTACACCTGCATCTTGGTTCTTTCTTGAAGAGTCCCTCTCTTCCCTTCATGCAGCCGTTTCAATCGGTTCCAATGCAAAGAAGCATCTCCTGAGCACGAGGCTGCCATTACAATGCTTGACAATATGGACAGTGTCAACCGGGTAAAGAGTCTTGGCTGATTTTCTCAAGATATGCCACTCAGATTTTAGGTCATCACATAAGAAAATTTTGTTTCTCTTGGTTTGACCAGCAAAACTTCAAACCCATCACATTTTCCCATGGACATTAGGCTACTCTATCATAAAGGCTGGATTGTGGGAGTGCGTTAACTATGGTTGGTATTTTGAAAGGTTCTCCTGTTTCCAGAAGATAACAGTGCAGCTGTCCTTCAATGACTGCTGGGTTCTTGTTCGCCAAGGATCTTGAACTGGGATTGATCGCTTTGGTTGAACAAGATGATTTGGGCAGGGTCATCATTCCTCCATTCCTTTCAGTACATCTCATAATGTTTGTTGGATGCTGCCAAATGTATTTATATTTGGTAACTTTCCATAGCATTGTTATTTGCCATAATCCGGTGATGGAAGTGGGGCTCCATGACCTCAGTTTTATTCCGGCTTCCTCACACAGACACACAGTGCATGCTAGGCTAATTAGTCACACAAAATTGTTGCTAGGATTCATATATAGCTACTTTTGTTTGTCTCCACGCTGCACTTTGATGACTGGTGATCTGTCCAGGATGTAACCGTCCCCCCCCCCCCCCTACCCCCGCCCCAATTCTGAGTTTCAAAAAATATGTTTGCATTTTTCATAAGTTTAAGAGATGTTTAAAAATTAGTTTTCAGTTTGTGATTGTGGGTTGTTTTTTGCCCATAATCTTTGTTTTTGTTTTCAAGAAAACCAATTAAATGGATTTTGGAATAAGAATATAAAACAGCAAAAGAAAGAAAGGAGTGTGAATACTTTCTAATGGAACTGTATGTATTCTGTTTTCCTGAACAATAAATAGATATGCTATCCTTCAATTACTGCTTCAATCTTTAATAGGAGAGTTCGCAGTCTGGGACTCCTCGTATGTGAAACAATACATATCAAGAGGCACTTTGACAGAAAGATAAATGCCGGACAAACTGACGCACAATCTGTGCAATGCCTATATATACACGCATACTTTATGTCTTTGTTGTTTATCTTAAGGGCCTGACTTTTTTTTTTCAATAAACAGATCCTAAATTAAGGGGCTCTGCCACAACAAAAGGGGTCATAGACCCCGAGGCCAACAACGGGATAGTTTTTGATAAACAAAGATTTCCTGTTGTCCACTGAGGTGCCAGCGGATGCTTTTATTGGAGCCAAGTTTACATTTGGCACCAGGAGGAAACTTCCCCTCTGGTTCAGCCGGGGAGCTTTTTCATCTCTGAGCTGCTCGTGGCCTGATCAGAACAAAGCTCGCCTGCCTCATCAGGGTTCATTCTGCATACTGACCTCTCCAAGTCAGCACTTCGAATCTGAATTCAAATGACAAACTGAAAGGTAAAGGGGCCAAACACAAGGACTCATCCTCTTTGAAATCCTTCAACAGTTTTCACATCCTGACCACGAAGTTGATTATTTTTTTATTGGGTTTCTATGTGATAAACCAACTTTTAGCGGAAGACAGAAAGGTCAAAATCTGAAGAGTTTCATGCATACAGTATGTATTGACCACCATTTACTTTGATACCCCTTAAAAAATCTAAGAGTCCACCTGTATGTAACTTAATCTTGGTTATGTGAAGGCCTCAGAGGTCTGTCAGAGAATGTTAGTGAACAGACAACATAATAAAAGCATTGCATTGCACATATCAATGAAAGATGTTGGTGGCAGCATCGCACATGATGTAGAAAACCCTACTTTCCTTTGGTCAGCCTTTGCATTGATCCTCCAGACTGAGGCCAGTTACTGAAACACATCATAAGGTGACATAAGATGGTTGTAAAGAGTTTAAAACTTGTGTGGCAGGACCAGATAGGTTAGGGTTATACAGTGTTTGGAACACAATAGCCCAGTCCTCAATTAATGTCGTCTGTCTTAGGTAGAATACTCATGGTCTAACACAGCCGCTGGTTCTGACAGCAGACCACGATGACATTTGTGCAGCCCATGCAGTATATCAGACATGATAAAATCAATTCCCATCAACTGGTGGCAATGCTGTCTTCAGTCTTTACAAGGTATCCTCTGTGTCTCGTCCCCTAGACTATGTTTCTGTTTCTTCGAAACAAAGAAATGACGAAATCTATTTATGTTTAAGCAGTGAAAATATGGCTTAAAAAGGAGTAGATGAAAAGACATCTTGGCAAAGTTGTTTATAGTTGTCTGGATATGGTTAAAAACTGGTTGAGTTTGATCAAACGGATCGGCCAAGTCTGTCTTTCATTGCTTTTGTATAACTGCCCTGGGACTTAGAGTTGAACCGACTTTTGTAGGCCAAACTGAAACAAGTACTAGCCCACCTGCCACACCCTTCAGAATAACTTCATGAACCCTTACAGTAGATGGATGTCAACAGCTTAGAAGTGTAAGTTACACCCAGCATTTAACTGGTTGCTCTGGAAACTGTCTACAATGGTGTCGCACCACTTGTGACGTGACTTCTTATGTCATTTGTTGGTTGCTGTAGAAGTATCAGTTTCTAGCAAACTGAACCGTTTTTGTATAGATCTCTTCTACATGAGTGATACATTACACAAGAAGTAATCCATTCTTGCTCACTATGCTTGTTTACACTGTCGTCATACGTCAGGAATGTTTCTGGAGACTACAAGCTCTGTACGCTCTATTCATGTGGAATTACAATGTTCTCTATATTTATGTTGCTGTTCTGTTGCAGTTACCTCTCAGTTTCAATCTGTGCCCAATAAAGCTTGGTTCAGCTGGTAAACTTTCTCCCTACTGTCACCTCATCCTTGCAATAAATTGAATAGAATTGGATGAATTTCTATTGATTTGTTTGTACTGCAAAGTACCTGGGAAATTGCTTTTGATATGAATTTGCATGATGTAAATAAAACTGAACTGGTTCTATCAGGATCCATAGCAGCCAGGTAGAGGAAGGTGCACCACCGTCTAGATAACAATGGGTTTCATTTGACACATCAAGTCTTGTCCCTTAAGCTTTTTCCTGTAATCACCAGCAGATCTTACATCTCTCTGACCTCTGACTGCTCTCTGCACTTGATTTTATTTTGATGTGTTCCAAGAATTTGTGGAATAGAACAGGAAGCACATTCAGTAAAGTTGGCATAGGTTAAATGTTAAGTTTGGCAGGCTGGCTTTTCAGTCAGAACTATATCTAAAGGCATTATCAAACATCCTTTCTTATAGCAGGCGGTTAGCGGATGCTGGATGGCAGTTTTCCAAATGTCCCAAGCGGGGATTTACCATCCCTGACTGAGAAGGACAGATTGGCCAAACTCTTGGAGGTTTCCCTCGATCAAGCTGCTGAAGGTGAAACGGTGCACGATATCACAATGCAATCCCTGGGAAGCACTCCCCTGCTTCCTCTCATTAACACTGCACTGCAATGGAAAATCCATCAGGCTGTTTGTTTTCGGAAGCAAGCCGTGCCCTGCTTTGTTCACACTGTCATGCACTTTTCACGCTTCCACTCTTTTCTGTTTGTTTTTCATACAGCTTTCAGTGTGTTATTAAGTACTCAAAAGGTTGCGCAGTTCTAAGCAAGAGGGCTTGTTTAGTCTAGACTGTTTATCCCGACTACTTTGACTTATGTAGCTTCTGCAGATCACTTGCTTATCCAGTTTGTAGAAAATGTACAGTACTGAAGTGCTGTACAGTGTGATGGACAACCATTAGTTGGCCATTACTGTTCTGACAGCTTGTATGTGGAAGTCCCACAGGATCTTAGTTTGGTTGTTTTCCACCGCTTTGGGAAGTGATTTCCACTTTGACCTAGGGGTCTCCACTTCGTACTTCCACTTAATTTCTGTGCACTACTGTATACCAGCTACTTGGTATACAGTAATGCATTTCTTTCCTTCTAGTCTGGATCCTCTTTTCCTGCACGTGGGATCTTGTCTGGTGTGCTCGATCTGGATCTGCTGTCCTATCATGATCAGTGCTTCTAGGCAGTCTTTCAGGTATGCTCTTTCAATTATTTGGTAGGATTTGATCATAGGATATGGTACATTCCCTTCAATGTACCAAACGAAGGGGATGTACCAAGCCCCTTTGTTTAGTACATCAAACGAAGGGGTTTTTATTCCCAGGTCTCTTCCAGTTGCCATCATCTGAGACATTCTCTGAGTGGTTCATTCTTGTGGCCATCTTCCTGATTTGTTTTTGGACCTGTCCTTGAATGTCTCATCTTGGATACTGGTTCTGATGCTCACTAGTCCTCTTCCTCCTTCTACGCACTTAAAATTTGGATGGAATCCACTATAGATATATTCAATGTTTTTTATGTTTTAACACCAGTCTTCTGAATTTCCTCCTTTGAGCATCTCGTAAGGCCGTTGATTGCCCAAATCTCATCCTTGCCATTAAACTGACTTCTCAGAACTGGCCTTACTTAATGTAGGTGTATTTTCCTTGAGGCCTCCTCCTGGTTGTCATGTGCTGCAAATCAACGACTCAAAGCAATCTGCTGGGTTTGTTTTAATAGAAACCCTTCTTAACCAGTTTGAATACTAACTGAATTTGATTGAATTGTTTGATAACAAGGATCACTTGGAGTGAATGCATGACTGGATTGAACTGAATTTGGTTTGTAAAGTGATCTGAGATAACATGGGTTGTGAATTGGTGCAAAATAAACTGAATTGAACTGAGCTGAACTTGCTTGTGGTATTTCAAGGTACTTAGAGCTCTACTCACCATCTGCTATTCTCACTTCTGGGAGAGTACTTCCTTCCATGTGGATTACGTTCTCTAGAAATAATTACATCTTGTTACAAATAAAATTCCAGAAAGTGTGATGAGGATCTGAGTTCAGCAAGGAGGAGCAGAGGAATAAAGGAATTGAATAACAGAAGTCAGAAACAAACAGGGAAGCCAGCTGAAGACAGTGGAGGTTCTGACAGTGAAATGGCTATACCAATATAATGGGAATATTTATATAAAACAGAATTTTGCTAAGTGCTATTCTGGTGAGTAAATGAACAGATGAGAATCGACTGTGGGAGAACAGATAACGTAAAGTACTGAGGTGACGTACAAGAAAAAACTGTAACTAAAACGACAAAAGACGACTAAGATCTAACAGACATTAACACTACCAGCTTCTAACATCTACTGACTGAAATTGATTACTTTGTTTTTCGCAAGATGAAGTTATCTCTCTGAATTGGGAGAACCTGTAGACAGCAAACAGCAGAACACGAATTTTAAAAAGTACAGATTTTTAATGTATTTTTTAATATATTAAGGAAATATTAACTTAAAACAAGTTCCTATATCTTGTTGAAAAACCATTTGTAAGTCAATTTTGCTTTATTTCAAGTGTGCATGGATATCTACACTAGAAGCTCAGCAAAAACACGTGGTAAGATTTTAAGATTTTGCGTTTTTGCAGTGTTGTATCCTTAGAATGAATAACTGCAATTAATAAAATAGATTCAGCTTGAATCTCTGCCTCTTGAAAATCTCTAAATATTAAACATACAAATGGAACTGCCAAAAAAGCAAACAATTAAACAAAACTTGCAAACAAAAATATCACAATCTGGTAGCAAATCAATCCCGATGTCGGAAGAAGAGAATCACTTCACATGTGAAACTTCCTCGTGGAAGCGGCCAAGTGCCGTCTTGTTAGCTAACAACAATTACATAACAATCTGAGAACAACCAGCTCTGACATGACCCATCGGGGAAAGCTTCCACAAGGAGAACCTCCTGTCCTCTCCCTGCGCTCAGAATGTGCTGTCTATCAGGATGGCTCCCCACTTGAACCAAAACAATAGTGCACTTCGTCACTCCTGATGGGATATCCTGATTTATGTTATCCGAGTGTATCCATCAAGTGGATCTTTATTTAGCAGCGTGGAGCAGCAGGGCCCTGCCTCCCATGTGCCCGCTCCGCTCCGGACACGTCAACATGTTTGCTTCGTTATCAGCAGTCACATTAAATGATCGTTTCTCAGGACCCTGGCCTCAGGCGGGCAGACTGGAGGAAGCTCACCTTTGTTGAAAGCCAACACTTTATCTTAAGTAAACTTTCTCCAAATTAGAAGGGCTTTGTACAAAAACACATGAGTGAAACTCTGGCATGCATCAGATTTTTTTTTTTTTTTTTTTACTTATATGTCCCGCCATAAGAGTTGATTTATTTGATTTGTATTTGGGTGGAGGGATCCAAATATTTTTCTCAAGTTTGATCTGGCCTAACGCCATGTATGCTATAAACATCCCAACCTGTGGAGTTATTTGTTTTCCTTTGTTTAAACTATTTTGACATCTCTATAATAGTGAGAAAAAAACAGGAGGAGGCTTTTTTGGTACTGATTGTCTGTATTTATGTGAGCACAGCCCTTGGCCTCGCAGTCCTGGCCTCGTGGCAGCGAGACGCAGACCGTCTCTGCCCATGAGCTGCGATACGGCAGGACGGCGGAGGACAGGAGACCTCTGACCTTCAGGTGCGATCGGCAAAACAGAAGCAATGCAATACCCCTATGAACAATCTGAACCCATGTTGGCAAAACCTTTGTCGATCAGGTCTGTCCGTCCAGCTCATTCAAATCGATTCAGTTCAGAAATGCTTTATTTATCTCAAAGGGAAACTGAATGACATAACTCTTATCGTCCCCGAATCTTCAAAGAGTCGTTGTGGATGGTCACGCTGTGTGACATTCTGATGACGACATGCTACTGAGATGCCTTAGTGTCCGGGGAGCAGAGACGATACTCCTGGATGCCACTATATGTTATTAGCAGCCATAGCTAATCCACCTCCTTTGCTTTTGCTGCTCCTGTTTAAAGGGGCAGTGTTGTGTATTATGTGTGAAGCACCTTCAACCACTCTATGCAAGAAAACTAGAATGGAAGGTGCTTGGGTTCGATATCCATCCGGTATCCCAATTGGTGTGCGGCACCAATGACCTAGTTTATGACAAATATGACCCAGAGAAACATTAGAATTTTAGGCAAAATGATTCAGTCTAACTTTATTAAACTAAAGTGACAGGAAATCCAACTATTTAGTCACCAGATAAACTCTAAAGCCGGAAAACTCTTAATAAGATTTAAAAAACCTATATGTAAAGCATAACAAATATTAATGGCCACCTTTTCCCTTCAACCAGGGCAGAACAAGAAATGTTCACATACATCAATATACAGCTTTTATAAATTACTTTTTTTCTGTAAAGTTTTTTTTTTTTACATCTGGTATTTTAAGAGAGTGGACCATATTACTTTTTCATCAGTTTTACTCATCATGCAACCGTTTCATATCAAAAGCACAATTTCAAGTGCACCAAAAAAACAAAAGACAACAACAACAACAAAAAAAAAACACATCCCTGACATTCTCTACTTTAGCAAGTGAAAGAGTGCTTTGTGTCTTTTCAGGGCAGCAGCTCCTTCTAAAACTTGCACAAACATGAGTTTAAAAATAGATAAGAGGCAGGAGAAAGAGGAGAGAGTGGGGATGACAGTCAGAGACCAGACAGTCAGATCTTTTATTACAGAAAAAGAAGTCTGCTCAAACGAACATCCTTAAAGGCTGTATATTTGTGAGGGAAGTCCATGACCTGTCTGAGAGGCCTCACCTTCATTCTCTGGGAAGAACGGCTGTTGTTGTAAGACCCCAAAAACAAACATGCTTGTTCAAGCTTCTTTTAAAAAGTACAACGGGCATATAAGGACCATTGTAGATATAAAAAAAAACGGAGAGTGAAATTTCCACCATAAAAATTTTTAAATTGATCACTGAAATTTTCTGGAAAAAAAAGAAGAAAGGACAATTCTCAGTTTGTAAAGTTGAAACTGTGCTAGAAGAAACTCAATAATTTTGATGTCATTCTCAGAAATTCTCTAAAAGAAACAAGGAAAATGTCTGAGTTTAAAAAGATGAAAATTTCAGAGGTTTTCGGTGGAAATTCACTCTTTTTTTCTGTCTACAATAGTAAAAAATAATAATAATCTGATGTCTGAAATCCTCGTCTGGTCAGATTAAGCAATGGAACGAGAATCTGTGCAAGATTCTATTTTTTCTTTACCCTACAATTTAGGAATCATTTGAATTTCAAAATGTCCAAAAATGCTTCAGTGAAGTTCACACATTTCTGTGTTACAGTTTCTCTGCGTGAACAATAGCGAAACACACAAGTCTAACCATTTTCTGAAGAAGCCTCCCCCGGCTTTGTTTTGTCGCAGTCCCTCTGTACCTGCCAGCAAGTTGTCTGTTCCTGCCGCTAACAACAAATTTATTGGCTCGGGCCATTTGCAAGAACGGAAACTGCTTTGCATTGCGAGAAATAAGTCTGGAACAAAACAATGGTTCTTCTTGTGAAATATGGCAGCAGGGTCTCACCTTTGGCTCGCTGTGCCTGCTCCCCCTGCTTATTTACGTAAGCACGACGCGTCCTGTACCCCATCAGGAAGAGGTGTTTCAGGAAAACCAATTCTGAGGTGAGATACAGAGTAAACTCTCAGCATCGACTAGGCCCCAAAAGACACCTTGTGTGATTTCAAAAAGGAGGTGAAGGAAAGGGTAAACGCGAGTGTGACCCTGCGCACCGGACTCCACAGGGAGCCTGGAATCTGCTTTGTGGAATTTGATTGCAGGCTGGCTTGTTTCCACATTGCTGGCAGGTTATGCTGACCAGCTACATAATCTGTTCATTGTATTTCTTTCTAGCATTACCGAATATCATCCAGCTGCCTTTGGTCCATATTCAACTCTAACCTGCAAAAGGTAAACAGAACAACAGGGTGCACTTACACTCTAAAAATAGTGGGAAACAAAACAATTCTGGTTATCTTGCAAGCCCAATTTTGGGACGATGCAGCACAACACTGCTGGGATAGAGAACTGGGTTGGATTCTCACCCAAACACTGGGTTCAAGTAACTAGAGTGATTTATTGCCTATTTGTTGGTAGGTATTCTTTGATTCTCTCATTCGCTAACGTTTTTTGTGGGACGAGACTCCAAATTATTCAGTGTTGAAATCTGTGCAAGGCCCAATATCGGGTACCGAGAGTTCCACAGTGCTTCTCAGAACCTATTAGTGGTGTCATTTTGACCCTTTCGCTGGTCTCAATTGTAACATTGAACTCAAAAAGCATTCCATTCTAAGTAAATACTTACACATCACAATGAAACAGATTGAACTGCTGTACTTGGACTACTACAGTCCTATGCATGTATTCACATTTATGAGCTGCTGGTCTGGGACGGAGAATAAAATTCTTTAATGTATGAGTGTTTCCTGGTTGAATCAAGATGGAATATCATCAACAACCATAAAGTGACAGCTGGCAAAGCTCTTAAAAGTTTTCAGTAAGTATGATTGAATTGGAATGATTTTTTTGTAAAGTGCCTTGAGATGACTTTAGTTGTGAATTGGCATTATATAAATAAACTGAATTGAATTGATTGTGCAGTTTACTTAAAGATCACTGTAAGTAAACTGTAAGTGAACTAGCGTTCTGATGACGTTCGTGCTAGATTCTGATAATAAGTGGTAAAACCTCCATCCATCCAGCAGTCATTGGGCGAGAGGTGAGGTACACCCTGGACAGGTCGCCATTCCACAACAGGACAACACAGACATACAGTCATTCACACTCACACCTAAGGACAGGAGAGAGAACCACAGTTAATCTAGCAGTTATGTTTTTCAGTTGTAGAAAAAAGATATATCTTATAGCTCCATCCTCATATTGTAAATGAACTCCAACATAAAGTTAATATCCATACACAATAAAAGTAACATTTAAAAAGTAAGGTTTAAGTTCAAAAGCTCTAAACATCACAAAGTTGCTCCTGCGGCCTTTCTGACCTACTCCTGGGCCCCCTAATCTGTCCACCCCCAGCATCGTCCTTCATCAGCAGAGAGATAACTGTTTGAGGCTAATGGCTCCATGTCCGCTCCCGCCGCTTCTGCAAATTTGCCCTTTCATGTTTCATGGTTGGTCCATGTAGCCTCTGACACACGAACCGACTGATTTCTGTATGTTTATCCAAGACACTGAGGGAATGTTTTGCTTTCTTCTCCCTGGGTATGAATGCGGTCAGAAATACTGACTTTGTGCATGATGATAAACCGTAGCTGAATCAAAGTAAATAAATAAAATTAAAAAGAGATCAGTTTGTCTCTTGAATAAGAGTGATTGTGTGAAGGGTAGTAAGCCCCGACAGCATTAGCACTATGGTTTAGAAGATGCAGTAATAAACTTTGGTGATGTTCCGTTGAAATTCTTACTTTAAATGAGTGAATGTGTGTTTCAACACTCCGGAGTTGCTCTTTACACCGATCCAAATTGTCTGACAAGGCGCAACATTATCTAGGATCTGTCTCCCTCTGGTGGCTTCCTGGAAGAATTACATAAAGCAGCCAACCTTCTTGTCGACAGAGACAAGAAGGTTGTCTCTTTGTGCTCCTTGAAATTTAAAGCAGTTAAATGGAAGGATTCATATTTTATTTACCTTGAACACATGATAAAGTATATTTAAAAGAAGACACCGAGTCTATTATAAATATGAGAAATGCTTCATGCCATCGTCATGCCAGCACTGACAGTGTCACATACATAACTTAATCTGAAACTTCATCAATTATTGAACCTTTGAGACTCCATCACTGCTCTGTTCTGTTTCACACCATTATCAATTAACTAGCAATGACTGGCAGAATTTAACGTGCTTAAAGGGTGGCAAAGAATCACAATGTGATCATTGTCGTTAGATTATTGCACGAATGAAGCTTTGAGCACCAGTACACTCCAGACATTCCACAGAGATTCAAGACAAGACTATCTTGATGTCAAAATAGTTAAATCAACGACGTACAATGTCTAAAATTCTTCAATGACATTAAAAAAGAAGAAACATTGTTCTTTTTGCTGATAAGCCATCCATCTGTTGTCTTTGCAGCAGGTCAGGAATGGAAACCCAGACTTCCCTCCACCCAGTGACACTTCAATTCTTCTTGGGGTTTTTCAAGAAGTTTCACTAAAGAAGGGATAAGAAGTTGCTAGTTTGGCAAATTCTGCTTTTGTCTTGGGGTCTCCTCTGAGGGGGATCTGAATGGATAACCTCCAACAAAAAAAAAGACATTGAGGAGGCATCCTGACCAGATGCCACTTCAGCTGAAAACATTCAAAAGGCATTGGCCTGAGTCTGACCTCCGACCAGGCGATGGAGCTATTTGACATGTCATGAAGGCTGTCGCCAGACACTCTACTGAGGAAGTAGGGCGTCCATCCAGAATCTTGTTCTTTCAGGGATTATCCACATCTCAAGACTGTAGATAATGCCTCGAGTATAAATAGCTGTAAAATGAGGTCTTTGCCTTTTGGCTCGGCGCCTTCTTGACCAGAACAAACAAGGGCAACACCACCACTAACGCAGCTAAAATATCCGATCTGGTTAACTCTGAGACCTCTAACTAATTTCACCACATTTTTGTGCAAAGAATACATGCTTCTGGCTTTATTGACACCAAACACTCTGTAAAAACAGTTCCAGCACTCCATATTCCCACAATACTCCCACAACAGGAAGGGACACAGCTTTCTTATGGTCCTCAAAACACATGTGGACCAGACAAATAAACTCCAATATGTTAAGAACTCTGCAGTATCAACTCTCTGGTTTGTTGTTCCATGACCCATAAAAAAATCTACACTACTTGTCCAACAATTTTCCAATCACTTTAAGCCTAAGCCTAGAACAAATGTTCCCAGAGAGGCTGGGATGTTTTCCCTTTGATGGAACACATTTAGTTGTACGTGTTTTTTTAATATGTGCATTGACATAGTTGCCATCATGTCATCTTTTTTTCATCCAGTATTTCAATTAAAAGTTAAACTTTAGGAAAACAGTCTAAAAGACGCAACATAACATCCACAAGGGATCGTGTATTGGAAGCAGAGAGCCTAGCGCCATCAACAGTTTCAACGATCTAATGGCAGCTAGATCCCGATAAACATGTGGATAGAGCTCATTTTCTGTCTTTACACTGATTTGGTGTAGAAATGTAAATACATAAGTGTTAATGGTTGCGTCTCTGGAAGAGTCCATGATGAATCTTGCTCACTGGGTAAGACGGAGGGGTTCTCCTTGCAAAAACAACAAAAATTAAATGTTGTGGTTCATCTCCAGGTTTGTGTCGTTTTACACGAGTTGCTCTAACAGTGGGAAGAGCCTTGGCGCACAGTCAGAGACTAGCCCTCCTCACGCAGGCCAATGCCACGCCACCTGTCATCAACAGCAGGTCTTACAAAAACAGAGGACCCTGCAGGAATCACGGGGCCGGGCAGAGAAAACTCTCCACACGGTATTTTTTTTTTCCAGAGACGTTGGATTCATTAAAATGAACAAATACACGCTGGGGAAACTCGCAGTGGTTGTTTTTGTCCCGGCCCCGTCAGCCTCTGATGTGGCGCATCTCAGCTGCATCAAGTAATGTATGATTTGCAGGTCGGAACAGGAAGTCAATGGATCTTAGTTTCCAAAGGATCTTAGTTTCAAAATAAAGCGCTACATTTCTGTACTCTTATTTATTTTATTTATTTATTTATTTATTTATTTATTTATTTATTTATTTATTTATTTATTCATTCATTCATTCATTCATTCATTCATTCATTCAGTAGAACCACTATGTCCTCTTCAGAGGTCCCTAACCCCAGAGGCTTATTTTTGCTAGACAGCCGCGAGTTAAGAACTCTGAAGATTTGAAAATTGATAGCTGGCATAAATTATAAAATGAGCTTGTGAACATGTTTGAAAAATAACATAGCAGATTTATTTTTCAATGAAAAGAAAAGGAGAATGTTCGTCATCACCAGAGCAATAGATTAAGAATTTAGATTTGCTTAAAAATGCAAATGTAAAATGTAAATCTCCATGGCTCTGTTGAATTTTTATAAATAACACATAACAATAATTTGCACCAGACAACTTTATATTTCTGTCTGAATCATTTAAATATCAAATCAGACCTTACGATCAGTTACTCAGAGCCCAAGCAGACTTTTCATGGAATACCTTTTATTTTAACTTGAGCTAAAATATATTATATGCTCTCACTTGAATACCTTTTTTTTAATTTATTTTATTTTATTTTATTTTATTGGCCAATCTGCCCACCTCTGACACCATCACTGTCGGCACTATGGACTAGTAAACAACAAGTGTAATTGTATTCCTGTTCCGTGGGTTGGTCTTTTACTTCCAAACCACGGACCGGAAGCCTTTGTGTGTCGCTTATTGCCGCTGCCTCGACGGATCTGTGCGCATCTGATCGAGCTGGAATAGCGAATTGGGAACATTTGGGCCCTCTCTCCCCTGCTGCACCGTAAGCCTCCGTGTTTCCGTCTCTGCAGCGGTCGCGCTGGCGTCGCGGGGACCGGGCGAAGCGTTCCTGTTATGACAGCGACGGGATGACAGCGGTCCAGTCGGAGCCGTGTTTGTTTTGTGTGGCGAAATGAGGCAGGGGGTGGAGAGTCGCCACAGAGACGCTGGGCTCCGGCCAAACATCGCCGCATTTTAGCACCACTTCTTCTTCTTCTTCTTCTCCTCCCTTGCATGCAAGGGCTTCTGCATTGAGCTGCGTCGCTGATCGACCCGGTCGTTTTTTCTTTCTTTCTTTTTTCTTTTAAAGACATCTATCTTTGCAAGGTGCATGGTGGAAAATGCAGCTTGTTTGAGGACACCCCTCCTCCACCACCACCACCTCTCTCTCCCTCTCCTCCACATATCCATCGCTGCCATGACAGGCAGAGGTCTCCTCCGGAGCTCGGCTCGGTCGCTCGGAGAGCAGGCAGATTGACTCGGGACGGTGGGGCCTCGCATCCGCGGATGCCATTCTGTCTGTGGATCCTGTAAACACCGTCCGCGCAAATACACGGCGAACGTCGCTCGAGAGCTGGGGGGGTGGGGAGAGGAAAATTAAGAGGGGGTGGGGGGGAGAGCGAAAGAGAAGGAAAACATGTCGTCTCGATCTGCATTACAGTCTGGAAACGACAGGAGCACCGGAGAACATGTAAGTGCAGCCGCTGTTTGTGCTTGTGTGCATGCAGAGGGATAGGATAGGATAGGTGGTGCATCTCCGAGCACAGATCTGCTATGTGTGGCCTTTGGCATTCTGGGCTTTTTTTCCCTTTTTTTTTTCCATGCGCATGGGGGGAGGGTGGGATGAAGAGGAGGAGGAGGGGAGCATGCACGGTGCTGTTTCTTCTCGTTCTGTACAGATCAAGGGGCCCAGGATGTGAGGCCACCGTGCTGCTCTTTGGGAAAGTGCTAACCTTGAGTGTGTGCGTGCGTGTGTGTGCGTGTGTGTGTGTGTGTGTGTGTGTGTGTGTGTATGTGTTTGTGTGTGTGTGTGCAGGGAGACGAGTTGATGGCAACCTGAGTCGATATCGCTCAGCAAATATGCGCAGAAAGCATGAAAACCCGCCGTCACATCTCTGTATATGTACCTCTGTGGAGAGATAGTGATGTCACATTATACCCCTTTCCTCTCCTCTCCTCTCTGTGTGTGTGTGTTCTCTCAAAATCGGATGGGTGGGACGAGTGCAGGAGGCCCAGATATAAACGCATAGAGGATATGTGGGCTTGTTGGTACGAAGTGGAGGGGATTACTGCGTAAAATGATGTGCAGTCCGTCGCTGCGCAGCCTACAAAGCGCCCAGCCCTACAGCCAGTGGGTGTCAGACAGGCCATACATTCTACAGGGGAACAGAGGAGAGGCCTGCGGGAAAGACACAACACATCTATCTATCTATCTGTCTGTCTGTCTATCTATCTATCTATCTATCTATCTATCTATCTATCTATCTATCTATCTATCTATCTATCTATCTATCTATCTATCTATTGAGCATTGATCTGTCTCTGAGTGCAGATCTTCTGTATAATTAGGTCTTTGTGACAGATGAGTGAATTGAGCAGATATCACTGGTGCCATGATGGCTCAGGTGAAAAGCCTGACAGGAACTCTGCTGCTCTCCATGTGTGCCCCACACTCCACCCCCCACACCACACCACTTTGCCTCCTCCCCACCCCCCAGCTTCTCAAGCTGTGCTGGAGGTAGGGAGGTGGGAGCAGGAATAGAAGCACCATGTCTGAAGGTGGGGCACGGGGCTGTGGGCTTGTTATTGTTGTGTAACTGCAGCCTCTGGGATTGCACTGTTGGCCTGTTCGGCTACAGACCTCTAAGCTTCCATAAGCCACTCTTTCCTCCTGTTGGCCACTTTGCACCTGCTCCAGGCATGATATTATCTTCTTGCCCCTTTTGGTTCCAGGTATGAGGGTTTATGTCTGCTGACGTTGCCCATTTTCAAATAATTCAGATGTGTTTACTGAAGTGAGGTTCTGTGAGGTAGTTATTAGTAATCAGTGTTTTACCCATGGTAGATTCTCATACAGGAGTGAGTTCATCAGCTGGTCCTGACCCGTTTGTGTTAGATGGTTGTTTACTTTGTTGCCGTTTCTTCCAGTGGAAATTAGAAGAACAAACGATATATCGGCATTGACATTGGTATCGGCTGACATTAGTCATTTTTTAACTTATCGGCATTGGTCCGATAACCAAAACTGGGATGATACTAACAACCGGTACTTTTTTTCCCCCATCTTTTTGCCATTATGGAGGGAGATGGAAGGAGGTTGGGCAAGTGGTATTTGGTTGGTCATGTGTTAATGATGCAGCACAGCATTGTGGGTAGTTTAACTGAAGCAGTGGTGAACTCAGCTTTATGGTTGTTTCAGTCATGTTTTTGAAAAGGTAGCGAAACGTCTATAATAGCAATCAGTCAGAGCAGAAGAAGAAAAAAAAATTACGCTTGCTCTTTTTGAAAGAACATTTGCCAGGTCTGCTCTTCTGATATCTCTGTGAGAAATCATTTCATTTTTTATTTCTTTCCCACTTGAAAGTCAGAATGTCATGGTTCCATGTCCAAAGAGACAAACCGAAACAACCTCTGATGTTAGGATTCAAATTTGGAAGGTCAGCGGTCTCTTGGTGGGTTTTATTTGTAATGGGCCAACAAAAAAAATAATGGCAGCCATCTCTGCGGGTGGAGATGCATTTAGAATGCCTGAGGCTTGTTACTAACCTTAAGAAGAAGCATTCGACTGCAAGTGTTCTCATAATTCGAAAGAAACTTGCACAGGTTTGCTTTTGCACAAGTGTTAACTGGAAAGTAAATCCTCCATGAACCAGGATGGGTTTTGAACGGAGAGACCTCAGAGAGGTGGCGAATCTGCAGCTGCGTATTATCTACCCTGACACCAGAACCAATATGGCTGCTGTGCAAATGGACTTAAACTACGGTTATAAGCTTTTGGTTCTTCTGACTGCGTGTCATTAAATCAATGACACACATCAGTAAATGTGGTAAAAGGATGAAATTGTGGAAAAACTTATTATTAGCTTGTGCTAATGGTAATAGTTAGCCTAGCCACAGAAGAGTTTCAGAATCCAATATGGCTGCCACCTGAATAGACTTAGTGTAAGCTATAGTTATAAACTGTTGGTTATTTTGCGGCACAGGCCAATAAGAATAGTAAAAGGGGGAAACTGTGGAGAAAATCATTGTTAGCTTGTGCTAATGGTAGTAGCTAGCCTAATGGTAATGGTTAGCCTAGCCACAGAGCAGTACAACAAGTGAATCTTACATGTTTTCTGTGTTGCAACCAACAGATTAGCTTTTACCAATGCAGAGCTCGTGATAACTACTTCACACCTCCGATATCCATTTAACTCCCGGCCGTCCCACATGCATCTCCATATTAAAAACAACGTGACTCAATCTTTTTATCATCAGTGTTGCACAACTATTATTTTAGTCAACAATCAAGAAACAGAAGAACCGTTTAGACCTCTGCGAACCCCAGCAAACAGCCGCGCCTCACTCCACAGAAACTGCGTGAACAAGTAGCAGGAGCCCAGAAGTAAGCCCATTCTGAGCCCAAAAAAAGACGCAACATGCTCATGTGCTGGACAGCAGCTGTTTACCCAGAAACAAGGGGCATGTAGTCACATGAAGCTCAGTTCAGCTTCACTTGTTTTCGAACATCTGGAGGAATGTACCCACCAATATTTAGCTCTCCCTTATAGCGCTATACAGGCATCTGCTTAGCAAAAACAACAATTTCAGATGCTCTTATGTTTTTTTTTCTTTTCAGAGTGTTCAAACATCTGTAAATCAGTGCAGCTGTCTGGAAAACAGTCTCGTCTTCTTTTCTTGAACCCTGTAATTCTGCCAGCCAGCCCAGTGGGCCCTCAGCTGTTAGCTTGTCTGTGTGCACAAATGGCGTGTGTACGCACATATGCTTTGATAAGTGACTTTCCTCTAATTTCAAGAAGGGGTCTGTATTTAGCCAAGTACAGAACACATATAGCTATTGCAATGTTTTCATTTTTCTGTAAACCTTTGAATACCAATCTCAACTGAACATCTTAAAACAAAAACATTTAAGAACACAGAGTATTCTTAGAATAACGATTACCGTGGTTAGCAGGGTTAGCATGGTTAGCCTTAGCTAGCAAATGTAAGCAGAGGGTACTTTCGGTTTTACAGTTGAGGAAATGCTTACTTTCTACTACATTTTTAACACATCATCATCGGATTACGATTAGCAGCAGGACTTGATGAAAGAACCAAGGACTAGATGAGCTGGTCATGTCAGATCTGGATAAGAATATCAAAGCTTTGCTCTCATTAAAACTACTTATTTCTAAAAATTGTACGACTTTAATATTGCGACTTTATTCTGCTAATATTATGACTTTTACTCTTGTATAATTATGACTTTATTCTCAAAATGTCAATAAACAAAACTTAAAAATATTTGAGCCCTACTACTTAATTTCTGTGCTCCCTCTAATTGAAATTAGAATAATATTGAAAAGCCTGTTTATTTTAGGAACTTTGTCGCCCGATTAAACACAACATATGGAATAATTACACAAGGATGGATGTTTGAAAGCCTTTATTTCTGCAGCTGCAGCGTGTCATGCTGGTGCTGCAGCGTGTCATGCTGGTGCTGCAGCGTGTCATGCTGGTGCCGACCTTCTCTCCACTCCCTGACGCTCCCCTCTTTTCTTGCAGCATGTGCCGCTCGGTGCCAGCCGCGCAGACAAGGCCACGAGCCAGTCCAGCCGCTCTCTGGGCGCCCGGTGCAGGAACTCCATCGCCTCCTGCTCAGACGAGCAGCCGCACATCGGCAACTACCGTCTGCTCAAGACCATCGGCAAGGGAAACTTTGCCAAAGTCAAGCTGGCGCGCCACGTCCTGACATGCAGGGAGGTGAGCCATGGGGCAGCAGAGACCCCCGGGTGGCGGCAGGAAGAGGATGAGTGGGCTGAATATGTTGTTGATGGAAATGTTTCCTGGGCGAGGGAAGGCGGTAACTTCACAGTGCTGCTGGGGCTCTTCCTGTTTTCCTGTGGGCAATAATTTCAGAGAACTCAGTGTTGATTAATTACAACCATTCTGGTCAGTATGGAATAAACACATTCAAATATAACTGATACACTGTTTTTGCTTTGCTACATGTCATCTTAAAGAGTATTATATAATATCAACAACTTTACATAATGTTATAATGTTATTCCCTCATCATCTGGAGTGTTGCTTTGATTCTTTTATGCATGTTTGAGAAATCCTTTAATCTCCCCTGGCAACCATTCAGCTGTGCAAAACACCTGGGTGGACCCAGCTCTGCCTTTGAAACGCAGCTTTTCCTTAGAGCTGCAGCTTCCACGTTTCTGTCTCACACAGCAGTCCACTCCCCCACTCGGCTCCTTCAGACTAGCCAGCAGCAATTAGCAGGCACCTGTTGGAACTGCACATCTTTTGAGCTTCTTATGCAAGCTACTTCTCAGTGCAATGCTAGTGAAATTGTTGTTAAAGGGTTAATAGAAGATTAATGTTGTGATGACTTCCTGAAGGCAGAGTTTCAGAAAGAGCAGGAGTTTTTAAAGAGACATTTTCAAGGTGTTAAATTATGAAGTCAAATTTCCATTAAGTCATATTTCATACATACTGCATTTTCATAACCATGGAAGTTAACATAGTTACTATATTGTGCTATGTGCCGGGAAATCACATAATACTGCCCCTTTAATGCAAAATTAATGTAAAAAAAAAAAAAAGAAAGAAAATCTAAGTAATAAAATAAATACAATGACCCAAATGTTAAAATGCACAAATAATAAAATTATTTAATGTAACAGACCGAAGAAAAATATATTTAGTTTTAACTTGGATCCCTCTATATTCAACATTATCAATGTTTTGTAGACTGTTTACATATGTTTTTGAAGAGTAATTTCTTTAAAGACGGCTTATTTTTCCAGTCTTGTATTTTCAGTTCTGTCTTTCAAAAGACATCTGCTTTTTCTCCATGACCGTTAAAGGAGCTGCCTTGAACTGTTTCAGTCGATCCCGGGTCAGCCTGTATGTTCAGGAACTAGTGATCCACCAGACCAGGCTTTGCGTTCGCATGAGTTAGCGAATCTTTTCTTTGGGGGCTAGATTTTCTTGGTTTAAATGGTGTTTTCAGGTCAAATTAGAGTCCATCGCTTTGCAGTGGGAGAGATTTGTCCCGAAGTGGAAAACACTCAAGACAGTTGCCAATCTTCTTAGGAGTGAATGTTCCTGCAAATTTAACCAGAAGTCACTCCACTTGACGCTCCAGAGAAGCTGTAAACCCCAAGAGCTTAAATTCCCACTTTTTTGTTTCTCAGTTAGCATGTTGTATGTTAAGCGGGAGCATTAGAGGAAGAGCATGAATGAGTTGTTTGGAGGGTAGAAGGCGATTGAATTTTCACTGTAAAAATAATATGGAGACATGATTTTTTAAATTTTTATTTTCTATTGAGATATAAACATGCTCAGATTAAGTGGAGATACACAGAAACAAATTGACATGCGTGAAAAAATATCTTGGCTTTATGTTTGCTGTTGTACAAGAATTTGCTTGCGTTTCCTCATCAAAACGTCTTCTTCCTCGTCTCTTACAGGTCGCAATAAAAATCATTGACAAAACCCAGCTGAACCCAACCAGCCTGCAAAAGGTCAGTTTTCTTCTCTGTATTTCTGAGTTGCTCCTGTAGCGATGTGTGCCGTGTTTTCAGGAGCAAGGAAAGAAAACGCAGACTGCCCTGTCTGATGTTGTGCTTCCGCTGTGTTTTATCCTCTAAGTTTCCATTACAAATGTGCGCAAAACTTTAGTCAATAGCTGCATTTCCATTGGCCTTAAAATCGTGCAAATTGGAATTGCAAAAATAGATCTCTTAATGGAAACACAGCAATTTAAAAAAATATAAAAACACTTTTTTTTGTAAAAAGTTTTTGCGCAAACAGGAGGTGGTTTTTCGGCTGCATTGAAATTAGTGTGTTCAGCAAAACTGCGATGGAAATGCTTTTTCTTGCCATCACATGAGTCACACAATCAACAACCGGATGTTGCTTCTGGCACAAAAGACGAAGAAAACAAAAGGAAATGGAAAGAGACTTCAGAGTTGTTTTTTGGGATTTGATATATTGATTCTAATTTCATTATAACTCTGAGTTCCTCAGTTCCCTTTTTGATTAGACCAGTCTCGTTTGTGTTTTAATTTAGTTCAGTCCTTTCTTAGAGATTCCACTTTATTATAGTTAATTATTTCTTATTTGTTAGTTTAATTATGTTTCTTATGTCTAGTTATTCTTTAATGTTAGATTCATTTCCTCTCCCTCGCCCCCTGTGTGTCTCTCTCTTCCACCACACCTGCAACCCGTCAGCTAATCAGTCTAGGTCCTTTGTTTCAGCATTCGTTCTCCCAGTACTTACACACCTCACCTCCTCTCACTCTTGGCTGGTTCCTCCCGTTATTTTCCTGTTTCTTCTCCACCAACACCCTTGTGTAGTTTTCTGTGGATTTCTGTTTTTGTTCAGCTCTGGCTCTCTGCATTCCCATGTTTTTTTTTCTTGTTAGTTTGTTTTATTTTTTTTTGTTTTTAACTTTTAATTAAAGAAAAGATTTTTCATCGGATTCACCCAGACTCCAGGTTGGACTTTGGTCCACGATGGCTTGTTTTTTTAGTGACTCACTTCATGAACAAACTTATTCGCATGCGATTTCAATTGCATTCCACATTTAGTGGAAATGTCGCGATTGCAAAATTCTCTTTTTGACTTTAGTGGAAAAGCAACAAAGTTTGTAACGCATTTGTAGCGGAGCTACTATTCCACAATTTTACAACTGTCGTGCTTTCATTAAATGAGAAACTCAGTCAAAATCACATGTGGATACATTTGTTCATGTGTTGTCATTAAGAAAGACGCCACGGCAAGATGCTCCGACTGCTTTCTGTCGTCTTTGTGTGGTAACATCCGGTTATTGATCACCGATGTGAATTTTGTTTTTGTGCCATTTAAGCTTTGTGAAATAAACCATCGTAGCTCCTAAATGTTTTTAATCAAAAAATCAGTTTTTTTGGGTTTTTTTTTTTCAAAATCGTTATGTGTCCACGTAGCAAATTTATTTTCAAAATGTCAAATTGCACAATTACACTGGTCAACGGAAACGCAACCCGTGACCGGAGAGGGCTGTGAGAGGTTCAGGCTCCTCCTCCACCATCTCCCCCTGCAGAAAGCAGCAGGAAGGGAGAGCAGCTGATGCTGATGCAGAGGGGGATCATGGGATGTGATGCTGTGTGGCAGGTGCTAGGGCTTGGACGGGAGCAAGAGGAGACCTCTGATCCACATATCATCTCTCGTCTCTCTCTTGGCTAATCGCTGTCCTGAGAGAGGGGGGGTGGGGCTGACTCATCCCGGAGGCCGCGGTCACCCGGCTCACGCTCCCCTCTGTTTGTGTGCATGTCTTCCTACCACGTCTTCCTCAGACACGCGCGTTTGCGGGTAACGGCAAAGGACGTGTTGTAGAGGTGTTCGTGTCGGGATCTGTCACCGTTTTCGTGGAAAGGGGAGAAGTGTCGCGACAGGAATGGGGTGACTCAAGCTCCACCGTTGCAGCCTGACTCACGGAGATGTCGAGCAGGAGAACCTGTGCTGGACGTCCAGGCACACGGAGACCAGTAGACGGGGTTCCTTAAGTCTGGAAGGGGCTGCGATGAAACAAAATGAGAGCATGAAAAAAAATCTGTGTAGTTCCAGACTTTATTCCCCATTCTGTTTACTAAAAGTTGTGTCCTTCCTTCTAAGTGTTGTTTTTTTTTTTCTTCTGTACTTTCTCCTTATTTGTGTCTTTCCTCATATTCTCATACTATTCCTTCATTTCTTTACTTTCCCCATCTTTCTTTTCTTTGTCCTCTTTTCTTTAATACTATCTATCTGTGTCGTGTCCTTCCTGCCTTAAAAGTGTTGTATTTTCACTTGAAGATGCGTAAGAATCCTAAGATATTTACTTCCTATATCCCAGATATCTCAGCATCACCTCACGCAGCTGCATGTAACACAATTGGGTGAAAGTTGAAGGGGATATGTAAGCGACTAAGAATACAGACATCCTGCAGAGCTGATTGTGTTCTTGTATGGCCGTCACCAACATTTAGCCATAAGGGGCTCCGAGGATTTCTGTCTTTTGCACCTCCTTTCTGTGAAGAAGAATCTTGTGAACTAAAAGATTTCCACTTTTAAACATGTTCATGGCTGCTTACAGACCCTCTTAAAATTGCAGGTTTTTGAGACTTTAAAGTTTGAGTTTATAATTAATCGTTTTTCACCTTTAGCATTTCAAAATGTTGGAAGCAGCTTAAAGTTTCTGTTTATTGTTCTTGAAAAGTAAGAAGGAGTTCTGTGGATTTTTGGCATTCAGGCCAATGCTGAATAGATGTTAACAAAAGCAAAGCAGGGCGTAGTTTTAGTGATCAGGAGATTTTCAAGAATTACATCTTTAGTGGAAAAATGAAAACTAAGTCTGGGACGTTGTCGCATACATTTTGTTTAATTAATTCCATGTAATTAATCACAGCCTTTTTCTTTTTCTTTTTTTTTTTACATACAAAAGTGTCCAAGCGGAACGTTTGTATTTGTGCGTTTCTGCTATGCCCATAACTCTAACGCGCACAAGCGACATCAGCAAACAACGAAGCCGCTTCTCTTGGTCCACTGGGATTAATCTATGCTTCAAAAACCGATCTGATTGGACGCTGGAAAATACTGCTGTTGTGTTCAAGTTGGGCTAAAAGCAGTTAGCCTATCAGTGAAGCTACTCGAGTCTAAAATAGCATGTCGGTGTCAAACATGCTAGAGCAGCAAAGTCTTGTATCCTGAGAGATTTTGCTGAATAACTCAAAAATTTGGGAGAAATTAAATATATGTAGGAAACTGGTGGTATAAATCAAAATGGTAAAAAGCACAGCCAGAGAGTGGACTGTATTTGTCCCACAGTCTCTACTAAGAGACGTCCTCATTCGACCATTTTAATATCTAAACACTGCACAATGCATCACAATTTTAACATGATGGCAATATCACTATATTCAATAATAATATTGCAAATAACTGGTTGAACAGCAATCAATTTGCGCTTTTTTGTGGCAGTAATTTATTTATTGATGGTTACAGCAAATGTTTAAGAGGGCTGTGAAAGATTTAAAGAAACACAACTTGGATGTTTTATTGCAAAAGCATCAGATGTAGTCGATGCAACTTTTTCACAGAAACGGTGTTAAGATGGAAGAAAATGTATCGTTTTCAGCGACTTGCCATCTGTTGTTGGTGCTTGCTTTGAAGCCAAAGTAAAAAGAAACTAACACTGGTTATTTTTTGTGTCACAAGTCATTTCTGTACCGGAACATTACATGTTTTCTAATCTCGTATTTGTAACGTAAAGTGAATGCTTAAATTGGTTTAAAATGTCAACTTTGAAACAATTTTGTGTTTTAAAGAAGTAAAATCTAATTTATAGGAAGTGCGCAGAAGATGGATTGAAAATACCCACTTTATGTTCTAACGTAAAATGATGCATGTGAAGAGTAAAGAGTCTGGATTACAAAACAACAAAAAGCTCTTGTATTTACTGCATGCGCTAAACCCTGGATAATACTCTAACTGCACAAGGTCACTGGTGTCACAGAGGCTATGAGGAGGAAAAGATTAGTTTTGATCAAATAAATAAATAAATAAAAAAGTCAAAGGCAAAACAAATCTAATCTTTAGCTTTTAGGCTTCGTTTGACCAAATCCACGTAATATTTTTACAATTCTCCAACTAATAAAGCAGAGCTTCATCTTCATGTACGGTGGCTCTGATAATTCCAATTTGACAGAAACAAACAAAAAGAGAAATCTGTTTTATGATGGGAGAAAAACATGTGCACAGCTTTAAACTTCTTTTAACCAAATTTCATAGTCAGTCTTCTTCAGCTGGAATCTGTCAGAATTTCATGTTGAATATTAACAGATTAATATTCACATTAACTCATTTCCTGTTGAGTTTATTGCTACACTGTCATTGGGTTAGTTTTTCACCTGTGTTTCTACAGACCATATTAATAATAATAATAATAATAATAATAATGGACTTCTTTAACATGTATTTAGGCTGGGGAATATTCTGTGGGCCTAAGACATGAATGAGCCCACATTAACATAATCTGGGTGCTAATATATGTAGAGAGGAGAAAGAAAGAAGGATGGCTGTCTCATACGTAGAACAATGAAGAAAGAAGTGAAATTGCAAATGGAGAAAATGTCATCTTATCGTCCATAAGGCAGCTTTTAAATCTCGTGAGATTTCCGCGTTGTTCTATTAAAACTCTGAAATCAAATCAAACCATTTCTTTTTATTATTATTATTTCGTGTTTTTAAGTCAAAACCCATCGGCGCAACGACTCCCTTTTTAATGCAGTTTGTCACCATCTGTTTGATTTGAACTCTAGCCAGGATTTGCAGGAGGGGCCTCGTCGCCACAGAGCTTTGCACATCCGCTGCCATTACGGGGCCGCTATTTAATCAGCAGCAACGAGGGTCAAACTTCTCGCTGGAGGAGCTGTTAAAGCTGTGATTCCTTTTGACGGATCCGATCCCGTCCGCCCGCCGCTTCTGAGCAGGGGGAGCCGACGGCATGGGTCAGGATGAGGGTTTCAAGTACTACGTATCCCAAGATTCCTCTCCAGCGCAGCTGGGGAAGAGCTTAATACCTGGGTTGCTATGGCAACAGTGACATCAGGCTAGCGAAGGCTGCTAGAAGAACTGAATGGAGGAGGGTGGGGGGAAAACACAGAGAAATGACGGGGAGTAGAATAGCTTATCAGGCATCATTTTCCTCCCTTTTCCCTCCTTGTTATCGCGGATTAGAGCTGTCTGTTTTCAGCCGTGCTCTTTGGTCCAGCAAACATGCAGCTATTTACATAAAATCAGGGGGAGCTGCCTCGGTTTTAATCCCCCCGCGCCGCCCGTCGCCTCACGGCAGACCTCCAACACGGAGTAGAAACCGGGCGGGTTCTTGGCTGCACATTCACTTGCACATTTGTGCGTGGGCATCATGTTGTTGTTGCCGTGTTTAAACGACGAGGAGGACTTCGCAAATCCTAAATGTGATGCGGTTATTTTAGGTGTCGAGTTGTCTGTGTGAGCTGGTCATCCTGAGACTTCGACTGCTCACATGTCTGCGCAACGGAACCGTTGGTGGGATTCGTCTTGTTTCATCCACTTCCTGTCTGGTTAAAAAGAGATTAAAGACCGACTAGTTTGTTGAAACGCAGACAAAATGACTGTGGAGCTCACAGTTTTAACTGTTTATATAATTTGGTATTTGCATTAGCCCTGTTAGCATGGCTAAAACAGCGGTGTCTGTGCCGCCAACATTTCCAAACCCAACATGTTCCATGACGCAAAAAGATCAGTTTTACTATACTTAATTTAGTTTCATTGTCATCTGCTGAAAGCCGTGCTTTCTCTCACTTTTATTTTTTTGCAGCCCCATAACTACTTTTTAACATCTCACTAGCTACGTTTCCCTATTTGAGCAAATTGGAATTACAAAAATAAATTTGCTTAATGGAAGGTTTTTACGCTAGGATGAGGTGGTTCTTCTTCTGCATTGAAATTAGTGTATTTCACGAAACTACAACAAAAAAAAACACAAATTTTTTCGCATCACATAAGTCATGTAAATAACGACCGGATGTTACTCCTTCTGGAAACGATGAAAAAGACGACAGGAAGTTGTACGTGGATGAGATGTCTTGACATATTATTTAAATATTGCATGAAGTTTGTTCTTATTTAATGGAATCACTGTATTTGCAATTTGTTTTTGTTTTGTTCTGTTGATAGTGGAATATCAACAAAGTTTTGCACTTATTTGTAATGGAAAGGCAGCTAATGGTACTGAAAATAGCTAATTTTGACTCTTCACTCAGTAGCAGCTTCTACACCTGGTGTTGTTTTCAGCACAACCCGATAGTGCTTTGTGCAATGTTAACTCAAAGGCTCTTCCCAGATCAAATTGCCATTTCCACATTTGCTGCCTTATAGTCTTTGACTGTTTTATAAAAGATCTCTGCAGAGGGAGAAATTAGTGCCAGCAAAATGCAAAACCTCTCATTTATTTACATGAATTAACCCATCAATATAGCGGTAAAAACTTTTGTCCCTCTCTTTCTCAAACGTGGGATTGGTTTACAATCTAATAAGTAAATCACAAACAGTTTCGTAAACGTTCAGACACCATCACATGGTAGTCGCGTTCCATTGTAATGTAGAAGAGTTCAGGCTGGTCACCTGTGGAATCGAACATGATGTCCATCTGCAGCTCTACCGTTTTATACAAAATTGTAAAAAAAAAAAAAAAAAGATCTTTGACATGGCCAATGAAGGTGAGAGTCACAATGTACTGATCACTACCCGATTTCTCAAAGCTGCTGTCGTTATCAAAACTAGTAAGGGGTCCTATGTAGTTTGTCTTAAAGACACATGTGTGAGTAAGAGGTGACATGAATGTTATAAACTGAAGCTGGTTTTTGCTCATCTTTTTTTATGAACATGTGTGTTTTATGCGCGGGGCGGCATTCACTCTCGTCAAAGTCGACTTCACTTTGAGAATTGCTCTCCTTGGATCTAACTTTCATGTGAAGTGCCTTGAGATGACTTTCGTTGTGAACTGGAATTTTATGTATATCAATTAGAATTGTTTAGGTTATTGCTGTATAATTATCTTAAACACCAAATGCCGCTCTAGACAAATTAGGTCCCAGAGTTTTGAAGTGAAGCACCTTTGCGTCTGGTGGATTATAAACTGTACCTCATTCATCATAATCGTTTATTCCTCGTTTTGTCTTTCAGCTTTTTCGGGAGGTACGAATAATGAAAGGCTTAAATCACCCTAACATAGGTAAGACAACTTCCTCCCATCCATCTTATTGGTTTAATATGTGCAGCTGCTTTGTATGTGTGTGACCAGATAGCATTGTTAACATTGTGTTAAATTGTATTTTTTTGCTCTACAGTGAAGCTGTTTGAGGTGATAGAGACGGAGAAGACCCTTTACCTTGTGATGGAGTATGCCAGTGGAGGTGGGTAGTTTGGCCTGGGTGGTATTTCTATGGTTCTGACATGTGGTCTGGTCTTCACCCAGTTCTAACGTCATTTAAATCTTATCAAACCACAGATTCTCCCAGGTTCTTGTTTATTTTTTTTAAAAAGATTAAGCTAAATGAGTTTTTTTTTAAAGGTTTTGTGAAAAGCTAGATGTGCCCCAAAAACCATAATACATAAAATCTTATAGTTTCAAGATGGTGTTTTGTGGGGGTTTTTTCGTATTAGGTGGTCAGATGTTAGAACTCTATTGATCTGAACTAAAATCTATTTAGTTAAAGGATCTTTTAGGTCTTTATGTTTTCCATGTGTTGCAGCGTGCCTCCTTGAGGACAATAAAGCTGGTGGAAGCTGCTGTTTATTAAATATTAATCAAGAAATTAAAGTTAATGAATTCCATTCTGTTTATCCGCCATATTTAATCACGCCGTTAAATGACTGGACTCCTTCCGGCTGTGTCTGCTAACCCGGATGCTCTACCTCTCAGGTGAAGTGTTTGACTACCTCGTGTCACATGGGAGGATGAAGGAGGTCGAAGCCAGAGCCAAATTCCGACAGGTAGGAAAGGTCGTCTTTACCCGGGTTGTAATGGTTGTGTTTTTTTTTTTTTTTTTAATTTTGTTTTATTTTATTGTGACTTTTTGTTTGTTTAATTCAGTTCATTTTGATTCGTCTTTAGAGTACGTTTGCTATGTTTCAAGAGTTATTAAGAGCTAAATATTGTTTAGTTTTGTTTTTTATTAGTTATAGTTTTAGTTTTTTCATGCCTCATTTTTAGGTGCAGAATTCAAAAAGGTCAAACTATTGTATTGTGATTATGTATATATATCGTTTGGATAATGAATAATCAACTGAAGAAACTATTTTCAAAAAAGTATTGTTGTACAACCAACTGTCTCTGGTGTTTTATCCCAACTTTTGCCATTGTCATTTTGTAGACTAGTAGATAAGTATGGAGTGCTGTGATTTAAAAAAAATTGATTCCATATCAGTTCAAAAGGCTAATGAATAGATTCATCAACACGAAAACAAACAATATTACGTCTTTAATTTCAGTATGTTTCAATTAGTTTTAGTTCCGTATAGTTGCAGCTTTCCCCCATTGATTACTGTTTTTCCTTATTCTAGTTAACAAAAATGTTTTCTCAATTTCATTTTCCATTATTTTGTTTGTTTTAATCGACTTCAATAACCTTGGCCCTTACAGCACAGCTGCCTTCAACTCTTACTGCTCTGTATTTCAGCTCCATCTGTTTTTTTGTTTTTGTTTTCTCTCCCCACAGATTGTCTCTGCCGTCCACTACTGCCACACCAAGAACATCGTCCACAGAGATTTGAAGGTGAGGAAGAGCAAATGAATGGAATTAATAATAGTCCTGGAGAAGAACTCCAATAGTCGAACGATTTCGTTTCCTCTCAGAATTTGGAAGTCAAGCATGTGGGAGTGATCTGGATCTGTGTCTCTAAAAGCAGTGCTTTAGCATCCTAATTGCAGTTCTGAGTAAAGAGGTCGGAGCCAGAGCCTAAACACGCTTTGACATACATGTAGCATGAGTCATGTCCGGGATGCAGTCCTCCCCCCCTCCAACCCACCAATCTGTCCAGTGTGTGTTTCCTCTCTCTCTCCTTTTATTTTCTTCATCTCTACTCATTTATTCTTCTGTCCTCTTGTTTCCCATTCCCCTCTTCGTGCCCCTGACCCACTAGTTCTCGACACTGATCCATCTTTTCTCCCTGAGTGTGTTGCTGCTGTGTGCATAACGTGTCCCTTTTCTGCTCCTGTCCAACCGTTCCACTCGCTCCGAATTACCTCAGGCGGAGAACCTTCTGCTGGACGCCGACGCCAACATCAAGATCGCTGATTTCGGCTTCAGCAACGAGTTCACGCTGGGGAACAAGCTGGACACGTTCTGTGGCTCCCCGCCCTATGCCGCACCTGAGCTCTTCCAGGGAAAGAAGTACGACGGGCCTGAGGTGGACGTCTGGAGCCTGGGAGTCATCCTTTACACACTGGTCAGCGGCTCTCTGCCGTTCGACGGCCAGAATCTAAAGGTACGTTTTCCCCCCAGGGGGATCGGAAGTATGAGCAGTGTTTACTTTCGTGGTTGTCAAACGCTGTAAGAATGCACACGTTCTTCAATCAAGGAAAAAATATAAAAAAAGAAGTCGAGCTGTGATAAAAAATCTGTTGGAGGTGGATACAAACAGGATGGATAAATGTTTTCAATAAATGCAGAAACATTTAATAGGAAACTCATCCACAATACATAATCTATGAGGAGACCTGACAGGAATCTCACCAGTCATGTTTTTATCTGTTTTATTTTTTTTCTCATGCGCATTTTGAAATATCGTATTAGAAATGGTTGATGGAAATGTCTCAAAATAATTTTGTTCACTAGCTTAAGTGGCTTTAGAATTTTCCACAACAGCAACAAAAAAAATAATGCACTAAAGGGGAGATGGAAACACATTTGCTGAATATGTTCTAATGTAGAGAACATTCCCAGTCCAAACTGGGAACTATCAGGAGTGACTGGCAGGAATCACTCTTGTCTTGGCTGGGATGGAAGGGTTTGAATACTCCCTCCCTCTGGAGAATCTGTGCTTTTCAGAGGCACAAAACTCTGGAAAATTTCTAAGCCCAAACCTTCAGCTTCGAGCGGAGCACTCTTTCCATTTTTCTTAGACGTGTTACCCAGTGATCGTCTTTAGTTCAAATTTAAAATACCCAGTCTGCTCACACCTCAGTGGGTTAATCCTGTTCTGAGTAGAGACTCACTAAAATATAGAAATTTATAAAACTTACATTCTACATGCACCCAAAAAGCATATTTTCAATAGGATCAGCTTTAATTGAGCCAGAATGTATTCCATTCCTGAATACCAACTCAACTGGTGGAGGAAATGTACGTATCTTAACTACAAATGGTTCATTCAATTAACAAAATCAGCAAAGATTTATTTTGTTAGTCAATATTTCCATCACTTGTTTGTTCTGTAAACCAGTTGCTATAGTAACATGACAACCGAACGCAGCATCTTAGGGATTTTCTGAAGAGTTCTGCAGTTATCGGTAGTCATTGCCATAAATCTCTTAAGTCAGAAATATTCCATAACAAGGCCAAAAGTTAAGTGTTAAACATGTGACGCCTGTGGCCTGTAGGAGCTGAGAGAGCGCGTGTTGAGGGGAAAGTATCGCGTGCCCTTTTACATGTCAACCGACTGCGAGGGCATCCTTCGCCGATTTCTGGTGCTGAACCCCGCCAAGCGCTGCACGCTCGAGGTAAGAGGAGCGACTCGCATGCAAGGGCAGCGGCGGTAGAAATGCTCTCCAGACTGAAGTGTGTCGATGCCTCTGTCCACGCAGCAAGTCATGAAGGACAAATGGATAAACACAGGGTACGAGGGGGACGACCTGAAGCCCCACATAGAGCCCGTGGAGGACTACAGCGACCCGACTCGCATAGGTCAGCCAGCTCGGTTTGTCTCCACCGCCTGATTGTCGTCACGGTGATCTCCTGTCTGATCTGTTGGCTTTGCTTACTTGTGTGTGTGTGTGGCTCAGAGGTGATGGTCGAGATGGGCTTCACCCCTGAAGAAATCAAAGACGCTCTCCTGAACCAGAAGTACAACGAGGTCACCGCCACCTACCTGCTGCTGGGTCGGAAAGGCGACGTGAGTCGGCTGTTTGCTTCCTGCCTCTTTTTACTGATCACACTGCAGAACTTACCCGGAAGGACTTGCTACAAAATGTAGCTTCTTCACTCTGCTTCCTCTCACTTCGTTTTATATCCATCAGTGTTGCTAAAACTAGCTAAGAGTGAAACTTCTTCCTGTGAGAACAACTTCCACACCAAAGAGTGTTGTTGGCAGCACAATCTGGCAGCATGCACCTTTTTGCATTCACTAATCTGAAAAAAGATTGACTTTATTTAGTTTGGTTTTCCAGCAGTCAGTCCCCAGTCAAATTTTCTTTTTAGAGCATTTTTATTTTTCATGAAATTGCTTCAGAAAGGGCCTTTTGGGTCAGAGACTGGCCATTCTGAAAACTGGTTTCGTAGGCCATCTTAAATTTCTAATCTGACCAAATACCAAATATTTTCTAAAAAACCAGCACTGTTTATGAATTTCTTTATTTTGCTGATATCTGTTTTAAAAACATGACTGTTCGTAATTTGTTTTCTTTACTATTAACATTTTAGTTTGTTTTTACTGTACCTGTAATCAAAACACATTAGAAGAAAAAAAGAAAGTGCAGCTCAGCTTGCCGGGTTGTTAAATCAAGCATTGATTTTATTTTAACTACACTGTATAATTAAGTGGAGAATTCCTTCTGTGAACGCATTAATTATTCATCTGCAGCAGAAGCGGCACCCTGTTGTGTGTATGTGAAAGAGGGGAGTCACTGCACTAAATGAAGGTCTACAAAAAGATTCTATTATTGCATTAAAGCCGCAAAAGAATGAGAATGGGAGGGATGTTTTTAAACTATTTTTATCATATTTTGCTGTAGAATCGCTGTGGGTGCTTTCTGGAGCCGACTTTGGCTCAACGTTTTCTCACCAGCTGCAAACAGTTTTAAATCTAAGTGGTATTCAGCAACATCCAGAGGTTTGAATTCCCAACTTGACTGTAGTCCATTTCCATCCACCTGCCTTTCTGTTTCCTGCTATGGCTTCTGGTAAAAACAAAAGCCCCTTATTCTGCGCTTTGCTTCGTCCAGAGGGATTGGACCGTCGGGTTCTGAGGAACGACTGCTCGTTTTAGGAACGTTGAAGTTTTAAATGATCGGATCTGATTTCAACCTATCGATAACAGTTGGCCATGACGTATGTAATGCACCACGAGGGAAGCTACTTGTCTTCTTTTTGTCCTGTTTTTATTTATAGTCGAAAAACTGCGTTAGTGACGTATTAATGATGTGTGGACCGATGTAAGAACAGTGGTGCAGCTAGTTGTGGATCCTAAACAGACTAACGAACTAACTGCTGTTCCTTCTGTCTGGATGTTCGCCTCTCTGTCGTCTACTGGGCGCCACAGGAAAGCAGTGATGCTCGCAGTGCTAGTACACTGTCTCTGGCCAGGGTCCGACCCAGCCCCATCACCAACGGGACGAACAAGCACTCATCAGCCACTGGCTCCTCTTCCTCCTCCACCTCTTCCTCCCACAGCAAGTCGCAGCGCAGTGCCTCCACCTACCACCGACAACGGCGACACAGCGACTTCTGTGAGTCTCTTCTCTGCTGTAGTTTCATCCTGAGGCTTAAACTTGCCACGATTTCATATTCTAACCAGTCGCTTTAAACAGCCATTGGTGTAGGGGGGGTAATAATTTCTAACAGGGTCTGTGTTGCTAATTCAATCTTCAGCAAACCACGAGCATACTTGCAAAACATTCACATTATTCGGGATCATCACCGTGCCCACAGAATATTCCTTATGCGAGTCTCTGTGTGTCTCTGCTCTGCTGTCCTCCACAACAAAGGCGGGCCTTCCATGCCCGTCATGCACCCCAAGCGGAGCCCGACCAGCACCGGGGACCGGGAGCTGCGGGAGGGCCGGATGCCTTCGCGTAAAGCCAGCTGCAGCGTAATGGGGAGCCACAGCCTTCCTCCCTCCAGCCCAATGGTCAGCAGTGCCAACAACCCCAATAAGTCTGAAATCCCAGACCGCCGCAAAGACATGACTGCCACCACGGTCAGTGAGCCGATCATCAACGCAAGGAGAGGGCAGACACTGCTTTGGTTGGTCAGACATGCTGTCCTCCACTTTCTGCACCAATCTGGAAATCTGTGTATCTGTGTGTGTGTGTGTGTGTGTGTGTGTGTGTGTGTGTGTGTGTGTGTGTGAGTGTGAGATACACTGGAAGGACCATTTTCCTAACTCATAGCTTTCCAGTGTTTTATTTCATGAAAACACCGCAATTGCAAAATTGCGCTTTTTCGACATTAGCAGAATATTGACAAAGTTTTGTGCACACTTTTAACAGAAAGGCAGCCAATGAGACCGGTCATTCATGTAAAGAGTATTGGTGCAACAGCAGACATATCATGGTCTAAGCCAATCAGAGACAGTGAAGGATGGGTGGAAAAAGCCTGAACCTCACAGGTCATGCAAACTATGGATGTTGCAGATGTGGGTGCTGGAGTCTTTGTGTCTTTGTGCGTTTTTTTATGTGGTATGTGTCCACAGAAGTTGTACGTGGTTACTTTGTGGGAGGAGCCACAGAGGGGGTCATGGCTGCAGGTCATTGTTGTTGTCTCTTGTGCAAACCGGTTCTCTTCCCAACAGCTGAAGATTGGATCATGGCCGTAGCTTTGGGATTTTGTAGTAGCTGTACAGCTTTTAGCATCTGAGGAATCCTAACGTCAGCCTCTCGAACTGTTCATCTCTGCGTAGAATAACATCCCGGGAAGCACCATGACACGCCGGAATACATACGTGTGCACAGACCGCTCAGGTGCTGACAGGCACTCCCTTCTGCAGAACGGCAAAGAAAACAGGTAAGGCCGGAGCCGGCGCCATCTGCTCAAACTGTAACAAAAAAACCCTGGAAAGTTAGAAATATATGTTGACTATAACGGATACGCTTAACATCTGTTTTTGTCACATTTCCTGATTAAATGAATGAATGAAATGTCAACCACAACTGCAACAAAACCTATCTGTTAGACAGATTTTATTACAGACTCCGAGTCCAGTTTACATAAAAGAATAATCAATAATAATAAAAAGAAATAATAAGAGCACATAAAATACGTAAATACCGTAAGCTTTTAGGATGCAGTCATACCAGTGTTTCCAAAATACAGATGTTTATCTTACTGCACTGTGTTTAACCTTAGTCAGCATTATGATACAGGCCGTGTACACACACACAGTGGAGTCTTCTTAAAAACGAATACCTCTGCCTCATCTTTTAACAAATAGCACTGTACACATGGGGTCGGTTTCAGGTGAGTTTTTATCCACTTGAACCCGCTCAAATACACCCGTTGAGCTTCTTTTATCACATGCCAAACCCATAGGGGGCAGTGTAGCGTTAAGCTAAAGTCTCTGTCAGCCAGTCAGATTTCTTCAAAACAACCAGGACTTCCTGTCAGCAATTAAACATGGCGCCAGGAGGTCCATTTGTGTTGGAAAATAAGTAAGTTGAACTACTTTTAAATAGCTTATTGGAATATAACTTTAATTGAGCACAACACAATCTTGTTTAGGAATCATATCAAGAGAAGCGTGTGGATAGAGTGGCGTGTTATTTGTCCGAGTCTATGATGCACGGGATCCTAAATCTCTGTTTCCCCTTCTACGCACAAACATAAATACAGGGTTTTTATAAATAATCGTTTTTAGTGATGCTTGTTTTTGTGTGGATGAATGGCCAAAATGCATAAAAATGTCTTTGTTTTCCCAGCTGTTTGGCTGCGTGTGGACCAAACCTCAATATCCAGTGTGGAATAGAGAAATATGAAAATAAGATGGACTCTGCCACACCAATCCCTGGGTGATGTGACACAGTTTCTTCTTCTTCTTCCCTTCAGCTCTCTGGGCCACCGCATGCCCACAGCGTCCCCCTCCACGCTCAGCATGGCCGGAGCCGGCGCAGCTTCCTCCTCTTCCTCATCGGACAGATGCCGCCTGACACGAGGATCCACAATCCGCAGCACCTTCCACGGGGGTCAGCTGAGGGACCGCGGTCCACCGGTCTACTCCGCCCCGCCCACATCGCCCACCCTGTCCCACCACGATGCCAGCCCGCTGCCCCATGCACGCACCAGAGCGACCTCCAACCTCTTCACCAAGCTGACCTCCAAACTCACTCGCAGGTGAATATGTACTGCGTAACACGTAGCTCAGAGGGGAAACTTCTGCTCCTCTGAATACTAATGGGAAGAGTTTGCGATATGAGGTGAGATGGAGCCAAAGCCATCGTCTTCTTTTACATCCTTACTAGCTGACTTTGAGCTTCTTCATGAAACAGTTTCTGCAGTTTGACAGAAAAGCAAATCGACCAGCGGAGCTTGTCTAACAATGGGTTCTCTTCACACCTCCTCACCAGCTCGGTTCTGAGCCAAGTTTCTCTTACATGAGAGAGAGGCAGCCGAATACGTTTTAGCAACAGTGTCCTTACTAGCAACAGTATCTGTACTGTTGTACAGATACTGTACTGTTGTCAGTATAGTATCTGTATTGACGCTAGTACAGATACTAGCAACAGTATCTGTACTGTTGCTAGTAAGGATACTGTTCCTCGAAGAGCTTTACATTTTTCACTTAAGCCTGTAAATAGCAGCAGGCGAACTAAAGAGCAGGGCATTCTGGGTAAGTACCACCAAAACAAATGCACGAGTTTGGCGCTAGCAGGAGAAATGGCTTGTGGTGTTTTGTCAAGAACAAAAGAGAAATCCTACAACTGCTAACATTTGACGGCACTTTATTTTTGTTTACATTTCGTGAAGATGGAAGCTGTGCTCCGTGTCTTCTTCAGAGGTTTTTGCGTTCAGTAGTTCTTGGTACAGCGCCACCACAGGCGAAGGGGGGTAGCAGCTCTTTCAAACGGGTTTGGTTTGTTTGACAGTGCAGTGTGAAAACGAACCACACCGGCTTACAAATGTAACAAACGTTGCAGTTTTGGTTCCCGGTCCAATGGAATCAGGTGGGAAAACACCCGAATAAAATTCCAGTAAAAGACATGAACATTTGTGGCATTTGAGGGATTTTTCTACTTTATACAGCACTACACTTTGCTGTTGCAGGTAGATTAAAATCTGGACCGGGGCAATAAAAATGTTGGATATTATCTTACAGCATTGACTTCCTGAAACCTTTCCTTTCAGCTTGAGCGCAGTCTGAGTATGGCTTCATGTTTATCCAAACATTTGATCCATTTTGGCCTTTTGGCAAGCCCTCCTGTGGCCGTGGATTATCCAGCGCTCCCCTCTCCCTTCTGGTCGTCATAATCACACATGTCTAATCTTATCAAACCTCAGCTTTGCCCCTGCCAATCAGCTCCTGTGCTGCGCTCTGTTTCGCCACTTGCTCGCCTGTGACTCAGATACACTCTCTTCTATGCCCCTCCCCCGACCCCCCTGCTCTTAACCCTCTTTTTTTTTCTCCATCTTTATCTTCTTCTGCTTCCTCCCTCCCACCCCGTTATGGCATCAGGGTCAACCTTGACCCATCCAAGCGCCAGGGCTCAAACAAATCAGTCTCGGGTTGTACTCTTCCACAAGGATCAAAAACAGTTAGTAAGTTCCCATGTCTCTCGCTTCTTTCTTGTCTGCCTGTGCTGCCCCCGTCCGTTTAGCTCCTCTCACTGGAGTTTACACAGTTCTTTCCGCCGGCGCCTGACTTCACGTGCTGCTTGTTGTGTGCATGGCTTGTGAATATTTTCTTCTTTCTGTCTCTAGGTCCCCGTTTGATTTTTTTTTTTTTCTTTTAGCATGAGTACAGACATTGATTATTTTTACTTTCATGGTCCAACTGGTTCTAGAATATCATCTCATGCATCAGCCGTAGTGTTGTTGTGTTATGATTTCATTTTGTGGAACAAAATGATCAATATGTGTACGTTGCACAGAGGTAGCATAAATCGCTGAGTTTGTATCTGCATGCTGTATGAAGTGTGACTTCCACGGTGAAGATACATGTTTCTGTAGGACAAGGATAGCTGGTCTTTACGTCACTCGCTTGTTTTGAAGCTCATTTGGTTTCACTGTACAGTATCCACTGCTGAATGCCATCTCATCTGACAACCGAGGATTATTTAAAAGGCTTATTGTTCTCTGGTGGATTTAGTTCTTAACTCTGTCTGTCTGCCCTTCAGGGTCACAAATGAATCTGAGGGAATCAGGAGATTTGCGGTCACAAGGTGAGCTCAGTCTGCTTTGAGACACGATACTTGGAACAAAAATTGCACACGTTTGTGGTTGCTTCATTATGTCTTTGTTCTACTTTTTAAAAATGTGGGTTTTTTTGTTCCTTGTACAGAAAATGCATCTGTGGTTTTAGCATTTCTTGTTGTAAAGCACGGTTACATCAAAGACGATATCGTCGTCCACGCACAAACTTCCTCACTTGTTTGTGCAAAATTTTGTCACATTAATCCTAACGCTTGAACTGTCCTCCCCTAGTTGCCATCTACCTGGGTATCAAAAAGCGTCCGAGCCCCGGGCCGTCGGACGTGGCTGGAATCTGAGAGGCGGTGGGCGGCGGGACCCTGCGGAGGTGGTACTGGCTCTGCGGGAGGCTGCGCTCGGATGTGGCTGCCAGGTCCACCATTCCGGCCCCTTTCTGCTCTCCTGCACCCACGGCGTGGCAGGGGGCTGCGTGGCTTTTGAGGCCGAGGTGTGCCATCTATCCACGGGCACCTCCGAGACTTCTAACGGGGTACGCTACACGCGACTCTGGGGGGCACCGCTAGCTTTTCGGGACATCGCTACCCAAATCTCGAAGGACCTTGAACTTTGAGCCAGAGGGAGTGTTTGCATCGAGAGTGTGTTTCTGTGCGTTTATGTGTGTGCGCCAAGTGAATTGAAGCAGGGGCATGGGGACCGGGTGGGGGACAGAGACGGGGGCAAGGGGCTGGACCCTTTCAGGAATACCCCCTCTGCACACACACATAGACTCGCACACACCTGAGCAGTAAGGTAACGCTGACCGAAGCTCCCCACCGTCCACCCAATCACCGACCCAGCTCAGCCAGCTTCTTCACTGAGCTACTGCAACCACTGGATCTGGATCAGATGGAACCTAGTTGAATATTTTTTATTGCTACTCTTAGCCATAATGACTCTTTATTTTGTTATGCTCTGATCCTTGTTTTTACCCACTGTCACTCTCATCTCCACAGAAAGAAACATCCCTACGCTATCAGATGTCACTGACCACCAAGTCCTTTTTTAACTCTTTTTATATGACAGTCACATGTACTGTTTCATTCTACTTTTGACCACTTACGGACAGTCGCCACACATGATAACATGTCCAACTCCGTGGTCATATGGGCGAAGGGTTGCATTGCATTGACTCATGGGAACAGTCTGGCAATGGCTGTGTCAGATTAAGGTCACTGGGAGTTGATGTGTCTGTCAAGGCCAATCAGAGGCTAATGTGGAGTAACAATAGCCAATCAGGGATGTATTCTAAGTCCAAAAAGCCAATGAGATTTCCAAGTTCATGAACTTGTGGAGCAAAGCTTTCCAGTTGGCATTGTTTGGTCTGAGATTCTCACAGCGTAGTCACTTTTTGTAATCATCACTGTTATACTGCTGACTTAATTAAAACAAAAATTCATAACATGGTGGAATTACTTTTATTAAAAAAACATACATACTTTCTTCATGACTGGAAATTAAAAAAGGAAAGAAATTATTTTTGGTCAAATTGGTTCCCATGCAGTTCCCACAAAAACCATGAGCAAAATACTTTTGTTTTACAGTGTGACAGTATTAACACAAAAATGTATTAGCCCAATATAATTATTTAAAAAAAGAGAGAAATAAGATTATCAGTGCTGCTAAAATATCAAAATGCAATGTTACTATTATAGCTACAATAACATTTAGTTCCCTTCCCTGACATATGGAAAGTGTTGGTGTTAAATCATTGTTGCACAATCTGTGCTAAGCTATTTCATGTACTTGAGAAACTAATAAAAACTAAATTATTCCAGCCACAAGCATCATAAAATCTAAAGTCAGTGTCGAATAAACTATCAGAGAGCCAGAAGGCTGTATTAAAAGATTACGTAAACATATAAAATTGTGTCATACTTAAGCTAAATATGAAATAGCCTTCTTCTGCTTACTAGTACTTCATAAGCAAACAATACATCCAAGTCTAACAATCTGTTAGCAGCTGATTAATTAGCCTCAGTAGCAACATGCCAGGAGGCTTTTCTTTTACTGACAGGCAAAGTAACTCTCAAAGCTTGTTGCTATGATCTGTTTGCAAACACTGCTACCTTATTAGAAGCGATGATTGAGTGGAAATATCTTTCAACACAAGCTTTGTGTTTGTTGACAAGAATTGTCTTCCTTTAGCCGACTAGCTAGCAGCACCCGGCAACAGCTTGGGAAGCGCCACGAGAAAATTCCAGTCGCTCCGGGACTCCTTCTGGAATCCTCCTGGAATTATATGAAACTGAAGACACAAAAGACTTCGATGTAAAACGTTTGTAGTAATGAGATGGTGACTTGAAAACTGTTTGAGGTTAAACATTATTGTGCCTAAAGATGAGGCTTTGTCCCACTTTTCAACTTTACTCAACTAAAATAATGATTTGTAGCTCGTTCTTAAGCTGGATTTGTTCACTTAAACAAATATTACAGTATTTTACTAAATTGTGGGAACAGATAAATCTAGGTTTAGGGTTATGAATACAGACACTATCCAGTTGCTCAAAATCCTCAGGTAACAGAAGAACATTTTACCTGTTTGAATACCGTTAGACTGACAGATTGAAATTATGGTAGTTCTTTTTGTTGCGTGAAGGCACTCCATTATAAATAGGTTGAAGACCTCTGTCATCCAGGGGGAGCTGAGAGTAGAGGCTTAAGTGGTGAGGGTATTTGATCAGGCTGTGTCCGTTTGAAGGTCTTCCAGTAACATCCCACTCTAAGGAGACCCAGAACGAACTGGAGGGACCATGTTTCCCTTCTGACCAGGGGATTGCCCAGAATGAGCTGATGAGTGTCTCTGGTGAGCGGGAGGTCTGGGTTTCCCTCTGGATCTGTTAATCCCACGGTAACAGTCTTTCATTGCTCTGCAGAATAACAAGCAACACTGCAACTCTAGTGTACTATCAATGCAATGCAACTCTTGTGTTGACTCTATTCTGTGCCATGTGATCTCACCTTGCTCATCATCTCTTGTTGGTGGGAAACACCAAAACACGGATCAGCCAAGCAGCAGCACCTCTCATCCCACCTCACCCTTACATGCTGAGGTCATGTACTCCCCCAAATGTGCACCTCTTTACCCCTGTAGCCCCCGTATAAGAACTGCTCAGTCCATTATCGGTGACTGCGGAGATCAGGGGGCGGGTTCTGTACCTGGACAGGCACAATGGAGGCAATGTGGATACTGTTTTCTTCTTGTTAGTCCAGTTGCCTTTAAAGTGAACACCCCCCAGCGCCTTCATACAGTACTTATTTAATGTAAAAAAGGAAAACGGAAAAAAAAAAAAAAAAACTGAGAAAGCTTTCTATGCTCCCTCCCTGTTTTTAGTGAACAATGTACTGTGATATTTGCGTAGACTACAGAGGTCATATTGTTTGGCTGCTGATTTACTGTTAAAACTTTCTCTCAGTTGTGGTTTTACTCATGGTAACCCAAACTAAACCAACCCCATCCCACCTCCGCCCCCACATGTCCACACCCATCAGGACTCCACCAACTTCCTCGACTCAAACCCATCGGTCCTTCGCCTTCATACACACCGAGAACTTTTTTTGTATGAGTCACAGTGAGTGTTTTGGCTTCATCCCCCCTCCTCCGTCCCCCACAGGGAAACAATCAGCCGTATTTCACTCTGTCATGTCGTGTGGAATCTTCTCGGTCCTGTTTGGTGTGTGCTGCTTCTGGGAGTCCAACAGGGGGACCTGCTGTCCCCCCCAACCCCTCAGGTTGAGAAGCACGCACCAACATGGACGCCAGGAGTCTGTCCATGTCCTCTCCCTGGACGGTTTTCATTGTGGTGTATATTAGCATTAGGTAATATAGACCTCAATGCACTTTGCTTTGACTTGAATCAGCTCCCTCCAGTGTACCTGTGTAGGTCATGCCCAGTACTAGTCACTGGAGGGCGCCAATGTCTTAAATGTGAAACACTTCAATTTGTGGATATTTGCACAGGTACTTTATTTATTTTTTAGAATAATATCATTAAAAAAAACAGGATTTATATCAGTCAGTCGATGGCTGTATATAAAATATATGAATATAGTATATATCTTAGAGCTCAAGGTTTATTTATAGTTAGAACAAGGGAAGTAATTCTAGATTAAAACTGTTTCTGTCAGTGACATGGGGGAGCAAAACCAACCTGCAATCCTGCATGACTTCAGAGTTTGGATTATGATGGGGGGGGGGAAATGAACTGTGATGCACATCTTGGATTGGAGGCTTTATGAAATGCAGACGCCATCAGTTTGTACAAGCCAATTGTTCAATGAAGCTCCAGCTCCCCCTCGCCCTTAAACCTTCCCCCCTTTTGACAGAAACAAACAGAAGGGCTCCAGTGAGATACAGTGACTTTCTTCCACCTCGTTGTTTGACGATAAGAGATTTAACTTGAATTCACACAAATCCTGCTAATGCCATGACACGGTTAAAAAGCCCAGAGTTGCAAGCAAGCCATAGAAAAGCTATACTACTGGTGTGTGATCTTAAATGTGTGTGGGGAAAAAAAGAAAAGATTATACCTTCGAGTCACACAACTCAATGTTATTGCTTAAGATGGAGTGACGTTGTCTTGAAGTGTGAAGAATTACTGTGAAGACTTTTTAAAGGAGTATTTATTGGTGGGAGTTCAGAGGAAGAGAGTCTGGTCTGGTTGTTGGGAACAGAACAGTATTACAAGCTCAGTTGGCTCAGTGTTTTACACCGACTTCATTTCTAAAAGGATTTTCAGAACAGCTGATGTTGTATGCAAAACAAACGTAGGAATAGTCACAGTCTGACTCTGTTCTGCTGTTAAATTTCTTCCCACAGAAGCAAAATTGTAAACTGAGACTGGTTGGTTGTGGTATCTGAAGAGAACATGGAGCTGAAGTTGAATAAAATTCACTGATGTTGGCATTATTGTCAGTTTGTTTTTGTGTCTGATGTATTTTCCCTGGTTTTGGGTCGTTTGTTCCTTTCCTTCCCCCACGGCCGACCACTGGCTCCCATTTGGTGCTTCTGCACAGTCATTATACAACAGAGTCAGGATTCCCACGCAATCTGGAAACGCCTGGAATTAGATTTTTAGTAGTTTCTAGGTCAGAATAAATGTGGAAAAAGAAAATACTTCCTTTCATCTGGCTTCTCTTAACTTCTTTATATTTCCATCGTACCCTTCGTTCCTTTCTTGTCCCATTTCTCCTTTCCCTCTGTGTGTTTCCTTTCTTCTGTCCTGCCATCGTTTTGTCCCTCCTCTCATCTCTCTGTCATCATGATGTTTTACTTCCAATCCTTTTTTGTGTCTTTTCCTTCTTTGTTTTTCTTTTATTCCTTCCTTGTGTCAATTCTTCCATTTGTCTCCAAATGCTTCCTTCCTTTCACCATTGTGTTGTTTCTTCCTTTCGTATCATCTATTCTTTCCTCGTCATGTATTCCTTACTTTCTTTCTATCTTTGCTTCCTTGTGTTTGTCCGTCCATCCTTATCTACCCAATGTATAAAGCTATCGGTTTAAGGTAACCTTCAGTGTTTTGCATTTCAAAATTAACATAAAGTGCTGAGAAACTTTTACATTAAAAACATGTAGGAATCCTGGAAACATACTCAGAAGTTTTGTGATTCAGAATATAATAACGATTATCGAATTTTGAGGTCATAAAATGATATAATATCCGCCTAAAATTTACCTAAACATGCAACAGATTCCACTACTGCTTACAAGCCAAACTGGATGAGCAAGATGTAAAAGAAAAGCTCCTTTGTCACTTCATTAAGCTTGTGTTGGTTGCAGTAATTGCTTGGTAAGTAAAGCATGTAATTAATGGGCCATTTCTGAGTTTTACCGATTGCCTTAAAAGCCAAAGGTTTGGATAAATATGTATGTTAAGTATAACAGCAACGACAGTCGCTAAAGCAATTTCCAAACAATGTAGAGTCTCAACATTAAACAGAGGGCAAGATAAGTCAAACTGTAATGACACAAAAAAGAGCTAAATCTCAGATTCTACGGGTCGGAGTTGGCTTAGAAAATATTTACATTCATGACATAACTAAAAATTATGTTAAACAGATATATGGTAACTGGCTTCACAAGCTGTCCTTGTTCTTCCTTACTGTAGCCGACTGTCTTTTGAACAAGAGAGACAAAAAGGTTTGGTACAAACCAAAGAGCTCAAGGTCAAGCAGGGCCATTGTGATGTTTGTGTCGGACAATGAATTCATATGTCTAATTGAGGATTGCACAGTCAAATTTTAGCCTGTCTGTCTGACATCTGAAGCTCATCTGAATCCTAATCATCTATATAATAATTATTCCAGAATTGCAGCAAATCAACAGCAGCACGACCATAAAAAAGTCTGATTACTACGTGGCAGTGGGACCTTACGAGGATTATCCAGATGAACTGAAGCAACGCCAGACCAAAATACATCAACAACTATGTAAAAGCCTGAAAAGTGGTTAGGAGAGTCAGCTTTTTAGAGTTGGAGGCAGAGCTGCTAAAGTCGGCACTACAAACTTGCATATCGTCACCTTCCTAAACTAATAGTCTATGTCATTTTTTTGCCAAAGGTGATTTTGAAAATCACCTTTGGCAAAACAAAATGACAATATACTAACCAACTGACGGAAACCAATCAGCAAACAAAAGTACTCTGAACATTTCATAATGGGGCACTTTTTATTGAACAGTGTGAACAGGTTTATTAATCATCACTTTTTATTACAAAAAGTAGGTGATGCCACGTCTGCCAGGAGAGCCCAGCTCAGTGGAGGTTGATCCCAGGATATGTAACCAACCGTCTGGGGAGAACGTGAAAAAAAAAAGTTCAAAATGATCGAGAAAAGAAAAAAAAAGCTGGAAGGAAAGAGTTTAGCAGAGGCCAAAGTCTCTAGGAGAGCAGCTGTTCTCTGCACACCCATCAGCTGGCTCGATTGCACATGAATGGTCACAAGAAAACAGGAAGATTGTCCCTCTTTACTTCTGGGCGGGGATCATGCCGTCAATGGCCTCTCCCTTCTCGAGCTTCTTCTCCATCTCAACCATGAGCTTGACGCCGTCAACCACCAGCTGGACCTGCTCCACCTCAGAGGAGCCCAGACGGTCAGCGTTGGAGATGTCAAACACGCCACCCACGGACGCAGTGTCCACACCGCCTAGAGCAGGACAGAAAGGGATGAGAGACTGAAAACCAGATCTCTGCACTCTGTTAGGATCTTACTCCAGTGCTGATCTACAAATAGTCAAAGCAGTGCGGTCTGCTAGTACCTGTGCCACGCTTCTGCAGGCGCAGCCTTGTGAGGATCTCCTCAAATTTAGGATGTGTGCTCAGCTTGGGCAGCTTGACGTGGACGCCGCCACGCAGGCCGGTGCCCAGGTTGGAGGGGCAGGTCAGGATGTAGCCGAGATGCTCGTTCCACATGAAGCCATGGTTGTGTTTCTTGAAGATCTCCTCAATCTTTTGAATCATGAGAAGACAATTAGGGCAAAATTATTTCTTTGTTTTCAGAAAAAGACTTTAAAAAAACCTAAAAATCCTCTCATCACCTACCTTCTGCAGGCCAACGCAGAAACGCCTGAAGACTTCCCTCATGTTGCCTCCCTTCTGCATGGAGATGACACGCAGGTGATCCTCCTCGTTTACCCAGACCAAAAAGGTCTTGTTGTCATTGTGCCTAAGAGGAGACGGAGAAGAAAAGACAGAAAAAAAATGGTAAATGGCTTATACTTTTAAAGCACTTTATCTAGTTCAGAGGACCCCAAAGTGCCTTGTACTACATTCAGTCATTCACTGAATGGTGGTAAGCTACTACCGGGGAAGTCTGACGGACGGAGGCAAGGCTGCCACCCGGCCCTCTGACCACCAGCAGCAGGCCGGCTGGTTGAAGTGCCCAAGCAGACAACAACTAAAACAGACGGAGGAGGGCTTCAAACCAGCAACCCACCGGTTACAGGATGAAGCCCCACCTCATCACCCCTACTGAAGAAACATAGAAGTGGTCATGGGCGTTCTCATGAGTGTTTTGTGTAGTCTCAAGGTTATCTGGGTGCACTGACCAGATGCCTCTGGCGTCGGGCCAGTCGCGGGCCATGCCGGCGCAGGTCAGCAGGGGAGAGACGGGCTTGTCAAACAGGAAGTGATCGCTGATCAGCTGCTCCTGCTCGGCGTCAGTCATGGACTTCAGGGGATAGTACTTTCCCTTGAACTCACCGTCCAGGCTGGTGAGAGCTGCAGGGGCAGACAGTGTGTCAGGGCAGCTTAAGCAAAGAGAGACGGTGTTAGTTTCTGGTCACCTGACAGCTAATTATTATTAAAAGAACAGAACATGTTTCTTTTGAGGTATCTCTCTGGGTTCACCATTTCACACAACCCAAACAGTTGTGTCTAGGATTCCCTCTAGTTCTCTCAAACTAATTATAGCTTACCCTCAACAGCCAGCTTCTCGATAGCTCTACGCTCGCCACGGCTGTTGTGGGGGGGCAGGGTGTATCCCTTGATGCTGCGACCAGTACGGACACGGCTGGACAGGACATAGTTGGGGTCCAGGTCATCACCACCCTAGAGAAAAAGTTGCAGTTCATTAGGTCATCTCCTATGCAGATGGGTTTTAAGAGTCACTTTGCTGTGGAGCTTCAGGCACCTTCAGGTTCTCAAAGTTGAGGTCAGTCTTGTGCTTGTCAGTGGACTTGTATCCACCATGACGGTCGGAGATGATGGGGTCAAGAAGGTCCTTGAAAACCTCGTAGGACTCCTCGTCACCAGCGACGCAGCCAACAGTCATGATGAAGGGGTGACCTGAAGCACAGGAGCAAGTGCAGGAGGAGAGCGTGAAGTAGATTGCATGGAACTGGTTCTGTTGAATCATATTTGACTACTAGCATCGCCGTCTCTCTCACCGGGGTTGTCGACACCAGTCTGGATCACATCATCCAAAGTGTAACCGCTTGGTGTCTGCTTGTCCCTCAGCTTGCCATATATCTCCTTGGTCAGAACCTTGGCCATATGGTTGTTGTGCTTGGACAGGTCTGGGAACTCCTCCTCAACTTTGTAGTTGAGTTTGAAGTTGTTGTGGGTGTTTCCGAAAGGCATGATTGCTTTCTAACACTACAGAGAGAGGAAAATTTTCTTTTTTTTTTTTATAAAAAAAAAAAAAAGATGGAAAGACAAACCTTCACCTTGGGTCTATCATAAGTGAAGGCGTAATATGGCTCAATGTGAACGGAATCATAATTTATGATTTAGGTATTCTCTGGAACAGCTGCAAAATTTAAATGGCGCCTGCTGTGGAATCCTGGTAACATGTGTCACTTAGACTCAGGCTCAGGTGTCACGCTGAAATGGAGGGTTAGATGGAGCAGCGCCTGATCTTTGGGTATTTTTAGCTCGGGTGCATCTGACTGTATACCCTTTATGTACTCACGCTACACAGGCAGTACCTTAATAATCTGTGGGCAAAAATACAAAGTTTTGAAAGCATGTCTCACACCGCTACACCAGATCAGACGACTGTGAGAGTATTACTCACAGGTGTCATTGTGGTGAGCCTAAGATAGAATTTTAACAAGTTAGAGACACGTTTCTACTCCGAGACCTCGCCCACCAGAAATATTCACTTTACTTTGAATTTTACTTCTGATTTCTCTAGTTGTTGTTCACTGCGATACATTTTTACTCAACATAATAACTGTTTAAGTTTAGTTGTTATTTTATAAGATTAAAGCTCATAAAGAAAAGCTGCCAAAACAGCTTGTCGGTTTATAGATTGCTTATTAAACATGCACGTCCCCATTCATTGAGAGAGCACTCTCAATATGACAGAAATATCTGCAGAACACCTTTACTAGGACCTAAATGACCTAAAGTATTATCTCAAGTCAGCTTCACTAAACACAGAGAAGTGGCAAAATTCAGTAAACTGGAGAACCTGGTACATTATTTTAGGAAGACACATTCTGCACATCCACAAAGACTAACTGCAACTTTTACCCTAGCGATTTTTGAAGCCATCTGGTTTCAGAGTCTTCCTTTGCTGTGGAAATTTTGGTCTGGTATTTTGAGCTACTAAAATGTTTGGCACGTGCAGTAACTAGATCTCTACCTCGTCTTGACCTTCTTTAACATCAAAACATTATTGGGTTATATATATACATATATATATTTTACCTGCGCACAAGACAAGAACAGAGGTAACAGTCCTTGGGATCAGATCCTGTTCACCACAGCCAAAATAGGGGTCACCCAGCTCTGGAGGTCTCTGCTCCCTGTTTATATACCGGGCAGACGTCTGCCATTCGTTTGGCCATTTTAGTGCCTGCTGGGCTTTCATTGGCTGGTTTCTGAACTGATACTCTGAACAGTTTGTGAAAGGGGCGCCTTTGCAACACTGTCATCCAAGAAGGTTACCACAGCTGGTCCTCCTCCCACAAGGACCCATACATAGCCCCAGTAGGATGGGTGAGGGGACTGGAAGAGTAATGGAGTAATGCAGTTAGAGGTGCAGATGATACGACGGTTGGGGGAGGAAAGAGGGGGCGGTCAGCGAGCAAAGATACAAGAAAAAGCTTGTGGTTTGCCAGGCGTGCCAGGAAGAACAGGGATCCTTGTGTTAGGTGTGAATATTAGACAGAGTTTGTCTTCTTCTCTCTTGGGCGTAGCAGATGTATTAAGTGATGCTGCCTGGCAACACTGTTTATTTATTAGGCAAAGTCTTCTCTGGATTTCAGAGATGATGAGTAGTGAGGGCTTGTCATCGGTATTTGCCAAGTAACAGAACCTTTCTTTGTGACGTGTATAAGGTGTTTTCTCACGGCTTAGGGTTTAATGGTAAATGGGTTGAATTTATTATGTTTTCTAGTCGTTATGACGACTCAAAGCTCTAAACTAGAGCCACATTCACCAAACTGGACTTATTTATCCAGACTGGTAGGCAACTTGGCGTTAAGTGCCTGGCACAAGGACACATCAATACATTGCAGGAGGAAGCTGGAATTGAACCCACAATTTTCAGATTTTGAGGCAGCTGCTCCCTCTGAGCCACAGGTGTGAAAGTGATGACTAAGAGTCTTAAAAAAACATTTCTACTCCGTTTCTAAAAACCTGAATTTCCCAGTTTCAAACTAAGTGGAATGTCTTCTGAAAGACTGAATTCCAACCTTAAAATTCAAGACGGCTGCCATAAGTGTCAAACAGTGCAACTGGGGAAAACCAAAGTCTATTATCACCAGCCACCAGTCTGTCAGAGAGTCTAATGTACCAGTACACACACACATAGCTTACGGCAATTTAGAGAAACAAATTAGCCAAGCAATTTTTTGGACTACAAGAGGAAGCTGAAGTATCTGGAGAGACGCCAGGAAGTTACAAGCATGCAAACTGCATGCCAAAAGACCCCAGGCAGGGATTTGAACCCAGGTCCTTCTTGCTGCAAGCCACCAGTGTTACCAGCTGCACCATCATGCAGCCCTAAGTAAAGTGCACTATCCAATATTGCTGAGACAGTCAAGTAAGCCTGAACTTGCATAAAGTATTTATCTGGGGAAAGTTGTCTTTCTGTGACTGCTTCTCTCAACTTTTTAACTAAAATTTTTTTTTTTTTTAACAGGAGATCCTGCAATTCTTTGATCCGTATTTGTCAGATGAATGCTTGCCTGTTTTAAGACTACTTAATTTAATAAAAACCTCCTTCACATGAGGATTTTTCATCCTTCGTCATGTACTTCAAAGTAAATTTAGGTGCTAACACCAAATTCATCTAAAAAGAAAGACCTGATTGTTCATTAATGCTACAGTTAAAATGTAACATATTCTGCAGCAAAGTTGATTAGTTATTTCATTTTTTTAAACAGTCACAACCTTTTTTTTATATAAGAAAACAAAGATAAGAGACATTTTAATGCATCCAGTCTGAATGTTGCATTAATGAGGGCAAAAGTTCAACTCAGGACCAATCAAATCATTTTATTGAATTTACAAGCTTTTATTTGCAAATACACCAAATTTGTTCAAAGAGTACTGACCCGTGAATTTTCTGTCTGTGATGCATTTAAAGAGCTTATTTGCTGCTCTTCTCATCATGTCTGTAGTCATCTAAGTGTACTCTTACCTTATAGATAACGATTCCACCAATATCTGCTTTTGTTTTGAAGCGATCAGTCTGCCATTTATTTACTATAATTTCATTTGGACTCCTTTACAGATTGTATTGCTCTGTAGTTACCCAAGCATTTTTGTCAAATAAGATCTTTAACTGCTGAACCATTAGGTTAGAGCTAAAACTGTGATGATCCCAGGATCCTTCCTGCAGCTGTGCTTGTGGGATACCCCGGCCCTCTCACAGGCAGCTGCTTGGTTCACACCTGCTACTCCTGCTTCCTCGTGATATCACTGCTCCCGTCTGCGCACAGCCGGCACATTGGGATCGCATCCCTCCTGCTAAGCTTACACTTCGTCGCAGCCAAAGATCTTGAGACAAAAGAGCTCTCACAGTTTCTCCGACGGTATTTTGTCAGCTTCTCTCCTTGTTCCTGCTTTTGGCGCAGGCGGGATCAGGAGGCGCAGCGGACGGGGCCGTTTGCCCACACGCTCCCTATGTAACCTCTTCTCATGTTACCCAGCTGTCCACTGCCTGTCCTGCACAAAGTCAAAGGTTACCAAGTTAGAGCAGGTTTCTGCAACCACTTCATGTGCTAAGCTTATAATATGCAATTAGCTGGGTCTCATTCCAAAGCTTGTCGTGAAGATAAAATAAAAAATAATCTGGCATGTACAAGATTCAATATCTGCATCCCATGTCTTGCTTTGATCACTCTACCTTTTCACAGACAACGAGGACATCCCTTGTCCTCATTGCCTATCCTCGTGACCTCGTAGGTTTTTTTGTAAGGTTTTGCTCTGAACGTTAAATCCCAATCAATTTTTGATCTCCTGTTCTGAAAGTCTTGGGTCAAAATTGACCCGATTATATTTTCATCCATCTCAGCCGAAACCTCAGTTCCATCAGATGAAAAGTCACCACAAATTACAACGCTGTCACCTTTGTGTTTCATGAAGCTTATTTTTGGCAGTATTTAAGCTTTTGCTAAATTTTTTGGAATGACATTGATTCAAGGGGTCTTCAACTTCTTGACACCGTACTTGGAAGGAGCTTGTTTTGAGACTGTCTTTCTCCTCTCTGCAGGCTTTAGTCGAAAAAACCCCCGCAAATAAGTAAGTATCACATGGACACTTAAACTTTATTTCAGGTGCATCACCTAGGTATTAGTTTGCAGGTTTTCATACTTATGCTTTTATCTATTTGTCTAATATACTTTTTCTTGAATACACATGGTAAATGTCACATTATATGTGGAAAAGCTTAGAAAATCTTAGCACAGTCTAATTTTTACAATATGAAAACCAAAAGAAGTGGTTTTGGATCGAAATCTCAGGTGAAAATTCAAAATGTTTGGGATAAATGCTATTTAGCTGCAAAATTAGGAAATCATCATCTTTGAGTGAACATGTCGTTGAGAAACTTTGGCACACTCTTTTCTTTAAACCCTTTTTTATGTAATTTAAATTAGGAACTGTTCAGTTGGTCAACGGTCTGCTGATATCCTACATCATTTCAAGTAGAGAGTTGCAATGGTTTAATTCCTTGTTGAGATGTTTTGTTATGGCCATGATTTAATTATCTATTTATATTTAGAAAGAGTTGATTAAAAGATTGCAAAAGGGTCAGTTCTACGGCTGCAAAATGAACCTAAACGATGAGCCCTCCACCACCTTGCCTTAATAGTTTTTTGTTCTGACTTCCTGTACCTTATTGCAAAACATCTTAACTTTGGTTTTGTCTGTGCAAAATACATTGTGCAAGAAATCTTTTGCAACCCTCCAAGCCTAAGCCCGAGGGAAAAGGGAAAGGATTTTTCCTCAGGCTTGGGAGTTGTTGTTTTTTTAAGTTAGAAAAACTCCAAAGATTGGGGAAACAAAAGTTGTTCCAAGATGTGTACCGCAACAGTTAGCATCGCTCAAATTGAGTTTAAAGGTCTGGTTTCTAGAAAGGGGAACTGACACAAGCAAATCTGACACCAACATTTACTTACAGCAATTGAATAATTCCAGTCTTGGACAGTTATGCAACAAGGTGGTGATACGATCCTTGCAACTTGTACACTGGAACACCCAACAGGTTACAGAAATACTCACCTAATTACTCATGTTGTACAATGTAGCAGCAGGTTTTAAATGATTTTGATTAAGTTATAGAATTCAAAGCAATGGAAACAGAAAATAGTACTTGAATCTTTGGTTTTTGTTTTATTGGCTGCTACATTTTCTCAGAGGAAGTGAGCAACCCTTCATAACCCTGCAGAACCCCTTTCTTAAAGCACCATGACCCTTTGAAAGGAATCCTGGCCAACTGCCTGACCGGTGTCAGAATAGCTTGGTGTCAAGCTGCAGCTGCACCCAGGGCTACACTTAACTGTTAGGTGAGAACAAATTAGCTCAAGTGGCTCAGGAATAGAAGGATTTATGTCATTTCAATGCCTTTGTTAAAAGTATCAATGCATTTCTACTGTTTAAAGGGCATGGAATGTGAATTTCATCAAAACATGACAAGCATGGATACATTATGTGCTGGGCAACTACGAAAATGACGTACGAAGGGGCTATAAATATCGCCTTTATGACAGACTATATTTAAATCTCTGTCAGTGCAGCACCTGTCTGAGAGGAACTGGCATACAGACTTGCATCACACAGAGCAACGGGGTAATTCTTGCAGACAGACTTTCTCTTGCATGTGTTCATCAAGGACTAGAAGACATCAAATCATTTGACTGTTTTAGCCTTTGTCATTGCCATCAAGTGTTTGAAACTAGATTGTAATTGTATATCCCAGGAGTTTTGTTTTGCAGGGTCGTCACGGTGCAAAGTCTTCACCCAGTAAAACTTAAGTCATGCGTACGCATCATGGTCAGGGGCGACGCTATAATTATACAAGGCTTGCTAGCTCCAAGTGCGCCCTGTCGGATAGCAACCCCCACCCAGGCAGGAGCCTGATTCAATTTCATCGACTCAGTTTTCTATTCATCTCAGACTGGGCCTTAGCTCCAGCTTAGCAGGTCGCAAAACTCCGCAAACAAGGTTTTTCTGCAAACACACTTTCAAATCCACAGCTGACGCACAAACCGTGGATGGGGCGTGTGCTCTACCTCATTCATTCATTCCCACAGCATTAACAAGTTAACAACACAAGGTTTAATGCTGACAAGATGGGCTTTACCTTCTCTAACTAATGCATGAGGAAACACTTTATTTTAGCATAGAAAATGTGCATCACTTCATCTGAATGGACAAGGGGTTGACAGTCCATAGGACCTCAGTATGTTATGGTACCATGGATCACAGCAAGTTGTAATCTAATTTTACAATCAGCTACAACTCAGGAGAAACACAAAGGAATCAGTCTTAAAGTCAGGCTTCCACTGTGTGACATTTCTTGACAACACAGTCTCTCAAAGCCAATATGGCCACCAAGTGTCCGTCTACCCATTGTTCATAGCCACTTGTCCATGCAGGGTCATGAGGAGCTGGTGCCTACCTCCACCAGGTAGGCACCTGGTCACTGGCCAAATTTAGGGTACAACCTGGACAGGTGGCCAGTCTATCATAGGACAACACAGAGACACACAGGGCAAACAACCATGTACACACACCAATTAACGTAACAGTTATCCTAACAGGTGTTTTAAGAGTGTCGAAGGAATGTGGAGTACATGGAGAGAACCCATGCATACACACAATGCAGAAAGACCCCAGGTTGCAATTCTAAAGCAGCTGCTAGACCTTCTGGTTGTTTCTTAAAGTGTTCAGTAGTGCTCCATGCTTTTTTTTTTTTTTTAAGGTCTTTTGCATTAACTCAGTGGTCTTTAGCTTCTTTGAACACATATTAGTCTAGTATAGTGTTTTGTTTCCCATGACAGCATAGTGTGCAATGTGTCCTTAACATTTTGAGGAAACTTGATGAAGAAGTAGAAAAGAAGAAATTGCATAAAAAGACGCAAGCTTGAGTACTTGAAGTGGATGTCGTTGAGAAACATGAAAACCCAGAGTATCTGTCTAACTCAAGGCCTGATGAGGAAACATGTTCAGTTAGCTGATGTGGTTTTATGCCTTTTACATCAACATAAGCCATTCTCTGTGGATCTCACAATAAATTAAGAATAAAAACAATTAGTGTAGTTGCAACAGTCTGCTTGTTCAAATACAATTTACAAAAAGGTTTGGCATTGCCACATATTTGACACTGATGCTCAGCCTGCAAATGTATGTTTCTTACAAACATACATTCTCCCAACTGATCTCCCAACTGTTTTAGGTTAATTACCATGAAATATTGCAACAAAGAAATAATCAGCCAAACACAAACTTCCTTACTTTTCAATTAAAGTTTAGTTAACTGTCTGGCTCTTTTCCCAGCCTAAGAGACGTCGTTTCATTGTGTCACAGATTATGGAAACTTCCTGAGTTGGAGGGCTGTCGCCTTCTGCATTGCTTTACAAATGTCTCCATCTAGTGGTCTGCAGCACATCGGCATCCTTTCCACTCCAATAAGCAGGACTCTATTCCAGCCTTGTCGGAAACAAAGATGAGTAACGTTATTTATGTATTTATTTATTTATTTATTTATTTCGAACAGACAATAAAGAAAAAGAAAAACAAAATAAAATAGAATGAAACAAACTTAAGAAATAAAATGTAAAACAAATTATTTTGCCCATGTGACATGCAAATTTTATATTTTCTGTTTGAAAAGGAGCAGGTAGAAGATATAATATCTTATAATGTCCTGCCCCTTTCCTACTTGTCAATTTATAATTAATTAACATTCTTGCTATTTGACTCGATCAAATGTTAATTCATATTTCTCCTACAGATTTTCCTAACCTTTTTTTTATTATTATTTTAAAACCATGTGTCATGCTCTGTTCCTCCACATCAAAATGAGTTCAAAATGGATTCTAAGTCACAAAATATCTCTACAAACCTTCTTGCACCTTATAACTTATGAACCTGTTCACACATGGTCTAGCACTCACCACTAACAAACTCATTTTTTTTCTGCCCAGTCAGTTATACTATAAAAACAACCCCTCCTTTTTTCCTGAAAAGATAACTGTATAACCTACAACTTAACAGTCCACATTGAGAAAATCAGCATGGACCAAAGGTTTTTCTCAGGACTCTTACAACCGTGGAGTGATACTGTGGGGGCAAAGGTTCTGGATGCAGTAAAGGTGAGTAAAGAGAGAGCCAGTAGGAACTGATTAGACTGAAACATCATAGACATTTTACTCCAACTGGATTCTTTTCAGGTGTTTGACCAATTTAGCCTCTTTGTAATCGTTCAGTGAGTTCAAGTGATTTACAGCTTGTTCTTTTAAGCTGATGTTTTTTTCTTTTGTTTCTTAAACAACTGTGTCCAGTAAGGCAGTTCTACAGTTTCTGAGATACTCAGATCGTCTGATCTGACACTGGCAACTAGGCTTAAAGTCAATGCCATCCCTTTTCTGATGCTCAGCTTGAACTTCAGCAATTCCTCCTTTATGTTGGGATGCGGCAATGTGATTGCCGCAGCTGAGTCGCTATACAAGTAATAAAACGGGTAATTATCCAATGAGAGTAGCTCGACTTATGTTTGTGTTTATAGATATGCTGCAAGAATATACTGTGATTCTATTTGGTGCTCTTTGAATATTAATTTTACTTCAGTGATTCTAATTCTTTGTGAATTTCGATGATAAAAGCACGTTTTTATAAATTATTTTTGAAATTATATTAGTTGCTAGAAATATGTACATTTTCCAAAAATGAACAGCTTTTTCGACCGGCTCTTTAAAGTGAACGCATCCTTAAGATTCGGTTCCCCTGTAAGACTCAGCAGTTCCATCACTAGTTAGTTTAGATTTGTCCTTTGGGTTCTTCTCTGTCTACGCTGCTGTGACTTTAAGAGGCCGCAGAGCGGAGGGGAGTCCTCTGTTTACATTGCAACAGCTGGGTGGGGCTCCTGATGCACCAACACCACGCTTCCTGCTTATTTAAGAGCAGCGCGAGACCACGCGGAGCCTGTCACGCGCGATGTCTGCCGCAGAGTGGAAGCAGAAATGCGAGGCGGAGTGGGGTCTGCAGGGCGCCCCGATGCCCGACGCTGTGGACTGGAAGTCCGTGTATGAGGCCAAGCCGCTGGGACGGAACCTGCTGAAGAACCCGTCTCCTATCGGTACCACTTCACTGTCACACTCAAGTTTCTGTCCTGTCATGATTCACAGCAGGCTACTGGGCTGGTTCCGAAGCTGTTTTACAGATTCAGGCCGAATCAGAAGGCGTAAAGCTACCACAGGGAAACGTTCTTCAAAGTAACCGATGCGAAGCTGGCTCGGAGTTTCCTGTTGAGTCAGTTGTGACGGGAAGGGAGCAGTCAGCTTCCAGAGTAAACTGTCACAATTTCATATAGTTTATAGAGCTGAGATTTCAGCTCTACAAACTTTTCCTGCTGTTTATGATCTCAGGTCACACTGATAACTACTTTCTCAGAAAATATGAAGGGGAAAACAGCAAGTTAGTTTGCAGGTGGGGATAGAAAACAGTCTTGAGTTTCATTATTCTTTTAGATTTCTGGAACTTTTTTAAAAGGACAGATGAAATATAAACAAACTTGCATCCTCTGGGTTGTAACAGTGCATTCATGTAATCCTGTTGAAACAATGTGGTAACATAAGGATAAGCTGTGACTGCGGTGACTAAAATATTTGTTCAGAGGGCTGGAAACTTAAGCTTCCTCATTTCAGAGCTGAGGTGTGTCTTAAAATTTATCATCAATGATCCTGACTAATGCCTAACATTTGTACACACCCAGTAATCCTATTCAGAAGAATGGGACTATTGTTTTTGAGTTGTGATGCTTTCCTGGGGGTTCCTGAGGTCATGGTGGTGAATTGCCTCTTCCTACAGGGTTTAGTAAGGACACCCCTCCGCCTGAGCCTGAGTATCCAGATGCGCCTCCAGATGGACCTCCCCGCTTTCAGCCTGAAGGTGAGAGACGGAGCTAATCAGCCTCTTTTTGTTAAAAAAAAAAACAAAACAAAACAAAAAACAGTACATTTCAGTGAACTAATCTTTTAAATCTCAGGTGACTTTGCTAGCTGGACCACGAAAACAGAGGTCCTGCCTTATGACACCAGTGGCATCCCAGAGGGCGCTGTGGTCTGTGGGTTGCCGCAGTACAGGTGGGTTTTGCTGAACATTAACAAGGATTATCTTTAAATATACTATACACACTGCTATTAAAACTAAACTGTGGGCTTAGCTTAAAAAAAAACAAACGAAAAAACAGCAGTACACAGAATTCACTGCCATGTGGTTTTGCCCTCAGCTGGTTCACCTTGGAGCAGGTTGTGGACCTGAAGGCAGAGGGACTGTGGGATGAGCTGCTGGACAAGTTCCAGCCTGAAATAGTCATTCAAGATTGGTAGGTCACTGAGCACTCGCCTCCACTCCAACTCTAAAAATAATATTCATAGACTATACTTTATTGATCCCTTTTAATTAAACCAACAACCAGTCTCCTAATTACAGTGGTTTACTAATAATTAGTGTCGTGCATCTTGCAAGGCGAGTCATGTGTGTTGTTACGTCATCAGGTATGAGGAAAGTCAGCTGCATGATTACATCTATGAGCTGCATGTAAAGCTGCTGGCTGCAGACAAAACAACAATCATCTCACTGCACACGGCTAAGCCCACAGAAAACTTGAGTGTTTACTCCCACAACTGGAAGGAGGTACGATTTTTATTTATTTATTTTTTCTAGTCCGTTCCGATTGCTACGTTGATTCGCCTGTGACCGGATTTATTTTTTTTTCACTGCCTGTTTTGGCCTGCAGGTGTCTCACGTGTTCTCCAGCTACGGACCCGGCGTGAGATACGTCCACTTCCAGCACAGACTGAAGAACAGCTTCTTAAACGACTTCTTCCCCACACGCTTCACTGACAGCTCTGTCATTGTGAAGCCAGTCAGAACCAGTTCATAGGTTTAACAGAAACGCAGCTGCTAGTTCAGGTCAGCTTTGGAAAGAACATAATAAATGTTGCACTACACCAATCAGTCTTACCATTAACTTATTACTTTGTGCAACTGTTAGTTTGGAGTAATTTTTGACACATTCCACCTCTGTTCTTAGGTGGATTTACCCGTGGGGAACGGACACATTATTGTGGCTTCATAAAATCATTGTATCGTTGGTTTGAGCTGACATCTGCATGAAATAGGTGTGCAGGGTGGGCACGCTAACCACAAATTAAAAAAAAGCATTTGTTTCTAAATGCAAAACCACACAAGGCTGATGATAATCAAATGTTTTTCATACTGCCAATTTAGTTAAGTCACATAAAGGACTTTTACAAACGGCTCCATTTCAAATTATTATATGGGATACAGTTTGATTCAGTCCAAGTAATTTAAATTTATATCAATGCAATTCAATCTTAATATCCATTAATTGGAAATGATTAACTATTATACAGTGCAAATAGTCAGTTTACCATAAAAAAAGTTGAGTCGGAGTCCAAAATTAGTCAGGTCACTTTCAGATTTATATGCATTTTATGCAACCAAGAAATTTGTTTCTAGTAGGAAGTCAGACCAGTATCTCTCAAAAGGCATTAAAACAAAATGTAAAAAATACATGTTTTTTGGGGAAAATTTCATTTTATTAATTACATTTTAGAATTAAAATAAAATGACATTTCAAAAATAATTTATACCCTGCTTAATTATTATTGGAGAATATTTTTCGTATAAAGCAAACACTTCTAAATGCTGACTAGCTTTTTGCATGTCTCCGCTTGTATTTTGTTCTGAAAAATGTTTTATTTACATTTTAGCAAAAATGGCATATTAAAATTAATACCTTTCTCAACAATCAATGAGTAAAAAAAATGTCATTGCAGCAATTAAAATCTTATAATTTCTGACCAAATTTTTACACTTTTTCTTTTGCAACCAGTTGAAAGTCTTGGAAGAGCCAATGCCTCTTTGCCATCACCTTCATTGCAGGATCTGTCTGGTGTTGAATTTTGTTAAGCTCCTCATCACTTTAGTTGTAAATATATAAACTGTTTTTGTGTGATGTGTTTTGAATTTTGCCAGTAAACTTAACTTGCAGCATTTCTTGAATAATTGCAGGTACAACATATTATTGTGAAATGATCTTACATTCTCTTAGTGAATCTGGCACATATTTGTTGTGCCAGATACACAGACTGGCAGTATTTATTTGTTAAAATTTGGTAACACGTACCAAATAGTGACATTTTTATCTGAGTTTTGCACTATTCATTTTTAAATATAATTCAAAGTTGTTCTATTTTATATCTGGCTCAATCATAACTATTCAGTAATTGGTAAATGACTAACAAACTGACTAAATGATAACTATTCCTTGTATCCTGATTTAAAAGTTATTGTTCCGACTTTGAATCACATGGGTGACTTAAAACAAATTCCAGCCTTAAATATATCGCATATGAACCATATTTTTACTTTTACTAAGTGGAGTAAAGGTATCTAAAGCTAAATATTGAAAAAAGATGACAAAGTACTGTGACCACAGGAGGCAGTCTGTTCAACACAAAGACGAGCAAACGGTGCAGATGAGAACTGTTCTTGGCTCGTGCTGCCTTCACTTGCACCAACAGCGACATTTAGACCGTCTGTACCACCATTTATATGTAATGTTGCTGCCTAAAGACAAGCCGTTTCAGACGTTGGTTCGTATTAATAATGACATAAAGTAGTCACACTGATGTTATTTTCAAGTAGAGACACCGATATTCGCCACTTGTTAAAGCTCAAGGTGTCCGACGTTGGATGTCACGAGCGGACCCTGAAGGCAGCACGTCATCCGCCGCGTGCGCTCACAGCATCTCCAGCCACTGTCAGTTAACGACAATGAGAGGGAGCCCGAAAACTCACCGTGTGAGTTCAGGCGTGTCTCAGAAGGGGAAGAGCTCAACCGGGTGATAATTTTTTAGAACTTCCACCGGTTATGGCAGCTTTTGGTGGAGCCACGCCGCGAAGCTGAAGGTAAGAACCGGGGGGAAGGAGGCTGGAGTAGCGGCTGCTGAACAGAGACTAGTTGGTCATCCAGTCTGAAGTGTGATATCAAGAAATTAGCAAGAATTTCACTCCATATAAAAAGTGTCTATTTAGCCATTTAAAAAAAGGCTTTTGAGGACCTTATTGAGAAAATAAGCTGTTTTTTTGTTTTCCACAATGGAAAATTACTCATTTGCAAATAATTTTTTATTTTTATTTTTTTTTGCTGGAACAAAATAGAAAAATAAACCAGTTGGTTAAAAGTTTGCATTCACACTCAACTAGTTTGTAGCTATCATATGTTGTATATCATATTTTTATGTTCATCATCAAATTCTTGACTCATTTTTTTATTATTTTGTGAAGGGCTATTTCATCGTTATGAATATTTACTAGATTTGATCATTTCTAGTTCATAATCTAAACATCTAAGAAAGTAAAGGTCAAACCTGGACTAAGGTCCACTTGATTTTCCTCAGATTGTTTCCAGGAGAGCTGTGACCTAAGGAACGTTAAGCAAAATGATTTAAGTGGTACTTTTGGCCTGTCTTGAATTTTGTAGTACTGGAATTTTTCATACTTTTCAAAACTGAATTATACTTCCAGTCTGACACATTCTTTAAAACATATTTTATTTTTGAGAAAGAAAAGAAAGCTATTTGTGAAACAGTTAGCTCAACTTCATGTTTTCAAGCAGGATCAGGTCAAAGATGTTTCGAAACTTTAAAATTATTATTAAAAATATAATGATTTCTGAAATCAAACCATTGTATTTTTAGATTGTGGTCTCAAGATTATCAAATGTTTCTACGATTCTTTGAAAGCAAAAATAAAGAGCTCTCATTCAAAGGCTAAATTGGATTCAACCTTTGGGGATGTAATTTATCTAAAAAATGCTGAACTACTCACAGCAACCTTTATCGGCCACAGAACTGCCCGTAAGAGTTACTGATGGAAAAGGTGCTTTTAACTGCAGATAACACCCCAACCCTGGCTTTTGCATTGCACCTGATTAGGCAGACTGCTTTCCTTGGATCACTTTTAAAATAAGGATTTCTTTAAAATTTGCACTTGATATGTTGTTTTATTCCCCTTTTTAATTGTACTCAGATTTTTTTCTGCATAGAGCATGATAGTTTTGTGTTATTTGATGCTGAAAGAATATTTGGAATACCTGTTTTATTATTATTATTATTATTATTAAAATCCACCAGTTGAAGATTTCATTGTATTGAATCTTTGCTTACTCTTCATGGGGTAATTGATGACAAAGTTATGCAGTGTAACTATTAGCACTGTACAAAACGCAGCAGGAATATTACAGGTCTTTTATTATCTCAGATTACATTTAAATATGCAATTTTGTTTTCGTCAGTGGTAAGAGAATGTTATTCTAGGAGCGTTTGCAGTGTAAGTACATGCATGCTTCTGCATCGTAAACACTGTTGTTCATGGAACAATGGGCCACATTACACCTCACGTTTCTCTCACATTTCCTGTACAGTGAATCTGTAGAACTGTACAGATGATCCGACTCTCCGTCCTTTCATCTGCTTGATTTCAGGAAGTTAGGACCTACAGATGGCTCTCCTTTTTCCCCAGTCGATTGGATCGCCTTGCCTTTATTGCCAAGACAATAGCCAAGAACATGATAACATATACTCTAGATGTTCCTTCCTGTAACTGTGATCTATCTGAGATTTTGAATTTTTTGGCTATTTATTATAGTTAACATTGCATTGGTTAGGTTACAATCACACTTGGCTGTAATGTATTAAGTCTTGCCTCTCTGGTGGGTTGGAGAGAACAGCGAGGGTCTATTTTGTTGTCACTGAATTCCAGGTTTAGTATCTCCGCACATTTTGTTAACATTTAGTTGGTGCTACTTTGGACAACAGGAGGCAGTGATGGACAAAAGGGTGTGATTAGTTAATTTTATATGGTTGTTACTCTTTCTTTTTTCCTCTGGGGCTTGTCATACAGTCAATAAACACCAGAAATAAAAAATTGTATTTAAGTTGAGTAATATTTAGTGACTTTTACCACTTAAAGTTTTTTTTTCCTCACATTTGAAACTCAAACCTCAATGTATTTCATTAGCATTTTATGTCATAGACCATCACAAAGTCAAAAGAAAACAAAATCTTTACACAGAGTGTTTTTTTTAACCCCTTCTACAATGGTGTCCATAATTGAAATCAAGACCAGGTGACTTCTCAAGACCAAATTGTTTTGAGAAGTCACCTATTTAGTACAAAAAGCTACCTGGTGTGTGATTTAATCTCTGAAAGCTCAAACAACAGCATAAACACCAAGGAACATAGCAGACAGGTCAGGGAGGAAGTTGTGGAGAAGTTTGCATGGAAACATGGTAGTGGCGTCATGGTGCTGTGGGACCAATTTCTTCAGCTGGAGTAGAGATGTTGGTCAGAATTGATGGGAGGATGAGTGAAGTAAAAAAAAAAAAGTATCTTTGAGGCTGACGTGGGACAGGGCAGAGGTTTACCTCCCAACAGGGCTATAACCTTGAAAATACAGCCAGAGAATATATTATATTTATTGATGAATACATATATCAAACCATATTTATTCATTTATTCATTAGTGGCTTAGTCAAAGTCCAAAAATATAACTGAGAATTTGGGGCAAGACTTGAAAATTGTCATTTAGACTTTCAGCCCAGTCTGACCAAAATCTCCATCCAGATTTGAGCTATTAATCCAAAAATGAAAGGGTAAAGATTTGAATCTATAGATTAAAAGCTAGAAACAAAAGAGATTTGTTTGAGATGTTAAGTTGCTTGAGACGTTAAGGTTCTTCAAAGTATTGACTATTTCAAATTCATGGCACTTTTCAGATTCAGACCCATCTAAAAGAAATGTGTCATTTTCCTTCGACTTCACACATCTGCTTTGTGTTGGTGTATGGCATAACATCTCCATAAAATACACCACATTTTGTGGTTGTGACGTGAGAAAATCTGTGGTGTGTGTGGCTACGTTTCCAAGGCAACCGCACACCGATGGTCACATGGGAGAGGGGCACGGTGAAACGACGGGTTGCTTATGTCTGAACCGTGAACGGTGTTTGTTCATATGATATCGTCAGATCGCTTTGCATATTCTCACTGATGTTGATGTTTCGAGCAGTACACTGAATATTGCATAACAGGTGTCCCTGTCTGGGTTCATGGTGAAGTTGAGAACACTGCTCCTTCTAAGGTGACAGGGCCACTGGTGGCTGAGCAGAGTGACTCAGGTAATGGAAACCTGCGGAGCTGCTGTCTGCTGGCTGTCAGCCGCTCGTCTCCCGACCCCTCTCTGAGAGCCTCACCTCTGACCCCATGCAGCCTCCTTCAGCACTGAGGTTTAAGTGGAGAAGTCTCGGGAAAATTAAGTTTTGTGCAACTGCTGAAACAAGAGTTGGGAATCACTAAGTGGGTCCAAAAGGACCCATTTTTCATCAGAATTAAACGAGTAACTCAATAGTAACCTGTTAACGTCTTGGAGTCTTCCTGTCACTGAAGACTCCAACAACTGTCTCTTTAATTGATCTGATATGCCATTTAAGTTTCTGCTACTTCCTGTATCATCTTTCTGTTATAAAATGTAAACAAAACCAACCTCTGCCTAATGTGGAAACACTTTTGAATCTGCGAAGCTATATATCCTGAAGTTCTTGGCGATGTTCTCAGGTTCACCAAAAGCTTTGAGGCACAAGTGAAATGCCTCGATCTCAGCTGTAGACAGCTGAATGTGTCATCCTCACATCTGAACGATCTCCACCCAGGTTTCATGCAAATTCAGTCTTAGTAGGTTGGACATCGTAACGTATATGTATCAGTTTCGACTCTAATTTAATCTGCGTCATTGTCAAAGTCACCCACCGATGGCATCATGGCGGCCTCTTTTTCCTCTTCATGCACACGGTATTGGTAGGCCTGTCATGATAACAAATTCTGCTGGGCAATAAATTGTGCCAGGAGATATAGCGATAAACAATAATATTGTTGATTGAGACCGTTTTCAAGTTATTAGCGGTAATGGCATAATAATCCAAGTGCACTCTCTCTTGCCAATGAATGAGACACATGACGGTCTGGAGTAGGCATGAGCTAGTTATTGGTAACAAGGTTAGGGCTGGGCAACATGGCTGAAAAACTTATCATGAAATATTCGTTGTATTTTCAGCCAAAGCACTCAGTCCTAGAGTGAACAGGATATTCCACAACGAAGTTGTGGAACAACCTGTAGTGGCTTTGAAGGTTATCAAGCCACCAGAAGATCCCACTTAAGATCAAGCAGGACTGCCACACGATATTGATAATTATTGATCAATTTTTTGTTTTAAAGATCTAAAATACTGCCAAACTCATGATGTGACCTTTACTCTTTTATCCACAATTTCCTCTTGATCTGTTGTACTCATTTTCCCCTTTGACTCCACCCTGATCTTTATTATTTTAAGCAGCTATAGGACACATTGTCAAAGCATGAAACTTCTCCTTCTTCTCAGATGTACTGTGTGGATTCTGTGGACGGTTGAGATTTCATAGTCAAGCGTACCTAATGTCCCACATTTCTTATAACAAATTCCTGCATTTCTCACAATCCTAAAGGACTTTAGCAAGTTTGATGAGCTAGTTTGGCATCTAGGCCTGTTTCATCTATTTCACAACTGTCAAGTGTTGAGCTGCAGTCTCACTATGCGTCTTTGAGACAGTTTGCACTGTTTCTTGTGCAAGTCAGTCACTGAGTACATGTTGTAGGCAGGATAAATTAGAAACCCGGCCACTGAAAACAGATCAGCACACGTGAGGTGACAGTGTTCATACTGCACTGTAAGCTAAGCCTTGTGCTCAGCCAGGCCTGCACTGCTGCTGTGCAGATTGATTGTGATTTTGAGTCAGTGGAAACAGAGGCAGCGCACTGACATGTCGGAAAGCAATTAACTGTTCTGTGGTACTGATTAAGCTGCTGTTCTTAATTTATTGTTAGGCACTCCAAGAGATGGATAACCATGGCCTGACTGCAGCATTGGGTTTAGTGTAGAGCCATAGCCAAACTCATGACAGCCAGTCCTGACAGGGGAAAAGTATTACTTCACAAAACATTGGCTTAGGAATAAAATAAAGAGCATGCCAAAGCCCTGTGGAAATACCAGGAGTAGAGAGATGAGGACTTGTGAACACACTGATTTCTGCTTAGTATGTATGGGTTCAAGGATGCTGAAATTACATACATAATAGTTACTCTGCTCACACAGATTGTGGTTCTCTTCAATAAATGTTAGCACACTGGATCTATTCTTTGAAATATCTCCATTTTGTATGATTTTGCTTGGTTGGTCTTTTAGATTCTGAGCACGTTGTATCCATCAGCCCTGCATGCTGTGAGCAGGAAAGAGGCCTCCCTCTAACATGTTTAACCTGCTTAAACATTTGCAGAAGTTGTTCTGGAAAATTTCATGCAATGGAAACTGCTCGGCACAATAACATTTTAACAGACTTTAGTCTACTTTGTATAACCTCTTTTTTATTATAAATAAAATAAACCAAGAAAAACTACAAGTTTAGGCTAGAAAGAGTAAACCTAAACCTATCTAACAATGTTTTTCGACACCAATATTTCCATTTAACATCATTCCATGTATATCTGGATGTAAGAAGAATCAGCTAGATTCATTTGGTAGATAGATCACCATGGCAACAGCTGTTAACATAATATCCTGCCCCAAAGAAGGCTAATTGTTCATAGTTTTATATATATATATATATATATATATATATATATATATATATATATATATATATATATATATATATAAATATATATATATATATATATATACACATGTATGTGAAGGAAGCAAATTCTTGAAGCGGTAGAAAATTACATGTTTTTCAAAAGATATTTTATAAATAATAGTCTGACAAGTATGATGTTGGTAACACTTTATTTGAAGGGGGGTGAATAAGACTGACATGACACTGTCATAAACATGACATAACACCTGTCATGAACATGAATAAGCCTTCATGAATATTTATGACTGTTGTCATAAAGCGTCATTCAGTAAATTATGACACTTTTAATACAAAGTTGACATTCAAAATGTCTTTGTTATGACAACTTTACATTAACCAATAAATCATTACTGTTTAAACTTTACCTTTAATAACATAAAGTTACCTAATTTTTAAAGTGCAATCAGTAACACTTTTATAACAAATTTATATCAGTAATGATTTCTTGGTTAATGTCAATATAAAGCCTTAGCGAAGAGGCAAAGTAAAACTGAGATTTCAGAATATGCAGAAAACTCAGTTGTGACAACAAAAGATCCAACAGATAGATTTAATGCCTTGTTACTGATTTGGCGTGGTCACACTCTGTCTGTGTGTCTGCCTGTGTGGCCAGATGGATTATCTTACACTCTGATTCATCTGGTTCATTGACAGACCAACAGTAGCGAGCCAAAGCCCTGTGTTATTTATTAAAGGGACGGATCCTTTTCCTTTCTTTGCTTCGGCAGCAAACAGAAAGAAAATGGAAGGCTGAGACGGTCTAATAGCCTAGATTTGGCTGTAAACCGATCAGAGGTTGTTCTTGTAATTGAGGTGTTTTAGCAATTTGGCTTGCTTGGACCAATTTCCTCCCAGAGTGAATTAAGGCTGAAGTATTTTAACTAGATGGTTGACTCTAAAAAACAAAAAAAAAAAACAAAAACAAATTTTCAGCCATTTTAAACACCTTAGGTACATTAATAACTCGCAGACTACTGACGATCACTGTATCACTGGTAGGGTGCATTCAGTGGTCAGCACCCCACCGAATGCTAGCTCTGTATTATAGTTGTCTGAATGAACAGAAAATGCATCACTGTGGAAACCTTGTAGCTTCTTACAGCTTCCACACTGAAGAGTGTTGTCAGGATAACCTTTTAGCTCTTACTTTGTGATGCGTTCACTGGTCAGAAGAACAGATTTTCTATTTTCAGTCCATCCATTTCCCAATAGGGGCAAGTTAAGCCGAAAATCATCTGCTTTTGATTACCTGCTAATCTTTTGGATACCTCTGAATAGAACCCAACAGGACTTAGAATTAAAAAAGTCTTGATTCACAGAGACCCATCCCCAGAATACCTGAATAATGACCCTGACTGCTCAGAGCTTCAGTGGCAGCACAAGAGGAATATTCGCAGTACTTAAACTGATGATTTGAATATTGGGACTGTTTTAGTTGTTCAGAAGCATGCGATTGTGTGTTACCTTACAATCAGTGTGCTGACACAGGCTTTGATTGACATGCTTTGAAATGGATACACGGAATGGCATAGGATTACATGTGAGAACAGATTACACCCTGAAAAGGTGAAGTAAGTTAAACAACTTACAGTAGAATTCAATTCATTCATCAAATACAGTTTGTTCTTGTTTACCAGCATGTGGCATGTTCTCAATACGTTCCTGGAAGTTTATTTAGATATCTAAACAAAGTATATTATTTATCAGCATTTATGAAAATATAAGCAAATTGCAATAAGTTCTAGAATATATTTCCCTCCATTTTTCTGGAAAATGTGTCATTTTATTCATGCCAATATTTTACAGGTCTGACTGTAATGGCTGATCCATTGATGTTATAAGTAGAGCAGCTTGACGCAATAAGTTGATCTATGCTACATGTCGCTGCCTGCATTTACGGTCAAACGCACAATCACAAAAAGATGTTAATCCGGTGTCCAGAAGATGTTGAGTTTTCCCACCATTCTTCCTGTGAGTTAGACTGCATCGAGCTGCTTTTATTGATTACCTGAATGATTTATCTGACCTTTACAGATGAGTGATCTGAACATGTGAAGTAACCTCCCCCGTCCCGCAGCACCCTTGTGTCTGCGTACGGGAAGGAAATATTAAACTGTGAAAGGTGCTAACTCCTTTCTGCTGGCACTCCTATCAGTGTAAGATAAACCAGGCAATCACTTATCGCCGGTGCTGACAGACAGTGGCTGTGACAGAGACAGTAAGGGGAGATGAACTCTCTGTTCTCTGTGCATGAAGAGGAAAAGTGGACCAAAGAGCTATCACTGTCCAGCGACCCCTGCCTCCCAGGCATGAAACACTTGTAAGCAGAGAGTGAGTCTTATTTCTTATTTGTTTACTTATCAGAATTTACATTGGCCAGTTTTTATTGTTTTATATACATATATTTAGTCTGAACTAGCAGTATTGAAGTTTGTGACAAACATCCGTCTCCATGACAACAAAAGAAAAAGAATATTTGATTTGTGTTTGATGTGTCTAGATGAGGCAGCAGCAGTCTCAAATAACTCATAAAAAGAGCCAACTGATGAGTATTAATGTAATAACTAACTGTTAAGGCTACCATCTAAAAATGTACCGAGGTACTTGTACGTGACACAAAAGGAATAGATATCCTGCGGTATTTAGATGAATGCATCTATCAATAATGCATCCAACCCTTCCAGTACCGGATCTTATCAGCACGCACTTGTTCTCCATCAGAGCCCTACTGATTGCTGCTGGTCATCTCTGAGGACCAATCTGGTGTCATCTATCAAAACAAATCTGTTTTTTACCCCGGTAGGTCTAATAAAATACCAAGATCATCTGTGGAGTTTGAGAATAGCATTCTGATGGTAAAGATTACTGTAACATGCTTAAGCCTGTGGTGAATAGATTTTCCTTGTTGTTCAGGTTTCATTTGATTACAAAAGTTTATATAAAATCAGCTTTTATAAGTTTTACATCATGTTATAATGTTACTCCCTCATCAAAAACATACTTGGAGTGTTGCCTTGATTTTTTCATGCATTTAGAGAAATCACTGAATCTCTATGGCAACCATTCAACTGTGCAAAATGCCTGGGTGAGCCGATCGCCGCCTCGGAGCTGCGGTTTCCAAGGTTCCGATTTTCCACATTATCGAGCGCCTCTCCCCAACGACTCCCTTACTCAGCTCCTTCAGACTAGCCAGCAGCAATTACCAAACACCTGGTGGAACTGAGCATCTGCTGAGCTTATTATGTGAGCCACTTCTCAGTGCAACACTAGTATAAACATTATTAAAGGGCTAAAAGAGGAGCCATGTTGTGAGGACGTCCTGAAGGCGGAGTTTCAGAAAGAGCCGGAGTTTTTAAAAAGAGGCCCAATAATCAAAGTGTTAAATTACCAAGTCAAATTTTTAAGTCATATTTGATATATATAGCATTTTTTAACAACTGAAGTTAACACAGTTACTTGATTATGCTTCACGTACTGTATGTACTATGTAGCTGGCAAATATATAATACTTCCTCTTTAAAATTTGTTTGTGGTTTTTCACTAAACTGAAAAAAACAACAAACAAGTTGATTGTTTCAATATCAAACACATTAATAATACTTCAAATAAGTTTTGTACTTAATTATTTTTATTTTATCTGCTTTTTAAAACTATTTTTACTCTATGCCTATCTTAGGTTATGAGCTGTATTGTTTTCAAAGTGTAACTTTTATTGGGTTTTAATGGGGAACGACCCAACCCACTACAGTACAGCAGGTGTAAAATGGCCCTCTGCCTGAGGCCGTGGTAACCATAGCAGACATTGGAAAGTGAAATGCGATGCAGCAGGCCCTCTGGGCTGTGTTTCTGAATCACAACTCTATAATGAGCTAGCTGAGCTCGAGCTGCATCAAAGATGCAAAACCTAAGTATCTGTTTCAATGCACACTTTGGTCTGGTGGAATAAAGTCTGCAGCTCTGCAGCAAAACTCTGGAATTTTTCAAGCGTTGTGTTTAATTAACATTTCCAGGATCCACCAGCCTTGCTCCATAATGTTCAGTCTGATTGTGTTTAGTGTAATGTTTGAACTATTCAGCATGTTCTATGTATTTAAAGAATCCTTTTGCCATTCCCTTCACACATTTGTTTACCTAGTAAAAATCAATGTATTCATTAGCAATTAAGGTGTAGTAAGGTTGTGCAACATTAGGAAATAACACTATAGTGGTAATTTTATTAAGTAGTGCAATGATGTTATCAGGTGCAATAAGTCCATCTTTTCCCTGACTCGCTCTTTCTCAGCTGTCATTGTTGTGCATCAAATACTCTAAGCCGTAGCTTTGGACACTGAAAATGTTTTACTGTGATTTTCCTGAATACTGAATAGGGTTTGGCATTTATCATATTGTTTATCATTTAATGTGATATATTTCTTCTGTATTATGAACTTTTATTGTCAGCCGTGATTATTCAGGCGAGCAGCTGGAAGTGAATAGATGAGCCTGGTGTGTTTGTCTTCAGCTGTGCTGTATGAACATGTAGTTAGAACTGCCTGTGATTTAGGTTAAATATTTACTTCCACAAACTTCTCACAATACTTTGTTACAATTTTGTCCCATTCTGCTGACAGGCCTAGTGTGACTGTGCCATGTTTGTAGTTACCTTGCTCACACACACCTTTTCATCTCCGCCCATAATTTTCCTATTGGGCTGAAATCAGGACTTTGTAAACCTGATTTTAAAACTTTGACTTTTTTAAAACTAATCTGTTTGTAGAGTAATTGTCCAAATGGTAGACCCATTAGTGCCCAAGCTTTTCAGACTTTCAGCTACAGATCTGGTTTTATGGTTGTTAAAGAGTATCTCTTACCACGATGAACCAGACTTGTGGAAGACCTCTGACATGTTTGTTGAATTCTTTAGTTTTTTTTTGTTTGTTTGTTTGTTTGTTTGTTTTTCTGGAACTTCACACAAAGGTAGCATTATGTTTGAGATGTATCTGGTAATGTTCAAAACCACTTCCTTTCACTTTAAACCTCTGCTACGCTTGTTGATCTGTCACCGTGGGGCGATGGTGGTACAAGTTCGTCCGGTAATCGGTGGGTTGTTGGTTCGAGCTCCTGCTCCATCTGACTGTGTCGTTGTGCCATTGGGTAAGACACTTCACTCGCCTTGATGGTGGTCAGAGAGCCTGGTGGTGTAGGTGTACGGCAACTTCACTTCTGTCAGATTGCTCCAGGTGCAGCTGGGGCTACAATTAGCATGTGAATGACTTAGTGTAGTGTGAAGAGCTGTGGAGTCCTCTGGACTTGATAAAGTACAACACAAGTACAGCACTGCCAAATGCTATTTACAATGACAGTAAAATACAAAGATGTTTGTAAGTATACAGAGACAAAATGGAATAAAGGGGGTGTTTGGACTTTTGCAAAGTCTTTTTTAGTTGTTCGTCTTTAGTAGTTTTCCACAACCTTGCCAACCTAATCAACGATGGGTTAGTTACTGTGACCCATCGTTGCATTAACGACTGGTCAGTTAAAGGAACAGATGTGCCTTCATAAGTCATAAATCACTCATGTTCATCTTTACTGTCTCAAGCTTTAATTTTGTATTTTCTGTTGAAAAACAATCTAAAGGGCCCCTCTTATAAGTTGATCTGATCCATGTTTTTACTGAAGCTACTTATGCTCATAAGTACCCCAAGAAAAGCTCGTGTAGATAAATGTATCTTATAACGGTTTCTTCTTTGTGAATCCAATGAATCTTTAAATAGTTATCCTGGGGTGACGCTTTCAAACATTTAGTCTTTGTAATAATATTTACTGTACATATGTATTGTATCTCATGGCTGATGTGTGAATAAACTGTAGTTAAATTAAACTGAAACAAAAAAAGAAGGATTGTGTTTAAATGTATCACACTGTGGTTTCAGACCTGTGGTTTCATGTTCTGAGATTTTCCTCTGCCTCTCTGATGCATGCTGCACTGCAGAGGCTTAAGCAGCTCAAGTCTTTGCTATTCAGCTTTGAAAAACAGGTGCTGCATTTTTCTGTAACACATTTAACATACCTTACAGTCACCATCAGTGTGCCTAATAAACACACAGACAATCTCTGGCTTTTCAATGGTAGCATACAAAAACTAGAAACAAACTTGCTCTTCAACACCACAATTCAATGGCAGATGACAGAGGGGATATTTTTTTCACTGTCAGACCTAGTCACAACAGGAAAATGTGACTGTTATTGTGGTACAGGGGGAAGGAAACGGCCCTCTTGAAACAGCGTTATGGAGATTGTTGGCCAGACCAGTGGTTCAGCTGTCACTGCTGCTGGTCCCCAGGTGGTTTTTTTTACAACCAGAGAAATTGTTCGCAGCCCACTGATGAACTGGAAATGTCAAAGACACAGATATAAAGTAGGAATGCACCAATAAATTGGCCCAGATTTTTTTAATTTTGGGAGAATGGTGATCAGCCGATACTTATTGAAGCCGATATCATCCACCGATTTAGCTTTGTCTGCAAAGGTCTAAAAATCAACCACTGTTCTCTATTGCGGTTTGACTGACAGACCTGCCCACCAGGTCATGTTTGCACGCTTGCAGTTAACAATAGTCACCTCACCTTTGCCATCTCAGCAAGAAAGTCGACAAAAAATTTGGTACAGGGTGGCCCACAAAAAAGTAGCCCGCGTTACTATAGTGTTACTGCCGGCCTTCCGTAAAGAAAGAAAGAACTTGAAATGCCAAAATCTTTACTCACTCTTTACAGAAAGCGCTGGAAATGATCCCCGTGTGCTTCAATGCAGTTTGAAAAGTGTACGAAAAAGTAAAAAAAAAAAGTAAAAAGAAAAGTAGGGTCACCCTGTATCAGCCAAAACTAGAATCGCCAAGTCAGTTTTCTTAAAGATTGGTAATCAGCCAGAAAACTGCAATTGGTGCACCCGTAATATAAACTTATTAAAGTCTAAAGATATGTGTTTGAAATGCTGCATAATGCATCCTGATTGTTGTAGGAGACACGTCTGTGCCCTTATTTCTTTTGCACCTGGTTCCTAACCTGGCTGACCTCTAGTTCTCCTCGCTGACTACAGTGAATCAACATGAGTGTGTCTTTTGATTGCTTTTTCTGACACATTTCTGTTGAGTCCCAAAGAGACATAATGGATGTTTTTGCAGAATTAGTCTCTCTGCCTGTTTAATCACCAACCAGTCCAGCTTTACCTCCCACTGGTTAACGGGGTGAAATTTCTTCTGCAGCTTCTTTTTGAAATGAGACTCATCGTTTTCCAAGGTTTTTCTTTGTTGTTAATTTATAACCATATTCGTAATAGACTGTTTATTAAGTGTTATTTTTGATTCTAGGTTCAATTTAATCACAATCAGATTTGATAAAAAAAAATTATCCACTTGTCCAATCCTGACCTGGAACTCATTTACTTTTTACCTGGATCAGACGGTTAAGCTGAATAAATACAACATAGATGACATTTTCTTACACTTTATAGAACGCCGTCAACATTTGGACCTTGGCCGATCCAAAAGGGAAAAAAGTACCTGAATCTCACATTTCACTAAACCTTAAAGTTTATTCAGTCTTCAGTTGTGCTGATAAACTGTTGAGCTCTTTTGTCATGTCTCTGTTTCTCTAGGACCAACCCAGCTGCTCCCCCCCTCAGTGAACTCTGACCCCCCAGGTGCCATCTGACTCAGGGATACGATGGGACTCCTCTCATTTCACCATGGCGCACTCTTCTTCGTCTTCTTTTTCCTCCTCCTCCTGTGCCACCCCTGCATTTCCATCAGGCCTCAAGTCCTGGAGCGAGCGTCTGCGCCTGAACAACCTGAGTCCTCTGACAACTCCACAGAGTCTGATAAGAGGACATGTACAGGTGTCGTGGTGTGTAAACCCGGCATCCTGCTGCCAGTCTGGGAGCCTCTCGACCCTCCAGTTGGGGAACAAGCAGGAAGGGCGATTGTGTACTTCCTCTCTCTCATGTACATATTCCTTGGAGTATCCATCATTGCAGACCGCTTCATGGCATCCATAGAAGTCATTACATCTCAGGTATCATCATTCTCTTTAATATTTAGAACCTGTTAAACTCAGACTCATTATGCACAGCGTCCAGTTTGTGCTCTGTGATTGTGTCTATGACTCACTAGATTTCTCTGGGTTTCATGTGAATATTATATCCTGGAACGACCAAATCAGGAGAAGGAGGTGACCATTACCAAACCTGATGGGGAAACCACGGTGAAAACCGTGCGGGTCTGGAATGAAACCGTGTCCAACCTGACACTGATGGCCCTGGGGTCCTCTGCACCAGAGATCCTGCTCTCTGTTATTGAGGTACTCTCTTCCATCTGCTATAAACACAAGCAAAAACCACTGCCTGTGAAAGTGCAAAAAGAGTTTAAATTTTTTTTTCTCTAGTTATTTAAACAAATATGATAAATTGGATTAAAAAAAGTTGACTCTTATGACGACCTACTTTTTGAAATTCATTGTAAAACATTAAAAGATATTTGCACCAACTGTAAAGGTTCAGAAAAGTTCAACGTTCTGCTCTTGTTTCCCTTGTACAGGTGTGTGGACACAACTTCAATGCCGGGGAGCTCGGCCCAGGCACCATAGTGGGCAGTGCGGCCTTCAACATGCTTGTGATAATTGGTCTGTGTGTGTCAGTAATTCCAGATGGACAGTTTCGCAAGATCAAACACCTGCGAGTGTTTTTTATCACAGCTTTCTGGAGCATCTTTGCATACATTTGGCTCTACCTCATTCTGGCCGTCATCTCCCCAGGGATTGTTGAGGTAGGTCTCCACTCTACCCGTTATCCTCAACTGCAATCCAGATTCAGCAGTCAGGACCAAATAACTTCTCAAACGCAGTCTCAAAATATCCAATAAAGACATTTCACTCACTAAAAGTAAAAGATTTTATAAAGTAATTTTTTTTGTACATCTGATCGACTTTGATCGTCTGACTACTTGGGAGCACTTTTAAAGCAAGTGAAATTTTATTTGTAGATAGTCAGTTGATCCTGTCGCTTACAATAAAAACCCAAGACAGTGACATCAAAATTGTGATATTCTGTCTCGATGCAGCAGAACATCAGGACAGAACAGAATCACATCAAAAGCAACACACCTAATTATAAAACATTACAGGATTTGATATAAATGATTCATTTCCTTATGCTTAAATGTTTGTAACATATATTTTTCAAACACAAACATGAAAAAAGAGAACTCCAATTTAAAAAAAAATTAGTTCAATGTAATTGAATTAAGTTTATTTTATTTTGTTTAACGTAGCATCTTAATAAACTTAATATATTTAGTTGGATACATCTAATTTGGTTACTAACAAATTAACTAATTATTTTTAAGTTGGATCGGCTGATTTCTTTTTTGAGTGACAATCAATAATCAATAACTAACTTCCTGTTTTCAATTCAGTATAATACTGAACACCGGGAACTAACATATTTTATTGGTTGTCAAAGTAAAATTTTTGTACATCTCATACAAACAAGTAAAAGATAAAATAAACCTGGATATCATTTGAAAGAATATTGAAAATAAATAGCAGTAGAAGAGAGCCATTGTCTTTTGGTGTGAGAATATATCAAATTTAAAATCTCTGCTTAAAAACTAAAGAAGGGGACGCATTAAGGTCATAACTGTAAATGTGAGCAATGACCACTAACTTATACACAAAATGTCATTATATGAACAAATAAAATAATTGTAGTTATCACAGGAGTTGAGTTAGATTTTTCTTTGTAAATAGTCCACCCTGTCGATCCCCAGTAAAACATTATGTGACTTCACATAAGGAACAAGTACAATAAATTTACAGCATAGATAACCTAATCTTGTCTGTGTCTCCAGGTTTGGGAAGCTGTAGTAACACTGCTATATTTTCCCGTCTGTGTGATGTTGGCTTGGATCGCTGACCGCCGCCTGCTCTTTTACAAATACATGCATAAGAGATACCGTGCCAACAAGAGGCATGGGATTGTGGTAGAAATGGAGGGGGACGATTCCCCCAAAGGCATTGATGTCATCATGGACGGAAAGCTGTCAGACGGCAGTCCAGGGCCTGGAAACTCCTCTAGTGTGACGGTGTCCGTGCAGACAGGCAGTGAGCTGGACCAGAACAAAGATGAGGTAAGACATGTAGATCATGGAAAGAGGCAGGATTGAAACTGGGATGGTGTTATGTCTCAGTAAATGCTAGTTTGCTCTGTTTGTTGTAGCTAGAGCCATGAGAAAAATGTAAAAGACAGCTTATTAACTCTTTCCTGCATAGTGGTCACTACAGTGGACAGCTGTCTTGTGCTTCTTGTGGATTTTTATGTTTTAAATGACCCCTGAAGTGGACACTAATGCATCATAAAATACACTATCAACTGCTGGCCATCAACTGCAAATGCAAGAAATTATCTTTGTTAAATCCAATATGGCCTACAGACAAAAAAGCATGGCAACCGACCCGGTCCCTCCTTCTACTGTAGACGACTCTTGCAGGTAAAAAAAAAATATTGTGACATCAGATAACCACTAAAGAACAATACTACTGATGTACTTTTCAAATAACAACTTTGTATTTGGAGAAAATTACAATTGAACACCTAAAGAAAAGAAAATGAATATCTTTTTTTACAAAAAAACTTTTCCTACCTTCTTTTATTCCTTAAGAAAATAAAAAAATGGGAAAACATCTGACACACAGGATCATAATTCATGCATGAAAGGGTTAACATGTAAAATATGAGAGACATATGTCTGCCATCAAAGTTAGCTTGATGATCTGAAATCTAAAACGCGACAGAAAAGTATAAGCACACCAAAAAACAAAAAAACAAATCAACAAGGAGGCCAATACTTTAGCACAGCATTGTAAATCTTCTCATTTTGCTCTTATACAACCATGTGGGTGGTAATATTACTAGAAGGTTATAGTAGAGCTTCAAGTACAGTTATTAAAGTCTTTCTGCTTGACTCCAGGAAGCTCCCAGATCTCTTCTGCTACAGTTTTTCACTTACAGCCTGTTTCCTCCCTTGGACAGGTAGTCCGCATCTTGAAAGATCTGAAGGAGAAGCATCCAGATAAAGACCTGGACCAGCTGATCGAGATGGCCAACTACTCTGCCCTGGTCCACCAGAAGAAGAGTCGTGCCTTTTATCGTGTCCAAGCAACACGGAGGATGATCGGTGCTGGAAACATCTTAAAGAAGCACGCAGCAGATCAGAAGCGGCGCACGCCGGGACAGGATGCGGACAAGGCGACGTGCTCACATATCTGTTTTGAAAGCGTCCAGTACCAATGCACGGAGAACTGCGGCTCTGTGACCCTGTGGGTGGTCCTCGATGGAGGCACAGGCCAAAACACGTTCTACGTGGACTACTGTACAGAAAACGGATCTGCCAACGCTGGATCAGACTATGAGTTTAACAAGGGAACTCTGACATTCAAACCAGGGGAAATCCGAAAAGAGATCAAGGTGAAAAGATGTCTTAAGTTATTCTTGTATTTCCAGCTTCTCCACTGAAACTTTTTAAACCATTAGTCAAAGTCTTAGACTTAAACTCAGTTGGCTTGCAGATGTGTTTGTGTTTAAATCGTCACTTGGCGTCTAGAGGGAAACGTAACGGATCAACGCTGCTTTCTCTGCAGGTGGGGATTTTGGATGATGAAATCTTTGAAGAGGATGAACATTTCTTTGTGCGTCTTCAGAATCTGAGGTTAGAGGAGGGAGGGAGCGAAGGGACCGGTTCTCCGCCCAAGGCCAGACTGGTGGAACCTCTGCTGGCCACAGTCACTATACTGGACGATGACCATGCTGGGATCTTTACCTTTGGGCAGCAGGTGCTGCGAGTGAGCGAGAGCACCGGCGTTCTGACGGTGACCGTGTTGAGGAACTCGGGCTCCAGGGGCACAGTAGCTGTGCCGTACCATACTGAGGATGGTAGTGCCAAGGCTGGAGTGGACTATGAGGAGGCCAGAGGGGAGGTGGAATTCACCAATGAACAGACAAGGTGAGGCGCAGTATATGGACAGGGCTGAGCAGCGCCACACGAGATTGTGATTGACAGCATTAAGGGTAAAACTTTATTTGAAGGAGTGTTCATAAGACTGACATGACACCTGTTATGAACATGAAGAAGTCTTTAAGAATGTTAATGACTGTTGTCATTCAGTAAATAATTACACTTTAATGCAAAGTTGTGCTAAAAGTTGCATTAAAAGGCCATTAAAAGAGCCAAAGTTGCTTTATTTAGTAGATGGTGACACTTTAGTGCAAAGTTGGCACTTTTAATTGAGTTTTAGTGCAACTTTTAAAGCAACTTTGCATTAAAAGTGTAATTATTTACTGAATGACAACAGTCATTAACATTCTTAAAGACTTCTTCATGTTCATGACGGCTATGTTATGCCATTTAAGACGGTGTTGTGTCAGTCTTATGCACACCCTATCAAATAAAGTGTTACCACACTAAGACCCTCCTCCTGGCTCTGATTGGTTGTTTGCAGTTAGCCCTGGGAGCACAGATAAACCAGCCAGTTATCTGCTGTAGTTCTGTCATATTTATTTATTTAAAGAAGAGTCACATATTCCTGTCTTCTTTAACTGGCACTTATATTTACACATTTATTTGGTTATTCAACTTATCTTTTAGAAAATATTTAGTGTTGCTGGGCTGTTAACACTGTTTATGTCTTATAATTCATATAAAATAGTTTCCCTTTTGTCCTACATAACGCACAGACTGAGCACGTTTGGATCTCCGTTTGAATCTGAACTGGTTTGGGCTCAGAGGATAGGGACATTAGAGCCTTTCTGAAAGGAGGCTGTGGGTCATCAGCCTTCACTGTAGGAGGTCCTATTAGACAGAATTACCCGATGACTTGACACCTACGGATAATCCTGACTGATTAGTTGGGGGAAACTTCAGTCGCCGCATGTAAACTGACAGATCTTTTTCACATTAAATTTTTAGGCTGTATAAGCTGTGTTTGTACATGGATAAACTGAACACATAGTAAAGGACGTCTTTGTTACATCTACAGGTTGATTCTTTAAAGAGAAAGTATGGTAGTGTGGGCTCGTATTTGGAACAAAACTGTTTTTATATTCTGTGTTCACGTTTCTGACACGTACTGCTGTGGTGTTCACACATGTATTTAATTTGCCTTTTAATGAAAGAAATATCTGTGTGTTCTTGAACATTTCTAGTCAGACATTACAGATATGCATTTTAAATGTGGAGGAGTACGAAAAGCAGGAAAACTTCTTTGTTGTGCTTGAAGACCCCAAGTGGCTGAAGAGAGGAATTTCTGGTGAGTCTTCAAGCGGTTCCACTTTCATACCTGTCACCTGTGATTTTCTACCTGTGGCCTTTAAGTGGTTTTAAAACCTGTGAAGCAGACAGACAGGCGGGTTTTTCTTTTTACACAAAGGGTGTAAGTAGACTGACGCAGCACCAAGATCACTGCTCAGCTGTGCGTTTGTGGAGCTGCCTGCACACGTCAGAGCCAGTAACTTAATATCACTCTGTTTCGGTGTAACACGTGCCGCAGCGTTTATGAAAGTAGTGACTGTTTCTGTAACCTCACTATTGGATGCTGGAGGAACTGTGAGGGAAAAATATAGTCATTTTGTAGTAGAGTAGCAGTAAAGTTGGAACTGTTAGGATTGAGCATCCAAAACAATATGTATATATATAGATTTTTTTATTTTTTTTATTTCAATGTCTAGTATGTATTGAGTAATTGTTTGTTTCTTTCATAGCTCTGCTACTGAACCAGGGTAAGATTTTGGGGGACAAGTTGATGTGGGTGTTAAAGGGAGCCTTTGCAGCTTTTAAAAAGTATTATAATGTCAAACTGTGATGGTCACAGATAGAGCAGTTTGCTCTTTAACTATCAACAACGTTACATTTCAGTTCCGTTTAGTTATGTAGTGCCAATTCACAACAATATCGCCTCTAATTTCAATTCAGTCACACATGCATTCCAGTTAATTCTAATGATCAAACAGTACAGTAATCTCAGTTCATTGTTTAAAGTAGCTTGAAAAGTTTCTACCTAAGGAAACCCAGCAGATTGCATCTAGCCATCGACTCGAACACGGTACTACTTGAAAATTGAACAAACTGGAAATTGTTGCTGTTGTTGTTTTTGATTCTGTCGTCTCGGCAAGAGCATTTTTAAGGGACCTCAAAAAAGGCGGTTCTTGTTGGTGGCCAGGTTTTAAAGTGCTTGTGTCCACTAAACAGTCCTTTCATCTCAGGCGGTTCAATTACCTCTGAAAATCACGAGCAAAGTTTATAATAAAAATTCTGTCAAACAAGATGCCTCTCCCAATCCTTCCAACATTAACCTAGAAATCCAGTTAATGCTGCAAAGGCGCCTTTCAGTGTTACGCATCTGAGTGTGTGCAAGTACGTGGGATTGTTTTTGTTTGCTGTGTTCCTCAGGCAAAGAGGTTTAACGTGCGTTTGTTTTATTAATGATATAGTAGATTAACGTCTGTACCCTCTAAAAGGTAACCCAACTCCTGAGGAGGAAGAGGCCAGGAGGATTTCTGAGATGGGCAAACCTATTCTAGGAGAGCACAGCAGACTAGAAGTCATCATACAAGAAGCCTGTGATTTTAAGGTGTGCGCCTCGTAGAAAAAGATTATTCTCCTCCAGATTTAACTACATAGATATATAACATATTTTAAGATGTCTTGGGGCAATATTCTGACATGTACTCAACAAAATACCCTAGTGAAGCTTAATGTCTTGGAGGACAGCCTGTCTGGCTTCATTAACAATGTGATTCTCTCCATATGCATCAGACTCCCAATGGAGTCATAGACCAGGTACAGTTCCTACAGTTTGTGTTGCCAGAATAAATTTATGCTTTTATCTAAAGTGCCTTGCAAAAGTATTCATTTTATGAGCTTAATTTAATCTCTGAATATGTAAAGTTTGAAAACTATGAATCAGTTTTATTTTGCTTCACAACACCACGTTATTTTTTGTCACAAAAAATCCAAATGAAGTGTATTGAACAATACTGTGGCAACATGTGAACAGGTTCACTTACTACTTTTGCAAGGCTGCTGTATTCTGTTTCATTGAGATTGCACAGTACGTTGCTGCTGTGTGCTGCGTGCTGCGTGCGCTTTAGAGCATAAATTGAGCAGATTTATTAATGTTTGCTCAGCTTTTTATGTTAACTGTATAACTAGTAGGCCCAAAAGGATGAAATGGAGGCTCATTGTTGCTTTCACCTCAGTGTGAGTTATGATTAATATTTCCTAACCCGTTTCCTTTCTGGTGCCAGAACACTGTGGATCAACTCCTCCAGGACACAAATCTAGCAGAAGTGATTGGGACTCACTCATGGAAAGAGCAGTTCATTGAAGCAGTCACAGTGAGCGCAGGTCAGTGGAGGTTTGAACTTAAAGTGTTTTGGCTTTTGTGTATGTATCGGTTATATTACATCCATGCACATTTGAATAGAGGAAAGCAGTAAAACATTTAGTGTTTTCCTGTTTTACTGTTTGTGTCCAGGACATCTGCTAACTGGTGTTGAAATTCTGTTTAACTTTAGTATCCTGACAGAAAATGTGAACTATCACCTACTGAATGATGTTCATAAAAAAAATCACAAATTAAAATACTAGGTTTTTATAATGTGACAAAATTGTGGATAATTGAAACAAAAGGTGCTTCAAAACGGTATTAAGTTTCAGGATGTGTTTACTTGTGCAACTTGTCTTTTACAAATTCTTATTTTCCCTCTAATGGATTGATTTTTTTAGTCGACTTTCAAAGCATAAACGTGTGGGAAACATTTTGAAATATGTATCCATGATTCATACATTTAGTAGAGGAGACTTGGACTTTATCAATACATCAGACCACAACTACTACTACTTTCTGTTTTAGTAAGGGTTAATTTGCTCCCAGCTTCATCATTGTGTCTTCTTTAAACAGGTGATGATGACGAGGAGGGACAGGACCAAAGAACGCCCAACTGCTTCGACTATTTTATGCACATACTTTGCGTTTTCTGGAAAATCTTATTTGCTTTTGTCCCGCCCACCGAGTACTGGAACGGCTGGGCGTGCTTCATTGTGTCCATCTCTGTCATCGGCCTCCTAACCGCCATCATCGGAGACCTGGCGTCGCATTTTGGCTGCACTGTTGGCCTCAGAGACACTGTGACTGCCGTGGTCTTTGTGGCGCTGGGGACTTCACTTCCTGGTACATTCACTCTCATTCTGGCAAACTTTACTTGACCTGATAGTCCAGCATTTCTGAAGTGAGGTTCTGTTGAAAGGTTACAAGCCACGGTTACAGAAAGGAGGAGCAATAATAATAATAATAATAATAATAATAAATACCCCAATCAAATCAACAAAAATAAGAACAAAAGTCTACTTGGAAATAATTGTAATATTTTGAACAATCTTTTATGCCTGTTCTTAATTGTTTTCCACTTGAAAAGCAAAAAAACAACCAAATTAACTAATTTTAAATAATACTTCTCTATGTTTTTCATCCTTTCAGACACCTTTGCCAGTAAAGTGGCCGCCACTCAGGACCAGTATGCAGATGCGTCCGTGGGGAACGTGACGGGAAGCAACGCAGTCAACGTGTTTCTGGGCATTGGCCTGGCCTGGTCCGTGGCTGCGGTGTACTGGGAGGTGAAAGGGAAGGTCTTCCGCGTCGACCCTGGTTCCCTGGCCTTCTCGGTCACACTCTTCACTATTTTTGCGTTCTTCAGCATGGGCGTGCTGATGCTACGCAGGAGGCCGTCCATAGGAGGCGAACTCGGCGGTCCGAGGATTCCCAAGGCCCTCACCTCGCTGCTCTTCTTCGGACTCTGGTTCCTGTACATCCTCTTCTCCAGCCTGGAGGCCTATTGCCATATACAAGGATTCTAAGAGAGTCATAAGGTCACACTTACAGACACAGAACTGTGACAGTAACTACCAATAGGAATCCATCACCCTCACCGTTTGACTCCTGCTGCCATGGTTCAAAACATATACACAACGTGTGACTGTTCTAGTCAGTAGGACTCTGTGTCACAATACAAATTCATTTATTTTAAATATATTAGATTATAGTTAACTGCACTATACATGAAGGGTACAGGCAGACAAATATTTCTGATCATTAAAATATTTCTGATCATTAAAATAATGCTGATAATTCACATCCAGACTTAAAGTTGGGGATTGTCTCCACTCACACGGACAAAGCCAAGGACTCTGATAAAATGTAAAATGTGGTTTGCACAGAGCATGAATTCAGTGCAGATGAGATTATTTACGTTGTATCCAAACAATGAGCATTGTTTCAAGGCACTTTACAAGATAAACATCCAATTTATATACAGAAATATACTGAAGCCCTGAAAGGCAATCGGAAAGAAATTGTTTTTTTGAAGATCCATTTTCTAAGTCTGACCAAATTTTATTTTTCTCTTGACTTTAAAAGTCAAGTGGAAGTGAAAAAGTTTTTTGGGGGAAGAGAGGTTCGCATGGAATATTTATATGCAGTCAATACAATCAAATCATGTAGACAGGGACAAATTTAATTACAAATATTCTTATGCACGATAGAAACCAGTGACTTTGTAAGAGAAACTTTCGTAGCTAATGATAATCAAAGAGAAGTGGCTTGATTAAAAGTCCAAGGCTTTTGCCAAAAGAAAACATCCTAACTGATCCATGATGGGAATCTAATCACGACCGATCAGTAGTACTTGTGTTTTGAAACATTCCTAATGACTCTGTGGGGAAATAGCTGAGAACAGACATAGCACAGGAAAATCGGGTTTGAACCATTAAACTCACTCATTTCATGCAGATGGCAGCCTGTTTGGAAGAGTTTATCACTCTGAACGGATCCTTATTAAGAACTGGATCTTTGAGGGATACATTTCCACAACATGTATTTCACTGGATTCAATCAGGGGCTACAAGAAAGTAAACAACTACAGGTAAAGTTAAAAGATGTGAAGTTCATCACTTTCTCAGGCTGCAAGACTCTAACGCTGCTCACAACCATTAATAAGCTACTTGGTTCATACATGCAACTGTATTTCATTTCACAGTCAGGGTGGGAACACAAGTACCTGTAGAAATGGCAAAAAGAAAATACACCCTCTAAAGTCTGTGGCTTTCCACTCCAAAAACACTGGACAGTCCAGTGTTTTGTTTTCTAATTCACTTTATTTGCTACACATTGCATCAATTATACATTAAAAGCCTATAAATGATAGAGGGTGTACTTTTTTAATTATGATTGTAAACTCAGACATCTGCATTCACTCATCATGTATGTCATATTAATACTGAGCTTTAAAGTATGTATTTGAACTATTTTTTTTCAAGGGTGGAATAATTCTACAAAAGAAATTAAACAATAAAAAAAGGACTGAGTGCCCAAGTTTTAATTGATTGTGGATTTTTCTTAAACCACACAGGCCATGAATATGAAAACAAGCTCAAATATATTCATACACCCTAAGTAATATATGGATGAATGTCCCAGTCTTGGTGACCCTCAGCCTGAATTATTTCCTTCATCTGACGCCAACAGTTTGACCGGCCCTTCACTCAGCCATACAAATAAAAAAATGTGCAGAATATTTAAAAGCTGGGTGAAGACAAGAAAAACAAATGCATGTAAATTAATTTACAATTTCAGAACTATAAAATAAATGTTGACCCAGAGCAGAATAATAATGATTTTTATGATTTATACATGTAAAAGTCTGACTGTCACTACATATCCACTGATCTATTATTTATAAACATTTATTAAAACTAAGATGGCAATAAAAAAGTTCATTTATTCTGAAATTATTTCATGGTTGTTCTCAAATCATCTTTGTCCGCAGCAATGATATTTTTAATCGTTTTGATAATCATAGGTTATTTACCCATAATATGTTTTATATTTAGCAACTTATTTGCCCTTCAACTCTCCATTTATTGGTAGCAACTGATTCAATGAAATGTCTATAATATGACTGCAGAGATACAGATGTCAGCTGACCAAGCAGCAAATGAGCTGGAATCTGGCGCCATCTTGTGTAAATTACAAGCAACTGCAATAGATAGATAGATAGATAGATAGATAGATAGATAGATAGATAGATAGATAGATAGATAGATAGATCGGTAACACTTTATTTGAAGGGGTGTGCATAAGACTGACATGACACTGTCATAAACATGACATAACATCTGTCATGAACATTAAAAAGTCTTTATGAATGTTTATGACCGTTGTCATGAAGTGTCATTCGGTAAATAACACTTTTAATGCAAAGTTGCTCTAAAAGTTGCATTGAAAGTCCATTAAAAATGCCAACTTTGCATTATATATACAGATAGAGGTAGATGTATGAATAGATTGATATCAATATGTAGATATCTATATATTTATGTATATTTATAGAAAGAGAAACAGATAGAGACTATCTATATAGATGGATAGATACACACACATATATATATGTTTACACACACACACACACACACACACACACATATATATATATATATATATATATATATATATATATATATATACATACATATATATATATATATATATATATATATATATATACATACATATATATATATATATATATATACATACATATATATATATATATATATATATATATATATATATATATATATATATATATATATATATATATATATATATATATATATATATAATGTCCCACATATCTACATATCGATATGTAGATATTGATACCATATTGTAGCTCATCAGGTCCATGAAATCTTTACATTATACCAAAATTAAGTTTTTATTTCACAAAATTTCATCAAAGTTTTGAAAATTACCAGTTATGGAGTTGACACATCATGGTTGTGACAAACAACTTAGGAATAAAGAGAAGAAAAAACTAAGCTAACCAGAGCTAACTAGCCGTCTTAGCAAAGGAAGAGAAAGGAAGAGGTCATGGGGTCCTCAGAAGTTCTGGTGCCCCCAATAATGCCTGATTTTTTTTACATTCTTTTCATGTCTGACTGTGTTGACAAAAACTAGGGACAAATTTCAATAGAGTTGGAAAATATATAAAAATTATTTTTAATTCAATTTATTGCTACTTTTATAATTATTTATATGACTACTTATACTTAATTGTCATAATATATAATTTTAGTATTTCTTTAATTGTTTTAAACTATTACAATGTATTGAGTTCTGCTCCGGGACAAGGGATCATCCACCGACTACAATGTTTAAAATAAAAAAATATTCAGCAAACACCAGGAAAATATACATTGTTGTGCTCACATGACCCAGGTTAGTTAAGTCAAATATTTGGAAAAATTATATTTTGTGTATATTTTATTCAAATTTTGTGCTTTATCCATAGGACCTGTTTTGTCCCTATCCTCAAGAATCACACACGTTCCTTAAAAGCATCATATTACTGCAGATGTTTCACCAAATTGTTACTCTAGAGGGCGCCGTTGTATCTATACACACTGCTGTCAAAGCATCCTAACGCTCTCAATTTCAGAACCTGGTCTGAAATTGACCTTTTATTTATTTATTTATTTATTTATTTATTTATTTATTTATTTATTTATTGTATGTGGGTGGACCGCCACAACCTCAAATACTGACTCACAATCTGTGCTAAGATGCTTCTTAACAGCTAACAAAAAAATAAAATAATCTGTCCACTTATTTTGTAAGGCATATTATGCTGAATACCGAGGTGTGTAAATTAGCAAGCACATGACAAGACAGTTGAATCCATTACATTTAAAAGATATATTTTTTAATTACCTTAAGAAAATCTTGCTGTTATAAAATCTCAAATGACCCACAGCTAAATTTCCTTTGGACCAACATGGCTTCTGTTATGCAAGAATGAAACTTAGTAAGTTTCAGGAAGACCGAAACCATTTGGTTGATCAACGTTATTGTGAGCGTTTATCATTTTTTTATTTATTTTAAACTGATTATCTGTTAAAGCTGTTACTAATATATGAAATAATATAAACGAGTTTCCTGATTAAATCACCTCATTGCTTAGAATCCTGTTATTTGACGCTTGTCCACGAGAGGTCGTCAGTGACCTACTCTTAAAGTTTAATTGACCAGAGAAGAAGGTGAATGTCGAAAACAAGGTCAGATTAAAAACATCTTAATTGAGCTAATGGGGGGAGATGTTTACATGTTTAGAGTGAACAACACGTCTAATTTTCACCAATATTTACCTGCTGTTAAAGGAAGCACCACTCCAACATGAAATATTGTTTATTATTCTGTACTTGTCAACCTAATACGCGCCTTGTCATGAGCGCCATCTCATTTAATTACATGTAGCATATACAAATAAACACAAACACAACAAAAGTTTTGAAGAAAAAAGAGACATATTATAATAAGATTCATCACTCAAACATATTGTAAGTTTCATTTAACTTTTGGTGAGGTGTCAACAAAATATGTGTTTATTTTTTTGGGATCTGAAAACTGGAGAAAATGTAGGTAGATGCTAATGACTAAAAAAAAAAATAAATCTTTTTCATGATGTAGTAAAGGAGGAACATAAAAGCTAAAGAGTGAAGAACTTTGACTCAACATAAGATTTCATCAGAGACAATGTTTAAAGCTATTATACAACAAACAAGATTAGTTAGTTTTTCATCCTTTACCCAGGTTCCTTACAACAAAAGCAGCCCAGTTAAAAAAAAAACCTTGCTTACAATCTGACAGTAGAGTTATTTCTCTTCTGGACCAATGTTTCAGGATCCTGACAGCTGTTCTGGGTGGCAGCTCCATGCTCTGAGGCTGCTTTAAGAGCAGATGCTTTTCTCAGGCTGATCAATAAAGTATTTTAGAATTGAACTGAATTCTAAACAAATGAGGAAGTGAAAAATTAGTTTATTTAAATAAAAAAACGTCAGACGTTTGGACAGTTCTCTCCATTGGACACATTTTCTCTCTGTCCTTTTAACTCTCATCTCAGCGAGACTCAGTCGTGGGAACTCGTTAGGCAGACTCGTCAGACTTCACCTTCTAATGGTAGAGACCTCTGTCGCTCTCAGAACCCGTGTACCGTCTCGGGGGGCCTCTGTCGCTGTGGGTCATCCCGCTCTGTGCATGTGTGGCTGGGGGTGATGCAGTCGGAGGCCAGGCCCTGTGAGCTGCTGCTCCATATTGTTACAGTTCAAAGGTGGCAGTGTGCTACACCCCCACTTCTCCTAATACCACCTGCTAATCCATCTGCAGGATTACTGTCCACTGTAATCAGTCATCCTCCAAACTGACACACCTCACCTCACGGTGCAGCTCCTGAGTCACTACACACACACACACACACACACACACACACACACACACACACACACACACACTATACACAAGAATATCTCGCATAAGAAGTTTATTGTGCTTTGGATCATCACAGTTTTTAGTTGAACAACTGTATCAGGTATGAGTAGCTTTACCAACCTTTACAGAATATGAAACACATATTTATGAAAGAAAAACATGTGAAAATCAAAAACAGTTTTAACAGAGGAACCGGATGTTCATGGAAAACCAGTTGGAATGATTTGGATAGATGCACCACTGAAGAGCCTGGACTGGATTCAATCTGCTGTATATGTCGGAGTGATCTGTCTGGACTGAGGAATGGCATCGTGAGTTCTTAGGAAAACTCAACCAGTCTGAAGGAGAACACAAACTGTGTTAAAAATGTGATCTGACAGTCAGCTGAACGGGTTTTCTTTGTGTGTTACTTTGATCTCATTCCCTTTCAACCTCCTCGAGTTCTCCCTTTGAACAATTTGATTCTCATACGGTTACAGCTGCAGGCTTAATCTAGAGTCAGATTTACAGCTACAACGTCTCGATTTAGGAAAAGTCTCTTCTCAGCATGATGCTGCCACTACCATGTTTCACTGCTTCATAATTATGCACCACTACCTGTCATTCTAAAGTCCCAATAACATAAAATACATTGAAGTTTGTCGCTGTATAATATGACGCAATGTGAAAAACGAAGTGGTGTGAATACTTTTTGTACTTCTTTGGCTCTCTGTGCTGGATTGTTGTCATTTCTTCAGCCTCCTCAGTTTGGATTTTTAATAAACATTAGTGTGTTTTTAATGTCTTAAAAATATATTATTTTGTATCAGTGTGTTGTTTGTTTACCCCAGTTCCCAAATAATTCAGTCAAATTTGGTTTATTATTCAAATTGGTTCAGAAAGTTAAGCCTCAAATTAGAAATAAAATTGCGGTTCTTTAAAAATGACTACATTTCCTACCATTTCTCCAAAGTTCTAATTATAAATGGTCTTAATTAATTAAATGGTGTTTTGGATTGTAACAGTTGCAGACCCCTGTGTTAGACTCAAGAAGGATGAATAAATAAAACCATTAATATAACAGTTGTGTGCTTAAAAATTATTTTCAGTCAAATCAAAGTTGATTTTAATCTCTGTGCTGCCAAAACACATCAATGTGAAAAGATGCTCAAAATTATTTGACTTTAAGAAGTTCTCATTGAATGCGGTGGCAGCTATTTATGGATATTTTAACTGTTTGCCAATGGGTTTATCAATATATACTCCCACGACCGACCTTATGGTCTCGATCTTGATGTGACCCAAAATGAAAACAAGTTTGACATCCATGGTTTAGAACCATGTAGACTCTGCATGTGTCCTATACTGAACTCCGCTTCAGTCTCTATGGAGACGACAGAGTGTTTTAAGAGAACAACAAGGCTTGAACAGAAAAGAACAGAGTGATTTAAATCAAGTCATTCCAGACATCAGCCTTGTTCATATATGTTGGAGAAAATGAACTGGTCCCAAACTTGCACAAACTTGTCATATATTTTGTTTCTCGAACAGCTTTTTGGTTTAGCTTTAATAAACTAAAGAATAAAACTCATCTGGTTCTGGTTCTGCTGGAGATTTCTTCCTGTTAGAGGGAAGTTTTTCCTCTCCACTGTCGCTGCATGCATGCTTGGTATGAAGAACTGCTATAAAGTTACTGACACGATGCAAGCGACTGACGCTACGTGTTCATCCAGGAGGAGTGAACGCTGAAAGTCACTGACTCCACGCAACCTGCTGGGCTTCCGTAGACAGAAAACTTTTTAAAGTAATTTGAATAATTAATTGAGATGACTTTACTGATTGAGAATGAATGAGCAGCTCGGTGAACCGGGCTGATGTAGTGAGGACCCCCCCGCCTCTGAGGTGGGCGGGAACGCGTCGATGTCGGCTGCAGCTTCTCCCATCGTGGGAGCAGATTTATTGACGAAGGGAAATTTACAGGTCATGTGGAGATTTCTGATGACTCATCAGATTAGACATGCAATGGGACATATTCATCATCATCATCATCATCATCATCATCATCATCATCATAATCCACTTCATCTCACTGTGGGACCGACTCTCAGTTCTGTCTTAGTTTACGCTGGTTGCTGCAGCGGGTCTGACTGGTGTGGCTGGATGGGGAGTCGGGGGGGCCGGGGTACTGGCAGGCTGTGGGTGGCACCTGCCTTGTACAGAAGAGATTATTACTGTGTGTGTGTGTGTGTGTGTGTGTGCGTGTGTGTGTGTGTGTGTGTGTGTGTGTGTGTGCGCGTGTGTGTGTGTGTGCTGTGTGTGTGTGTGTGTGTGTGTGTGCACGCTGTGAGTGATTGGGGCTGACAGCAGCCTCTGTATTGCTGGCTGGCCTGCAGATTTAGCCGACCTGTTTTAGACGCTCTAATCTGGATTAACTGCAGCAGTGTGTCAGTGGGGACGAGGACCAGAGTCCCCCCTCCCTACACAAACACACACACACACACACACTCCGCACCCCCACCAGCTACCACCAGCTTCTGCCTCTTCACCTGCTTTTCCTCCATCCCTCCCTTCTCTCCTGGTGCCGCCCGGTTCTGGACGTTTTCAGCCCCTCGGTGCCAATCGCACAGTTTGGTCTGAAAAACCGAAATGTTTGGTCGCATCACCCTGATTGAGTCTGTTTGAGCCCAGCTTCATGGGGGCAAGAGATTAAACCCACTCTGTCCTCTCGACCGCTTCCCCGTTTGCTGTTAGGATCTATCAAGTAGATTTCACTGGTATAGTCAAAGTGGTTTCTTAAACCTTTAGGGTAACTTTTTTTATCAGTCTGAAATGAGTCAGATGGTTTTAGTTTTTTAAATCCCATTGCAACACGTTTGCAGGTACTGTTTGGGCCTTGTGTTTACAATCGTACATCGTGGTAGGCTGAGGTTGTGAAAATGGAAAAAAAAAAAAAAACAGAGACATGAAATTAATTCATCAAAGACTAAATCAAACCTGTTCTCACGTTTTAAAGCTTCAAACAGGACATGCTAGCTGGTCGGATCCTTCCAAAATATCAATAATATCGGTACCAGGTCGATATCAGTATCAGATCGATACTAGCTTGATAAGACTGATATAGTTTTAGATTCCATCTGGAATTTTTTTCAATTTTGTATTTTCATTTCTCGACTCTCAAACCATTTTGCAGTTTTGATTTGCTCTGAAACAATAATATTTTGCACTTTGTTTAGAAACATTGCACACAAATCATGTTAATATGCTGTTAAAGCTTTCTTTTGTAAATGCCCAAAAACTTTATCTAAACCTTGTAAGTTGGAACAAAGTACATCAGAGAAAAAAACACCCGGGGGTCAGAACTTTGATGATAAGTGAAACTTAAACACAAAGTATTGGTATCGGTATCGGTACCAGGGGCCGATGTATTTACTTGGTGTCAGATCATTTCCAAAACATGCAGGATGGCACACATCTGGTTCATACACAAACATGGATCTCTCACACACACACACACACAGTAAACTTACATGAATGTCACATTTTCTCACTCTTCAGCTGTTCGTTATCCTGTCCCGTTTCCCTTCATCACCCTGAATCCTTTTTCCACATCTCCTCCCATCCCCGCATCCTTTTCTTCTTTCCCTCCAGTTCTTCCCGTTCGTTCTCCTCTCCGACCCGTCCGTTTTCCTGGAGCTGCCGTCGTCCTTTCAGCCTCTTTCCTGCTCCACCAACTGAACGGATTGCTCTGTCTTTCCTCTCTTTATCTGGAGATAAGATACTTAGTTTTCAGATAAAGCATATTATGATAAATCAAATGAGCTTTATCGCTTTGGTGCATCTGGGTGTTTGTGTGTGTAGGTGTGTGTGCGTGCGTGTGTGTGTGTGTGTGGAGGGGGGAATTTAACATGTCCAGCTGTTTTGGAGATCCATATTGGTGGTGAGGTGTGTGTGAAGGGTCACTGGATTATTATTTATGCAGATAAATGTATAAAATTATTAATGTTGACACCTGAATTATTGATGTAAGCTGATATTCATTTATACTTCTAAGGATGCATTTGTGACAACTCAAGCTTTCCATATTCTGCTAAAGATCAAAGCCTTGATATAAGTTCAGATTTTATTACAACATTGTCTCTGAAATATTTAGAAAACTTTCATGTTAAGGACATTTACTGTAGGCAGTAGAGAAAAAAATCTTCATGAACTGGGGTGGGCGATATTTACTTAAAATGTTATCATAGTGTTTTGTGGCACTATTGTGATAGCGATAAATGTGACAATAAGAACTATTTATTCCCACAAAAACAAATAGTGTTCTTGAAAAACATATCCATTTGTAATAAGGTTCTTTAGGACACGAGCCACATAAGAATAGTGATTTCTATCACTAAACTGCACACAGTAACTGCATTTAATATGTTTTCAAATTTATTGATGTTCTCATTGAACTAAACAGTGGAGAAAACTGTTAAAAATAAAATAAATAACAGTGCTAACAATATGGAGAGTTTTCTAAATGTGATTTGGAATTTATTGTGGAATTTATTCTTATTATGACAAGAAGCGTATCATGATAAATGATAAACGATACGATAAATGCTGACCCCTCTCAGGAGCAAAAAATAATCAGCAGAATCTCTGCATTTTACAATTATTGTAATCCTATTAATATTTTTCACAACCTACTTTTGCGAACAGGACACAACTCCTGTAATGTTTGACATGTTTGGGGCTTATGGAAAAAGTTTTCCTGGCTGCGGGCGGTTTCTAATGGTTGCTATGGAGACCTGGCGGTCCCCACATGCCACCCTTTGCTGCAGGTCTCTAAAAGTTTTGGAGATTTTATTTTACCTCTCTGGCCGTCCTGTTCACTACTCATGTTGTCAATATGAGCATCACGTCACATCCCAGGGAAACAGGAAGTTGGTGTTTGCTATTCAAAAGCTATTAGAAGCAACTTTAAAAAGACAAACTAATAAATTAGTGTAAAAGAAATATCAAAACTGACTTTTTTTCTCCTCCCGAATGAATGTAATTAAATTGAAAAAAAAAAAACTAAATTTTTCTTCTGTGATGCTATAGGATTCATTTAAAAGACTTTTTGAACTTTATTAACAAATATCCCAGCAAATGTAACCCTGCAGCTCGTGGTGAATCGATTATTCATATCAAATCTGAGTCTGGATTTGACCCCTGGGTCCGGGACTTAAAACACTTGATCCAGTTCTGCAGCCTGTGTGCCACCCTGTGTGCGTGTAGTGTGGGAGGGGTTTGCGGCTGCTGTCACTTGCTCCCTCTAATTAGCAGCGCGTCCTGGAGAAGAACCTCAGAGCCGCGACGCGTCGGAGGCGCAGAGGGATCCCGGGGGCCACTTCACCTGCGCGGTGCCTGTCAGTCCGGATGCTCTGCGCTCCCCTCCGTCCTCCGCTGCTGAGCCCATTCTCGGCTCAAAGGGCGCTTTAAAAAAAAAAAAAAAAGGAAAAACAGAAATCCCTGTTCACGTTTCTCCTGCGCGTCCCCGCGTCGCTTAGCGCGCGGATCCCGGCAGACGCGCCGACCGGGTTGCGCTCCGAGGGTCCCACAGCTGCCGCGCTGCGCTTCCGACCTCCAAGTCAGCGACAGGACTTGACAAAGCTGCCGGAAGGATGATGTCCTACATAAAACAACCTCATTACACCATGAACGGGTTAAACCTGCCCGGTCCCGGGATGGACGTGCTCCACACCACAGTCGCTTATCCCCGTGAGTACGACCTGGAAGTTTTATGTTTTGTGTTTTAAAATATTTAATAATGTCTAAAAAAGACTCTTTTGTTTGTTTTGCTTTGTATTATACGCGCTAGTGACGCGTAAAAGCGCGCAGGTTGGTGCGCAACGCTGCAGCCAAAACGAGGATTAAGAACAATAAAGAAACGTTGCTTGATGTTTGTGTTTACGGAAGGTTTATTATTATTGTGGACGGGTGTATTTGGTGTAACATAGACTTCGGAATACAAAACAACCTTTCTACAGTAAGTTTGGTGGAATGGGATTCTTTAGGAGTCCAGAGTGTGGAAAACGGGCTGCTTTTAAGATAAACTTACTCTGTCTGCTGATTTTTACTATTATTATTATTATTATTATTATTATTATTATTATTATTATTATTATTAGTCTCGCATGCTGACAACAGTATCGGACATAATTCAAACAAAATCCTCTGACTTTTGACGTATTCCTCTCATCAAGCGAGTAAAATGTGGCGGGAAAACTTGAAACATTCCCTTTGAGTTTGTTCTATCGCAGCAAACATGTTAGATTAAAAATACACCTGTAAATATAATAAGTTTTTCCTGGTAAATGACAGTTTGTCACGATTAAATGTCTTTGTCGTACTGAGAGACAAAGTCCAACCCGATGTGTTGGTCTGTTGTCACCCTGACGCACTTTTTATCTTATTTTATTTTTATTTATTCAGCGGTTGAGTTTGTTGCGTTATGATGCTATTCAAAGCCACATCTCTATCATATGTTGTCAACATATTTACGTGCGTGTCTCCCGTTTCGGCAGCCACTCCGCGGAAGCAGCGCCGGGAGCGCACCACCTTCACTCGGACACAGCTGGACATCCTGGAAGCGCTGTTCTCCAAGACCCGGTACCCGGACATCTTCATGCGGGAGGAGGTGGCCCTGAAGATCAACCTGCCCGAGTCCCGGGTGCAGGTACACGCAGCCGCGCCGCGCCGCTTTCTGCCCGGTGTTTCCAGTCAGAACTTGTTGTTTCTAACCCGCCGGGCCCCTCTCTCTCTGTCTCTCTCTCTCTCTCTCCCTCTCTCTCTCTCTCTACGCGCTTCCAGGTGTGGTTTAAGAACCGTCGTGCCAAATGCCGCCAGCAGCAGCAGCAGAGCAGTGGCCAGTCCAAGCCTCGGCCTCCAAAGAAAAAAGCCTCACCAGCGCAGGAGCCCAGTGCTCCCGACCCAGTCCCCAACCCGTCTGGTTCCTACAGCCCCTCCTCGGCTCAGTCTGCCGGGCCCAGTCTGGCCCCCAGCTCCAGCACAGGAAACACGGCCGTGTCCATCTGGAGCCCGGCCATCTCCCCCCTGCCCGACCCGCTGGCCTCCTCCGCCCCCTGCATGCAGCGACCCTCGCCATACCCCATGAGCTATGGCCAGCCCTCGGCCTACACCCAGGGCTACGCCAGCACCACCTCCTACTTCACGGGCCTGGACTGCAGTGCCTACCTGTCCCCCATGCACTCGCAGCTGTCGGGCACCGGGGGCGCGCTCAGCCCCATCACCGTCCCCTCCATGGGGGGCTCTCTGAGCCAGTCCCCGGCCTCGCTGTCCTCGCAGGGCTACAGTACCGCCTCCTCCCTGGGCTTCACCTCCGTGGACTGCCTGGACTACAAGGACCAGCAGGCCTGGAAACTGGGCTTCACTACCATGGACTGCCTGGACCACAAGGACCAGAACTCCTGGAAGTTCCAGGTCCTCTAGGAGGCGAGGAGGGGCGTCCCTTCATGAATGTGTGTGTGGAAGTGTGTGACTTAGTCCAGCATGAGAGGGCAGGTTTCTGCTGTTTCCTGTTTGTTAGGCTGTTTGTTGTTTGTTTGTTTTTTTCGTCTGAGTGTGAACAGGAACGGACAGAACTGGAAGCCCTTCCGGGAAAAACAGAGTGTCTTTAGTCAGAGGCTTCTTCAAATTCACTGTAACACAGACTGCTACAGGAGATCTCTCCTGCCAACAGCCATCAACATCTGCAGTGACTCTGATGAGTTTGAATTAATATGATTTACAACATTTAATTTCCCCTCTGGGATCAATTAAGTATTTTTGAATTGAGTCTTTGAACAGTCTGTCCTCCTCATGTTCATATACAAAGTACGACCTTTGACAGACTTGCAGGGTTAAAGGTCACACGCTGTGTGTTTTAAACTCGCATTGTGATGAAGGAACTGTAGGCTGCACCTCCTTTAAGGTTTTTCTCAACTATTTATTATTACTATCGTTATTTTATGCTACGTTTAGCTCTGTCGTTTGCTTTTATTTATTTTTGGGGCATTTATGTTTATCAGTGTTGGTGTCTAGTGTTTCAGTCTGTTCCATAGGATAAAACAAATGTTCTGTTTTAGCTGTGTTGATGTATTAAAGTGGTTTATTCTTTACACATGTGTGTGTGTGTGTGTGTGCTGAAGCTCATTGAGGTGAGTTGTACAGTTTGGAGGTCTTGTTTCTCAGGTCAGGGGGTCAGCTGCGAGGTGGTCCTGTCCGGTCTGCAGACGACGTCGTGTTGGCGGTTCGGCGCCGCCTCGCCTCCGCCTCGCTCTGCTCCATCTTGGTTATTTTAGGTGATCTGATTCTGGGAGTGTCCCAATCCTCTTAGCCTCCCTTCAGCAATGCCCTAAGTGAATTAGTTGGGATTATTGCCCTATCCCCCTCTGCCTCTCACCCACCTCAACCTTTTCCACCTCCTCCTCCACCCGTGGCTCGCTCCTTTTATCTCTCCACCTCTTCTGTAGAACTTTTTCCATACTGCACTCTTGGCTTTTCCGCCGTGGAAAATGTGCGACAGGCCAGAGTTAAACGCGGACCGTCTTCATCGGGGGGTTCTCTGAGGTTCCCCCCCGTCTCTCCGCCCTCCCCCGTCCTCCACGATGCTCCGCAGCTCTTTGGACAAGTTGGTAATCCGCCCGTGACCTGAATACTACATAAACAGAGCTATGATGACATCGAATATGCCGAAGGATTTTGGAGTGGTGTGCTCAAAAGATCATTTTAGTTCCATAGCCGTGGATCGATTTGTGTTTTTAAATTTAAAGCTAATCTCCCAGATTTTACAAAACAGCCAGTGGATTTGATTGGGACTGAGGAAGATCAGGAATACAGAAGAAGGGAATTTATTTCTTACACATGAAGAAATGCGGCTTCTATCTTGTATCTCCGCTGAACTATCAGAAATCTGATGCGCGGTAGAAGTGAGTGTTTATCAAAGTACATTTCAAAGCACTTTTCTGACCTAATCCCACTCTGTGCTCTGCTTAATCCCCTCTTCCCTCCCTCTCCATGGCACGATTGGTTAATCCCTGCGTCTGGCTGTTCTGATTGGCTACCCTCCCCCCGCCCCCCTCTCGGTGAGGCCAGTTCAGCCATAATCTCCCCTCTCAGCACTGGGTGTTTCAGACAAACATTTGCACTGTAATCCCAGGGAGGAGCAGATGTGGTGGGGGATGGAGCGCGGCCAGCAGACCTTGATGAAGGTGATTTGTTTGCTACATGCAGACGGCGAAGGGAAACAGCTCTGAGAGACGTTTCCATATTCTTTCACAAAGTCAGATTCTCATGAGTTGAGAGAATCTTACCAGCAGGTGAAGGGAAATATTTTGACTGAACAATTTTAACTAAAAAGTTCCTAAAGTTACACACACAAGTTTGTATTTCTACCCGGAAAAGGACTTTGTATTGACTTCCTTTGATTTTAGGAGCTGAATTTATGCCTAACCCAGACATTTTCCCTAATCCTAATCTGAATTGAAGCTTAATTCACACCTTAGTCGTCAACTGAGCCCAAACACACCACTTCTTCTTATGGAATGGCAGACAAGTGATTCTGATATCAAACTCACAAAGCTACACACACACATTAAACATTATCTAAAAATATCCTTTCCTGTTATTCAGATACTTAGGGAAGAGAAATAAATTTGCTACACCAGATTGACCAAAAATAGGTGATTAGTCTGATTTAAAGCTAGTCTGGTAAAAACCTGCCACTGTTCTAAACTTAAAACGGTGCAGAAACTCGACATCATCGTTCACAACATTTTCTTGTGTCCGCTTATTGGACCGGTTGAAATCCAACTGGAGAAATCCAACTCAATGGGAGAAATCCCAGATGGAGCGCTGAAGGGAGATGAGAATAGAGTACAGCGTGTTCATACCCAGGCTCTGTGCATTGTTTCCTTAAGGTTTGACCAACGTAAATGATGAAGTAGTGGCATGCTGCTGTATTGAGTTCATGAAAGAGCGTCAGACAGAAAGCAATAAATAAAGACCTTCATGACAGAGCAGATCAAAATATAACCTTTTAACTTACATGCCAAACAATAAATGTGCAAATCCCTCTAAATACTGGTACTGCCACCACCATCCTGAAGCATGGTGGTGGCAGCGCTGCATTGTGGAATGGAGCTGAAGACAGGGCGATCCTGGAAGAAACCCAGTCAGAGGTCGATTCACAGGTTCACCTTCACTTTTCAGATTTTTAATGGCAAAAGAGATGCGAAGCTATGCAGAAATTTTCTCACACTTCCCTGCCAAGCTCTACTTTGTGCTAGTCTGTTACATAAAACATCAACATTTAGGGTTGTAATGTGAGAAATGTCAACAGATAGAAGTATAATTACTGTTCCATTAGATTTTAGGGATTCCATTTAGCATAAATAGCATCGGAGGGAAACAGGAGTAGAAATAAAAAGGAGGTGCATTTTAAAAAATCACCTAAAATGTGATGTGTGTCCTGTTTACACCCTGTTTAAAATAACGCAATGACAATGTCATACATCAGCCATGTCCACAGCCATCATGGATGCTAGAAGGCCTCCAATCAGACCAACACCTGCTGAGAGGTAACTATGGTGATTCCTGCCCAATCAGAGGCAAAGGATGAGGATGGTAGCAGCACAAATCAGAAACGGTCATTTATATTACAAAACATACTTCCACCACGGGAATCAACACACTTCTGGCTTCCAAATCTGTCCTAAACTGTAGCCGTTTACCTCCCTCATCACCTTCCTGAGCCGTTTCTGTCAGATAAACCCTGAGAAACAATAAAGACAAAATTTTTATTGGGTTGGCTTGAAGGATTTGTTATGCACACGTTTCAGGACACACTGTAACAAAGTCTGGATGCATCATTTCTACACGTGTTCCTTGGCTTTAAAGGGGAAGTATTATGTAAAATTACATTTTTTGAGCTGATTATACACAGTGAAATGTCATTCAGACAGGAAGTGTTGAGGAACGGTATCTAAGTGATCTCTGTAAGCAGAGTGAACTATAACAAGGCCGCCACTCAGATGACAGATACTTCATTAGCCATGAAGAGGCTGGAGGTTTCTTCCTGTTAAAGGGGAGTTTTTCCTTTCCACTCTCGCTACATGCATGATCTGTATGAGGGATTGCTGGAAACTAAACGACACTAAGCAACACATACTGATCAATGTAAACTGCTGGGTTTCCTTTGACAGGAAACTCTTTTAGTCAGTTTTAAAAATAAATGGAACTTGACCGCATTGTTGGATAACTAGGATCAGCATGGAAATGACCGAATCTGTGTGGATTGAGCTGATTTGTTCTGCAAATTAGCTGTGAATTGGCACTATGTAAAAATAAATTACCAGTTAAAAATGCAAAAAAAATAAAAAATAAAATTGTCAATTCTTTTTTTATCTTACCAGCAACAAATTAAAAAGTATTTTAATTACAAGGCCAGAAGAGGAATCGGTTTCCGAACTTGTTGGTCGAAATATCAATTTGAGTTTATTCCCAGCAACAAAAATGAGAACCGTCTTTGAAAACCCTGAGTCCGTCTGCTTATGAGTAAAAAGTAGCTGGAGGTTTGTGGTCCTGCTTAATATGACATTAAAATGAAAACAAAAAGAAAAATGTAGCTAATAAAAGACTAACACCTGCTTCATACCTTTTCTATTTAAGACATAAATGTCATTGAAAATCTAATTTTAATTGCTAATAAACAGAAAACTACTCCCAGTGCTGCACTCTGAACACTCCTGATCTATCAGCATCAATGTTTTACGTTTATAAAGGTGCATTTGTGAAATGCTGTAAAGAACACAACACACACACATACACACACTCTGTGAAGCTTGTTTTAACATCTATTTATTACCACCATAATATGAGAAATTTGGAAAATACAAAGATCAGCTTATTTATACGTCTGAAAATCTCAAGGAATAAGAAAAATATAAAAGAAAACAATTATGAGGTTATATTCTGTATCAGAAATTTCAAGAAAAGGGACAGTTTATACGCTGAGAGCTGGCAGGAAAGACGAAGACCTGAAACATGCAGAGAACTTTCACTATGTCAAATCTAATGCTGATCTATGAAGACAGGGGGCGCCAGTAGCATCAAGTGTGATTACAAACCTGCAGTGACGAACTGAAAAGAAAAGGTGGCGGTGATCTAACGCCCCCGTGTGGTTGCGATGGGAATAATAGTTTCCTGGGAAAACACAGAAGCTCCTCATAAAGTCCTGCAGCAAATCAAATCACTGCAGAAAACTCAACTTTCTTTATTTTTGATCATTTAGAAAGTGGTAAAATAAGACGTACTCTTTAAATTATGAATTTTATGTGTAGAAAAAAAAAAAAAACCACCGACACCATACCCACGACAATAACCCTTAATTTGAAGCAACCGAGAGATTGACGTTTGTCGAGTACATTTGGTTTGGAAGGTCAGGGCTGGTGGGTTCACACAAACAGAGCAGCAGTCCAGCCTCTCCCCCAGCTGGGGGTCAGGGGCGGTGTGAGGGGGGTGTGAGGGGGGCCTCAGGGCTAGTTTTAATAGCACCCTGCTGTGGAAGTTGCAGCTCCCCTTAAGCAGACTAGCCCCTCGGCCAGGTCCCTGCGCTCCGGCTCTGTTTGCTCCACAAGCTGCACCAGCCGACCTCCAACAGAACAGGTGAGCTCAGAGGCGGGCTCCGTGTTGAGAAGCACCAGGAAAATCCAGTGATACACATTTGAGTATGTGTGTGCACATGCGCATCTGATCCACAAAACTTTTTACATGCACAAAAAAAAAAAAGAAGAAAGAAAGGTACCCTAAAAACATTTTATGAGGATGAAAACCTTCTACGAGAGACCAGACTTCGACGTGTTTCTATCTGCTCATGATCAGGATCAGCCTAAAGTCTACTAAGAAGTTGGGCAGGGCTGGAGGGTGGAAGAGGGGTGATGGGTGGGGGGTTTGGGAGTGGGAGGAAGCAGTGAGGACAGGGACAGAAAAACAGGAGGGCAGAGAAGCGTCTAAGCGCGCTCTCCGCGGATACGACGGGCCAGCTGGATGTCTTTGGGCATGATGGTGACCCGCTTGGCGTGGATGGCGCACAGGTTGGTGTCCTCGAACAGGCCCACCAGGTAGGCCTCGCTGGCCTCCTGCGGGGACACAGAGCCAGAGCGCGGGTTAGCAGCACAACTTCCACCACGCAGCGTTCAGTCGCCGTTGCCTCGCTCACCTGCAGAGCTCCGATGGCAGCGCTCTGGAAGCGCAGGTCGGTCTTGAAGTCCTGAGCGATCTCCCTCACCAGGCGCTGGAACGGCAGCTTACGGATCAGCAGCTCTGTGGACTTCTGGTACCGACGGATCTCCCTGAGAGCCACGGTACCGGGCCTGGAACGACGACACAGGGTCGTCAGGAAGAGTCAGCTGGTTCTTGGGGGAGCGAAGGCAGAACCAGTTGTCTGTTCTGGGTTTTGTTATTTTCAGCTTGATCTGCTGGGTTCTCCATCAGAACCAAGCCTGGGTCTGGACTTCCCACTGCTAAATATGACTGATAAACAATAACTTTACTCATTACTCCACCTCTCAGACAAAGCGCTTACTGCTAATTAGAGTGGCGTTGTCCAAATGTTTTTGTTTTTCCTCTTAATTATGATAGCAAAAACCTATTATTTTTACCTGCTAATTAAAGAATAAATTTCACAAACTGATTTCTTTTTTGTCAGCAAACGCACCACACCCATGCGCAGGTCTCACTCTTCGCTGTGGAAGTTGTTGCTAATAACTCTTCCCAAAACTACAGATGAAAAAAATCAGCCGCAGAACTCTGACCTGGTTGCTATCAGCTACACACAACCTGTATTTCAGCAACAAGTCGATAATCAAAAGCTTTTAGTAGATGATAATAAATAAGCAAATAATAATAATAATAATATTGCATGTTTTATTAGATCACCTAGTAAATAGCATTCATTTAAAAAGGACCGAGTGAAGCTGGTTCAGTGCATGCTACCAAACAGTGATGTCACCAGTTTTGGGAAGCCATCCTCTTCCTGTAGGCGACTACACACACCTGTAACGATGGGGCTTCTTGACACCCCCAGTAGAGGGGGCGCTCTTGCGGGCGGCCTTGGTGGCCAGCTGCTTACGAGGAGCTTTTCCTCCAGTGGACTTACGAGCGGTCTGCTTGGTACGGGCCATGACGACAAAGTTTCACCTGGAAGGGAAAATGGAATCAATCAATTATTATCTATGGAATATGTTGTTCTCTACCAAGATCATTAACTCTTAATGCCTGAATTTGTGTCCAATTGAACAGAAAAAAAAAGTAATTTCACCATATAGTTAGGAGCAATCATTGATGTCCATCCATACGGTTGTAGTATTCACATACTCCCTGGTTGTATTCATAATGAAAGTCGTATAAAGTCAATTAGCTTCACAAGTTCATATGGGAGTAACAACGTACACAATTTAAATCCTTAGCAAATGTAACATCTGATGTGACCATTTAGTTTTGAACAAAGCTGAAGTCCAGTCTGAACTTTGTTCAGGAAATTCTCCACCCTTATTGAAGGACATTTCTCACCTTTTCTTTGTTGGTGCCATTTTGGGTTGGACTTTGTCAACACAACGCCATATAGACAGATCCCTCAAATCCTGTCTCATTTTTTCCCCTCCATTTTCCCCAAACATATGTAGGACAGGTCATTCATGTTGCCCTCTGTTGTCCAGTTTCCTCTTTATTTTTAAAGACCACGCAACAGACACAGCTAAACATGCTTTACAAACATCATCTTGCTGGGTGAAAATAGCTATTTTTCCCTCCATGTTACACCATTTTGTTACATCTTCTCAAGACTCTAAGAAGTAATTGCAAATGATGGGCCTTTGTGAGAGGATGCCGGTAACAAAAGCTCAGTGAGACACTTTTCAGGATTGTTTCTCTGGGTTGTTTACCGCTGCTGGATCCTAAGTGTAAAGCGTTTCGTTATTGCCAAAAACCCGTTTACCTACGCAGCTAAAGCTCAGAGTGAAATCATGTTCATCAGTGTTTTTATTTCCTCCAATTCCGCTGTTTAGTTTTGTTTTGTTTCTCCTTTCAGTTCCGACGTCTCCTAGGAACCCTCGGTGCACAATTTTTTGGCAGTTACCCAAAAACATCGTGCCCAACCAATCAAAACACTAAACCACAAACCCCTACTACCAATCACAATTTGAAACGGGCGAATGCAAGAAAATACACCAATCCGGTGAGGCCCAGCCGTGTTTGTGGACCAATAGCCTTTCAGATTGCATCGTTTGAAGGCGGAACGAACAGTTATAGCCCCGCCTCATACCGCAAGATTATGGCCGCAAACTGAAACGAACCAGCCTACCAATGTAGAGTCAACGAACAGGATGGAAACTTGAATGATTTTCTACCAAAACTAGAAACGTGGGCGCATTAAACTACCAACAAATTACAGGATATACATATAGGTATCAGAACACCAACAGAGTCGTGGGCGCGACGCTATATTAGAGAGGAAAGCTGAAAGTGGAGCAGCTAGCTCGGCGGTGGAAGTACTGAGCCGTTTTTCTCCGAGTCTGGGCATCGAGGCAGCTGCTTTTCGCCTCACCTCGGCGTCGAATTTAAACGCTTTATAAGCTCCTAAAACACACTCGCCCGTCCAATTCTAACACAAAACAATGGTGTATATTCTAACGTTTAAAAAGTATGTGGAAACGTTTACGTACCGGGGCTGAATTTTCGGCTTTTGCTTCGCAGCGTTTCAGTGTGTTGTGGTTGTGTGGCAGTGTCAGATATTTACTATCTCTCACACAATGGAAGCAGAGCGAGCAGGAGCAAAATGGCGCCGGTGTCAATCATCTTACTCCCACAATGCAATGCCAACATTTGTAAACACTGAAACTTTTTCACCTAAAACGTGGCGGAGAGGGTGGAAAAAAAAATCACAATTCAATAGAGTAAGCTTAATTTAGAAAATAATCGTGTTTTGATGACTAACGTTTTTCACAATTTCAAATGTCGTCCCAACAGGAAGTGTCGAAGTGCATAAAAGGCTCCTAAAAGCAACAATATTACAGTATGGCGATAAATAAGCAGATTGTAAACTTTTGAGTGAAGGATGGCGTAAAATGAGGTCTCTAGTAAAAAAAATGGGATGGGCATTTTTAAGGTTTAATATCCCCGTGTAAAACACAGAACAGGAAATAGTATATCCATATTTATCGCGTTGGTATTTAAAGCAGCTGAATGATTCATAAAACATCTGCACAGGATTAACAAACTGCTCACAAAGACTCAGCTTCAACTCAAGGGTTTTGCATTTTCATTTTTGTATGGTCTATGTGTGAAGTTGCTGTCAATTCTCACTCTTCCAGGGACTGTTAAAATTAAAACAAGGGATTGAGCCAGAATTTCCAGGTTATCCCGTTTTAACCTATTTTTCTGGAGTTTTTACTTTAGTAGTCGGGCATAAATTTCCATGATGGTTTATTCTGGGAAGTTTGGGCTTACTCCAGATGGCAGTTTGTCAAAATTTTGAGCATAACCCTGAAATCAGGGCAAATCTGGGTTTTCTGTTCCAGAAAGAGAGGCTAATCTAAGTAATCTCCTGTGAACCCCAAGGCTCTGTAACTCTCCACACACACACACACACACACACACACACACACACACACACACACACACACACACACACACACACACACACGAGACTGCTGGTTGGTGTGTTGATCTGTAAGAAATGTAGATGTCAAAATCTACATTAAAAATTGGATCTTAAACCATCTAATTAGGATTACACAGCTGTTCAAATTCATTTTTGCAGAGCTTTGTAATGTTACATGTGTATGGAGATTGAATTCATGTCTGCATGGATGAAATGGCAAAGTTTGTGTGTAGTCAGGCAGCAGTTTCATTTCAAGCAGCATTTCTCTTGTTTTGCAGCCGATATGTTTTCACAGAAGTTTGAAGGAATACTATGTGTAGCCCATATTGGTGTGCGACTCTTCTGGAATTTGATTGACCGACAATCCTCTCAAGGCTGCAGTTCTGCCTGTTCTGATGCACATTTTCCCCATCACATTTCTTCTGCCTTCCACTCAATTTTATGTCTATATGCTTGGATGCAGAACTCTGTGAAAAACCAGCTTCTTCAGTAGTGACTTTTCATGGCTTCCCCTCCTTGTGAAGGGTGTCCATACCCATTTTCTGGACACCTGTCCAGTCAGAAGTCTTCCTCATGATTGTAGATGACTCACCGTTTAATGTTTCAGGAAACCGTTGCAGGTGTTTTGAGTTAATTAGGATGTGATACCATGAGTTTCCACTGTATTCTATTTTTCTGAGATACTGAATTTTGTTTATCTACAAGCCTTGCGATAAACTAGCGACCTGTCCAGGGTGTACCCTGCCTCTCGCCCATTGAACTCTGGAGACAGGCACTAGCTCCTCTCCTGACCCCAGTGGGATAAGAGTGTAAGGAAATGGATGGATCGATGGATCTGCAAGCCATAATCAGTAAAATTACAAGAAACGCTTAGAATATATTCTCTATTTGTGATGATTCTAGATAATATATTTTTATGATAACTGGCAAGTACTATTTCACTTTTAATATCCATTTTATTTAGATGTACCTGTACATAATTAATCTGGTCTGGAAACATCTTGGTATCCCAAAGAATGAGCTGGAGTATGTTAGCAGAGCGTGGTGTGTATTAGGTACCAGGACCTGATGGTTCCCCAGCCCAACCGGAGACAGTGGAAAACAACAGAACCATCAATGAAGCTTTCTGTCCTTTTGCTAGAACTCTCCCACTGAATGAATGGCAATACAGGAGACAGAACATAATAAAAAAAACCATCAAGCTGAGCAATTCCTGAACACCTTTATTTATTTTATATCTGACTTTAGACTCCTCCAGTTTGAAATGAGTTTTTTCACATTCAAGTACACAGTGCCTTACTGTAACAGCCCATCTGAGAAGGTAGAGGCTTTAGATAAGGCAAGAGGGGCGAAACCTGCAAGCAATATAGAAGTTAAACTGTTACAGAGTACACCTGGATTTAAACGTATTGGGTTTATACTGTATGCCATCCATTATGCTGGCCCAGAGGGCCTTGTATTAGACTAATGGATGGATGTACTATACATCTATCTCTAGCCTGAAAACCATGGACCCACACTATCTGAAGAAAAGAAAGGTAGAAAGAAAACTAAAATATCTTAAAACTAAACCTGCTTTAAAGTGGTGAACATCATTTCTGTCGTTAACAGTATCAGTAAACAATGTACGATTCTCCAGGAACAAAATTTTAAGGCTCATTAACAAGTTGGTTTTCCCACAAAGCAGCAGCAACATTTTCATCATGTTGTATGAGAAGACATTGTTTCAGCTTTAATCAATTAGTCTAGTACCTGAAAGTACAATGAATAAAACAAAACAAAACAAAAACAACCATTTTAAACTTCAAAAGCTACAATTTTCATCCACTTTCCCATCTTTACCTCATATGTGCAACAACTGTGCCAAGTCTTTGGTCCCTCTTCCAACAGAAAACACACAAGTACTGAAAGATTCCAAAAAAGCCACTGAAAACAGTTTCGAGTAACGTTACCTTAAAAAATGGCACAGTAACAGAGAGAGTAAGACATTGATAACCACTGCAACAACCCAAGTGGCATCTTCCACTCATCAAAGCCAACATGGACACACAGAACCCTCTTCATGTGTTGGTACCAGGAGTGGGAGGGCGGATGTCCTTTTACGTTGTGCTGTAACATCCAGACAGAACACAACAAGAGATCTACACACAACTGATCATGAATTACTAAAATGCAAATCTTACTTCCAGTTGATTCTCATGCCCAGCTCCACACCTAAAAAACAGTCAACTAAAAATCCCTTTTTACTAGTGATTTCATTTGTAGAACATATATTTATATATATCTATATATATAGTATATATTTTACATTTTTGGGGTTCCTGCTAAAAGTACCTTACGTCTTTCTTATATACATTTATAATTGGCTACAGTCTCAGTCAGTCACAGTACTGTGACCTCATGGACAATAATTTCAGGTACATTCAGGACTCAGTAAAAAGCCTTGCAATATTCTTTACAATTCATAAAAAATACAGAAAAAGCAAAAATATGAGGGTTCTAGCAGTCCACTGTCCTGCAGAGTCTGCTCACCCAAACCTCAACAGTTTCTTCCCCTTCCCACCCAAACGCTTCATTCGGTACGGAGTTCTGTCTCGGGCCTCTGCAGGCCCAGCTCAGTCTGGATGAAGGCTCCCTGGCCCAGAGCCGTGGAGTAAGCCCTGCTGCTGGGGTTGGCAGGGTACGAGCTGGAGCCAGAGCCTGTGTGTTTTTGGACCGGGGCCTGAGGCTGAGGTACTGGGTGGTAATCATCCAGGTTGTCGTAGTGGGACTGCGTGGGTTTGTTGCTGTGTTTCTGGTAGCTGTAGTCCCTGTCCAGGTCTGCTTTGCTCTGGTTGAGGTGCTGCTCTTCTCGGATGCCGTGGGAACGCTCCGGTTTGCAACGTGCCAGTTGGTCCCGGGGCGGAAGCTCGTCAGTACCGTGGTAACCACCGGATGACTTCAGCTTGTCGTGGTGGTGGTGGTCAGAATCGGGACACTCGTACCGTGGCTGGAAGGGCTTCTTGGTGGGATGCTCCTGCCGGTGTTTGGACCTGCCGCCGTCGCCGCCCAGCTTGTCCTCTCCGCTCTCGTATTTGAGCTCGTGCCGACTGCTGTCCGACTGGTGAGACGCGGGAAGAGAGTGAGATGACTGGCATTTCTTGGAAACGCCTTGCTTGGAAACATCCGACTTGTCTCCACTGCCGTGGACATGCTTGTCTGTCTCCATGTAGACAAGCCCATCAGGGTCAGACACCATGTGTCTGGGAAGGTAGCGTCCATCTTTGCTCTCCACTGGAAGCAGCACAGCTTTACCAGGGTCAGACTTACTCCGCAGGTGCAAGGTTTCATACCCAGATATATCTGCTGGTGTGAAGAGGCCAACGTTGTCGTACTGCGAGAGGACAGGGCCTCTCAGCTTCAGCCTGGCCCTGCTCTCCCTGCGGATCGAGTGCATGCGAAGCCTCTCTGCCTCCTCCGGGTCCCATGGCAGGAACACGGCAGCTTCCTTGCTCCCGTGACCAGGAGGCATGTCTCTGCTGACAAAGCCGTGCTCTTTGCCAGGGGGCAGTCCGTGACGGGAGACGTAGTGGTAACCAGCTGCCTTCCCGCCAGGTCGGCCTCCGGCAGCGCCGGCGTCCCGGCCTCCGTAGGAGTGAAAGTGCCTAACTCGGATTGTGCCGTAAGGGTCAATGTCGTAGAAAGGCGACTCCAACGGGACAGAGCCAGAGTATGGGCTGTAGCGGTACTGCACCCGGCCGTTCTCAAAGTACGGCTGCAGCTGGGTGACATGGTAGTCGGTCTGGGATGACTGTTGCGGAGGCTGCTGGTACGCCTTGCACTGATAAACGGGCCGATGATGGAAGAACATGTCGTCTTCCGGCGGAACTTCCGTCCTCTGGATGGGGACAGAGCGAATGGTGGGCGGGACGTGGAAGGAGTGGACTCTGCGGATGGTGGGATAGCCGTGGGTTCTGTCGTGGCTGTAGCCCTGGTGATCCGGCCCCGGGGAGACGTGCACTCCCCGGGGGGTTCCTCTCAGCTTCATGGAGTGGTGGTAGGACCTGGGACCTAAGGTGCTGTACCTGTTGTCTGCTCGGGCACTGTAGGTTATCTGAGGCTCCGACTTGGACACGTAGGAGTGCGGGGCGACACTGTCCGGGCGGTAATGATGAGGAACAGGCCTCTGGTGGTAGTACGCCGCTCCTGGGGCTTCGATAAGGATGGGCTCTCCTTTAACATGGTAAATGTAGGCTGGCTGGTGAGAGGAGGGTTTCCGTGGAGACAGAGGATGATGGGAAAGACCCTCTGTCAGGTGGCTAGCCGTAGGGCCTTCCCTGAACATCTCGTAGGAAGCTTCACTCTGACTAAGTGCTGCTGTGGCCAGTTTGCTCTCCAAGGTGCGAACTGGGGGAACAGGAGGAGTGGGTCCATAAGAGTCATTGTGTTTGGCTGGTTCTTTGCACGGCTGTACGGGTTTGATGGCTTCCCACGGCTTCTCAACAGGTTCCGCCGAGGTGGGTGCTATTCTGGCACTGGCTTTAGATGGGTGGGCCTGGGGATGGGGGTGGGCCTGGGCATGGGGGTGGGCCTGGGGATGGGGGTGGGCCTGGGCATGGGGGTGGGCCTGGGAAGCTGAGTGAGGCTGCGGTGGAAGACGAGGCTGTGTGTGAACTTGGTTGTGCAGCAGAGTCTGAGGCTGGTTCTGAGGAAGCGAGACTGGCTGCCTGATGGGTTTCTGAGCTGTTGGAGGAGGTTGCTCTGATGGTTTGGGAAGGATTGGAGCTGACGCACAATCCTCAGCTTTCATCTGACGATTCAAAGAACAGAAAAAAAAGACAAGTTAGGATTTGTTCCAGTTGGGAAAAGTCAAACAAACCTGATCTATATACTGTCCTGAGTTGCAGTGCCTTGAAAAAGTCATCATACACACAGTCATCACACCTGGTGATGGCAGCATAAGCTAACTAAAGGGCAATCCTGGAGAAAAACCTGTTGGTGTCTGCAAATGAACTGGGACTGGGGTAGAGAACAACTTTCCAGCATGATAATTATTCTAAACATGCAGCCAGAGGCACAACAGAATAGTTTAAGTCATACATGTCAAAGCGGTCAAAGTAAATTTAATTGAGAATATGGCACCTAATTACAGCTGTAATTGTAGAGAAAGGTGGCTCAAAAGTATTAAACCTGAGGGGGCTGAACAGAAATGCATACCATACCTCTCAGATTTTATTTTGTAAGAAGCTTGAATGTTCTGCTGAGAACACTGATTTATAAAAGGTAGATACTTGACACTTCCCACATGTATGGATCAACTGAGAAGTTTGCGACAGAAAAGATAATCGCTTTTAATAGATATACCATGTTGTTGTATTTATTTCCCTTCAGCAGACCCTGACATGCAAAAACAGAGTCCACTATGTGAGGATTTTTCTTTACAAACACTCCAAGCTGCTGCTGTACTTGGAGACTTTCTGCTGACTGGAAGTCTCTGAGCGGTTTGTTGTGTTATGCTTTTATCATGTAAAGTACTTTGAACTTCCTTTTCTTCTGAGATGCGCTATGCAAATAAACATAAGTCAGCTAAAAGTCTCCACTGTGCCTTGAACACACCAGGTGTAAACATCTGTCAATTGTCAGCCTGACTTCAGGTATTGTTTAGACTATCTGACATCAAATTCAGCTTAGACATTTTTTGTCAGCAAGTCTCTATTATGCAACAAAGTTTAGCTCTTTGTTTATCATATATGCTGTAGTTTGGGATCATGGCAGAGTGATAGAGGAGTGGGGCTAACATTTACCTCAGCAGAACCAGGTTGCTGTAGAACCCTCTCGTCTTTGCTGCCGCCTCTCGGGGTCGTGGCTGCAGCAGCACCAGATGAGCTGCTGTGACCGGCGGCCTGTCTGGAGATCTGCTGCTGTCGTTCAGGACTCTTCCTGGTTGGAGAGGTCAGGCTGGTTGAAGTGGGAACTTGGGCACATTTATAAGGCGGAGTGCTTGGCGGGGTGGATTCAGTCTCTGGCTGAGTTCTGGACTGGGCTGTAGCAGAACTGTCTGATGGCTTAGTGGTGGTGCTGGTGAACTGTGATGGCGGCAGGCTGGTTGGTGGGCTGGAAGTGGTTCGATCATGTGAGCTGGTGATAGCAGTAGCAGAAGTAACGCTTGGTGGTGGAGAACTTATTGCTCCCTCTCCTTCCTCAGACGCAGTGTGGGCCGGTGGAGCTGGTGGACGGGACGATTCTGGAACGTGTGAGACCTGCGGTTGGACAGAGGACACCAGCGTGGGGGGCCCAGAGGACTGGGGCTGAGACTGAACGGAGACCTGCTGGGCTGACTCGGCCAGAGCTAGGGCCAACATGCGGGCAGCGTTTTTAGGGGGTGGAGGGGGAGGTGGGGCAGTAGAGCTGAGGGAACGAGGGGGGAGGTCCTTTGAAGAGTCTGGAGTGAGGACTCCTACCAGGAAGACAAGAACAGAAGGGATGTGCAGCTGAATCATCAAGAAGCAACAGAGCAGAGTGTGAAGGTGACAGCAGGGAGGAAGGTTCAAGACAAGGAGGTGGGGGATGTTGAGCATGGGGCTTTGGTAAGGTAGCGAGAGATTCAGGTTAAACCACTAAAAACACTAATACTGTGTTCAGACCGAACGCATTCTGCCTGTCAAAAACGCGCCCAACACCTCAAGTTGGTTGCTTGATATGGAGTCTCAAAATGGCTCTGGAACCAAAGCTGGGGAGGGGGGCTCTAGACTTTTAACTTTTTTTTCCCTCTCCCGGTCTCTTTGTACAATGGCGGATGAAATATTGAGAGTGTCTTGGGTTTATTTACAGAAAGTAGGAGAATGCTGTCGTCGGCCGCCTCTGCGCCGTGTTTAATTTCACCTGATAATTCAAAGGTGTTGAGAGTTTCACGACCTATCTGTGCGCTGGTCGCTTTCAGCACTACTTTTGTCTCACCCAAGCTCAGTTTGACGATCTGCTGACCTGCATTATTGCCTACATCTCCTGGCAGGACACTAACTACAGGCCACCATGTCTTATTGCATCCAGCTGCAAAAGTTCAGATCTTGTAACTCCAGCATTGGATACACGTCAAACACTCAAAACGCTTCAAACGCGCAGCACCAGATGAGACTTCTCAACGCACCTTAGACAAGCGTCCAATTGGGCTCAAATTGCGTTTGGTCTGAACACATCATGAAACGGTAAAAAGAGAAGCACGCATCAGACTACAGAGATCCTTTTTCTTCTTCTTACCTTGATGCTCCTGGCTGGTGGTTACCGGTTCCTGCTCCACTGCTTCCTCTCCTACAAGGTCCTTACTGTCCAACGAGTCAAAGGTCGCCAGCTTAAAGTGCAGCTCCTTCTGGAAAGCTTCAGTGAGTGATGACTCGGCCCCCCTAAGCAGCACACTGCCCATCAGGGGAGGAGACTCCTTGGGCATTGGAGGAGGAGATAAATGTTGCTTAGAGATGGGCTGTCCAGCTCCGTTTCTGTCAGGAATCTCTGGGGAGAAAAGCTCTAACGTAGCAAATGGAGTCAAACTGGTGGCTTTCCCACATTTAATAGGTGACACAGCCTGCATGGGCTTATCAGTGTAGGAGTAAGATGTGGTCAGCTTCTTGCTTTCTGCCTTCTCTGCAGCAGCCATGCTGCAGTCTGCAGACAACAGCGGGGAGGTCACGCTGCCTGGGAAGGAGGCGGTGATGAGGTCGGAGGCGTTGCTCTTGGGGCTCCTCTTTAACGTGGAGCTTTCGGCGCCAGTTGAGGAGTCATCCAAGGGGAAGGCAAAGGTGGTGTCTGGCACGCTGCACTGAAAAGACATGGGGTCGAAGTCTAACGAGGCCATGCCGATGTCCGGTGGGCTCAGGTCCACGTCTTCGCCCGCCGAGCGGGGCGGCGAGATCAGGGCGGGGACGCAGATGGGCCCTTCGTCTCCGTCGCTGTCCTCCGTGGCGTCGAGGTTGTCGTAGGAGTTGCATTGCTGTCGGCTGTCCAGCAGTTCTCCGTTGAAGGAGGCCGACAGAGCGTCGCTGCTGGAGCGAGGACGGCGAGGACGGTACACCTTTGACTCCCCTAGAGGAGGACAAGAAGCTACAGTGAGATCACAGTAGAGATGTCAGTGTTTCAGTGTCTCGCGATTTGATTCCGATTTTTAGGGTCATAATTTTTGGATTCAGAAACAATCCAGAAATCCTGCTTGAATTATGAACGAACAAGGACAAATAGAAAATGAATTTAAAACAAGTCTGTAAGGTTCCATACTGTATCAAATGTCATCAATTTATATTTGAACTAAAATACGTTTGTGCACAAAATCCTGTAATTTAAGTAACCAGCATTGTGTTAGCTTAGCTCCCAAAAATATATCAAAGAATTATTCAAACTATAAAAATTGTGCAGACTGAAATTGAGTTTTGAGCATTTTGACTCAGAATTCCCACGATGAGGAATTGTAATTTTTTTTCTGCATCTCTAGACAAACACAAGGATTTTGAGTCAAAATGCACCAGAGGGCCTATAAATAATTACCTTCAACATTGTGCAGTGAACTCAGTGACTCCTCGCTTTTAGCTGACCTTAACGTGGCCGTGTCGCCTCGGCCTCCTGAAACGTCACACAGTGTTTCTAAATGCACAGTTCTGGGTTCCTGCAGGCAGTCGCCGTTTGGTTAAAGCGCTACAGACTCACCAGGGAGAGCCATGGCTTTCAACTCACTGGGTTCACTGGGGTTGCGTTGCAGCTTACGCTTGGACAGAGAAGACGATTTGCCGAGGTTGAAGAAAGAGCGCCAGCTTCCCACAGGAGACTTTTTGGATTTGATAGGGGGTCTTTTCCTGTAGAGCATTACCAAACATTACGATAGTGCATACAGATTTTTAAAGTATCCATTCTGAGCTATGTGGGATGTGGGAGTTAAATATTCACAAAGCTTCCAGCAGAGGGAGACAGAGTACAGGTTTTTATCACTTTATTCCAAATTGTGACTGTTTCATGAAGCACTGACATGACAAACCTCTCAGTGGGAAACTCGATGACTGTGTGGAACTTCCCCTGCAGGGCGGCTGGACCCTCGCCCACCTCGATGTACTTGCTGTCTTCAGTCACCGGAGAGTTGATCTGCGCCTGAGTCCTGGCCTGGGCCTCCTCCAGGCTCAGAAGTTTGGTGGAAGGTGATGAAACCAGCAGGGATTTAGGTCGAGATAGAGAGTTGTGTCCTGGTGACGTAGTTACAGGAAATGAATGGCGGTAATGTAGACGTGGAGCCTGCAGCACGTGCAGCAGTGAGATGTTTGTGTGTACCTGTGCCCTCTCTGATCAGGGAGCTGAGTTTGGTGCTGAAGAGCACATCAACGTGGTTGAGGATGAACTCCACTACTACAGACTGAATTCGTACTTCCATGAAGGCTGCTGTGCCGCTGAAGCAGGCAGATTCAATCTGCTTTGACCTGAATCGACAGAGTACAGAATAGGCTTGTTTTAATAAAGAACTACAGAAATAGAAGCCTGAGCACTTCCTTTCAAAAGCATTCACTTGTTCTGCGTATTGTGACACAAGGACATAACGCAGGCTGTTTATTGTTGCTATGTGTTCATCCAGGAGTAGTTTTTCACTATCCACACATTAATAAATAATTACTGCATTCTGTATTAAAATAATTAAATGTTTTAACCTCCCTCCAACTAATTAAACCTGATGCAGTGTTGTCATCTCGTTTGGATTGATTATTGTTAGCTGAAACTCTTGGCTGACTCTGCAAATATGTTACATGGTACACAATCAAAAGAGATTGTGTTGTTGATGCTGCAACATTTAATTAAAGATCTGCAACATAAAACAGCTCAGTTTAGTGGTACAGTTGCTACAGTCTATCTACATGTATCACAATGGAAAAGAAAATCAACCGATGGTTAAATATAGCACACATCCCCTCTGTTTTATAGAATATGCAGCCAACAGATTCCTGAATAAACACTGTTACTAAATATCCTCAAAACGAAACAATTTGGTGACTTTAAAACTGAAGAACAACTGAACCCCCCCCCCCCCCCCCCAAAAAAAAAAAAAAAAAAAAACTTTACACTGTCATGTATTTAGCACAACATTAAAAACCCTGAGGAAGGTAGTGAACATGATGCCCCTTACCGTAGCAGGTTGGGCGCCCAGACAATGGCCAGGTTCTTTGTGTGCATGTTGGTGATGTAGCTGAACGCTGCCAGGCGGGACAGGTGTCTCATGAGGAACTCCAGGGTCCTGGAAATCCAATAATAATGGCCAGAGAGTCAGCTGGGAATGTTAAAACTAATGATCCATGCAGTCATTTCTTAACCACTGTACCTACTAGATTTAGGGATTAGTAAGTCCCTGAATCTAAGGACTTACTAGATTTAGGGACAGCAAACATGAACAAGTTCAATGTAGCTTTAACAATGCTTTTTCTTAAGCTGCCAACAGATGGCAGTATGCTGCCACACTGACCTGTAATGAGGCGGAGGAAGCTGCTGAATGACATCATGAATTTTGATGAGTCGCTCTTCATCCGTTGCTGCTGATACAGCCTCCTTCACAATGAAACCAAGGCCAGAGATGAATGGCAGGAGGGGACAATATTAAACACATTGTTACTCTTTGCTGCTATAAAAGCCCCTGAGTGGAGTTAGCAACCACAGAAGCCCCCATCGCCCCCTGTGCAGCCATGGCAACCAGAAAACATTTACCTCGGCCTCAGGGACGGCTCTGTTGTGCTTGGAGGAGGTTTTTATTCCAAGTCACAAAGTGTGGCTTGCAGCATTTCTAACGACAGGGCGTGTCAGGTAAAATGTTAATATTTTGGGGTTTTCTGTGGCTTAAAATGTCATCACTTATGAAGAATTTCACAGCTTTTTTTAAAAACAAAAATTACAAACAATTGTACAGCAAGAAGAGTTACAGCTAGTCTGACAAGAGGGAGGGAAGGCCAAAGACAGTCCTGTTACACCCTGGAGGAAGAAAACTTTGCACCAAGTGACAATAACTTTCTAAGCACACATAAGGAGAAGTGTTTTGCTTACAGAGAATTTCTCATAGAGCTGGTAGGTGAGCAGCGGGTTGGGCAGCTCTCTGAAGTACAGCTTGCACAGCGAGCCGACGCAGTGGATGTCCTGGATGTAAACATCTTTGGTCAGGTCAGGTATCTGCTCCGAGTCAAACTCATGCCTGATGACAGAGACAGAAAGAACAAAGCACCAGTCAACACGCTAATACGACAGAAAAATTAATCTGTGAATCATTTATGAATCTGGGAGGATCTGTGGAAGATAAAAACTGCAACACACTTTCCATTCCAGGATTTCATGCTTTGCCAAACTTAAATTTAAAAAAATATTCTGGATGTTTGAGAGCAAAGAAATGTATCTAGTTGTTCTACAGATCCTGAAACAACACGATACAAAGTTCACCTTCCAATCCAGGAATGTGATAAAAAAAGAACTGTTTATTAATGTAGTTCATTCTTTGGCTAAATTAGCTCTGCTTAAATATCTACTTAGATTTGTTAGATACAGCTCCTTAAAGCACAGTTTGTACATGTTTGATATTTTTATTAGTTTTAAAACTGGGTTTCTGGGTTAAGAACCATACTGCGATTTATAAAGCTCTACATCCATAAAAGCAATGAAAGCCCTGAGCATTGATGTTTATTATGGGTTTTTCACTTAGTAACTCTGTGTTATTTTAGAATACGATTTTCTGCTTAAAAATGTTATTTAATTTCAATCATTTTTAAATAAATATGATTAAATCCTAAAGCATAGAGAAAAAAAACTAATTCCGGGGAGGAAAAACGGTGTCCTAAAACAAATAGATTTGATAAACTGACCAATAAATTTGATGAAAATTCAGATTAAGCCTCAACGATTCAGACAAAACATGTAGGAATGTTTTAATCAGACTCGGAAAATGACGACAACGACTTGCAGACCTTTCTGCGTAGAAAACCTGTGAATAATTACTTGTCTCTTATGGATGCCATTTTATGGCTTCAGGAAATGAAAAAGAGACAATGAATTAAAACAAAAACACCACAAGTATTTCCTCAAAATGAACAAAATCAAAGGAGATCCGCTCATGCTTTCAGCGGTCCAATAATAAACATCAGAAATGAAAATCTAAACAAGAGCACAGAATATGCAAACTTGCCACTGTTCAGACACGTTTACAGTCCAATCGCTACTCTTGAGTCGACGCCAATAAGAAGGAAACACCAAGGAATGAACCAGCACAAAGTGAGTTTACTGAAAGCTGGCAGCTGGACCATCAAACTTAAAGCAGGAATCTTTTCTGCACGGTAGCACACAGAGCTTTGCTCCTGGAAACTTTATGACATAAAACTCTGCCTCCTATCAGCATGACAGATTTTACATTGCCATCTATGTAGCAATTAGAAAGTCACAACTTCTCTGGTGCAGCCTGGAGGTCTTAGCATCGCTTTCTGAGCTCAAACTCCGTTCAGCAGGAAATGTCTCCTTACCGCAATTTCTGGATATTTGAAGCAATCCCAGAGAGGCGGTAAATGCCGTCCACCACGCCGTGCTTCTCGATGAACTCTGTACAGCTCTTGAGGACTTGGGGCACTGCCAACACAGAACAGAAGACCAGCATGTCATCCATTTTCAATCAGTTTTGTCTGATTTGAGCACTACAGTTCCATGAACAGAGAGCCCTGCAGTTGAAGGTTGAGTAGGGAATCAACAGGCTGGTGGAAAACGTCTGCAGGCTCTTAACGTAACGCAGTTTGAAAAGAAAAGGGGAGACTACTTTTTAAATAAAAAATATCCTCATGTAATGTAATGTTGCATGTTTCCATGAGACAATTCGACACACACAGAGCGTTAAAGCGCCTGGTGTGTGACTGCATACCGGGAACGAAAAAAAAACCTTTAACAAAGTTCCTCCGTTCTGCTTCAGCTACTGTGAATCACACAGACATGTTAGTTTTCTACATGTGCTCACTGTTTATAGAAGACATAAAGTAAGAGTGTGTGTGTGTGCAGCAGAGTTTCCAGACCTCCCACCAACACACACCAGTCAGAGGAGGACAGAATGAGATGTTGAGGGGAGCAGCTGTTCTGACTAACTCCACACAGCCGCAGAGCAAACACGAAACCAGGAAGAGTTTCTCCAGAGGATGGACGGACTCAGCTCATTTACCCAAAGACGACAACAACAACAAACTAAAGAAAATCGGCTCTGAGGTGTTTGGCAGTAGAGCAGCAGAAGCAGGTTCTTCTGGGTGCAGTGGGTTGTTGGGAAGGGTTCTGGTGAATCAGACTTGTTTTTGGAATTTGGGTCGTTTGACAAACACTTTAGACTCCTGTTGTGCTCTTTGGGCTGCGTTTCTCCTGCACAGCTTTCACAGCAGGTTAAGGTGCAACGTGGGGCGTAAATGCATTAAAAGATGCAAAACAAATAATTAAATTCCTTTTTTTAAACAAGAAAAAAATGTTACTGCCAAAATCGCAGCAACACAGCTTTCCTTTAATGAATGTTTGTGACTGTAGCAAATCACAAACATGCTGCTAAATAATTACTTCTAACATGTGAAAGCTCAGCTCTTTCTGCTGGACTTACAGTGTAATGCTGATCTGTTTGTGTTTCAGATTAACCAATTGATAATTTGACAGCAAAAGGTGCTTAATACGAGATGATTTAGTGGAAAGTGAACCAGATGAAGCAAAAACTATGCCAACTGATGAGTTTTTGGTAAAACATATTTACAAAGAAATATATATATTTTAATCTTACATGCAAAGTGTAAACAGTTTTGTACAGTTTTGGCTTAATTACTCCTTTGAGTGTGTTGTTTTTTCAGCAAATGGCATTTTTTGAGTCTGTAATCCAGCTAACGGTTAATCGATTACTAAATTAGTTGACGATTATTTTAATAGTCACAATTAATCTGATTAATCACTTCAGCCCTAATTTGGAAAGCCAAAACTAACTAAATTTAGGCTAAACTAAACCTAAACCAGGCTCTGATGGTGTGAGTAGAGTCTGGACTTCATTTTGCTCCTCGGCTCACCTGAGGAAAGCTCACACAGTCGGTGCCCAATGAATGTAAATATTGGTTCTCCTGCAGCAGAGAGAGACGGGGAAGCTGATGTGTACTTAGATGATGTGTATTATATTAACTGCAAGTAAACATCTCCATCCCCAGGGAGCATTTTGTGCAGTTAAGCCTCCCTTAACCCGAGCTCTTAGCTTAAAGCTGAACGGATTCTCTCTGCTGATTCACTCAGTGTCTCTGTGTTAACCAAAGCACAGAAATACTCGTTTGAATGCAAAAAACTGGAAGTGTTCAATTAAAAAAAGCATTACCATCATGTCCTGAGTTGAGGAGGTGCTCTCCCAGGTCACAGCCGAACACCCTTTCCCGGAGGATCCCTCGCTGCTTCAGCTTTTGCTTGGTGGGCCTGGACTTCATGAAGGAGCGCAAGAAGGTGATCAGTTTGCCGTGCTTCTTAGAAACTGAGACAGGAAGGAAGACAGAAAAAAGACGCGTTAGGTGATGAGAATGGTTGTTTACTGTGGGCTGTACACAGACTCTCACATTGATCCATGCAGGGGAGTGAAACCCCAAACTGGTCAAAGCTGCCCTATTGTGTGTTTGAGTTTCCATTCTCATGCTAAGTCGCTCTTTATGCGCGTGCGGTCTCGGATCCCGCCTCCCAGGCGACAACAAAGGAATCTTCCACGGAACACCTTCCTGAACACCAGATAGCCCATCGGAGGAACGTCACGAGCTCGTTCTTCGTCTCTGGAGAAATGTGGGAAAGGCTATCAAGTTCACCAAACAAACAAAAAAGCCGTCCGCTTCTCAAGACGGTTTCAAAGTCTTCCAGTTATCCACCAGTAAGAGGACAGCAGCAAACTCTGGTCCTGTTTGTTTGACCCCAGAACTACAGAATCGTTTTGGGCTCAGCGTTCTGCGCAGCATAACTTGCCACCGGCTCCGTTTCCGCTCTCTATCACAGCCACCGCTTCAGAGAGGACATTCATGTCTGATATCATCCCATCTCGTTATTCCATTATTCTGTTAAAGCATTACAACATCTGGAAGTTATTAATTTATATGTTCATTCTAAGTAACTCTGAAACTGCTGTATAAGTTTTGGCCACCATTTCCTGTCTTAATGGAAAAACTGCTGTGGTACCGAAAACCTGAAAAAAGGAATCTAATCACATAAAAGCCGACTATTGTGGGAGTTGCTCTTGTTCTCTGCTGCAAGGCGATGTGGCGCTTCGCTGAGTTCAGATAAACAGGACTTAGTGTAAGCAAAGTTTGTATTTGTTCTTCATCTCAGGCTGGAAGCTTTAAGTTAACGTAAGAACACAAAAGTGTTGTCTGAACTTTTTTAAGCTGGAGTCTGAAAACCTGATAGCTCAACTTTCCTACAGAAAACAACAGCGTGTGGAAACTGCTAATGAGGTTATTGCTAGTTTGAGGATTAGCGAGGTGTACGTGGAAACCACAAAGAGAACAAGGAGCTGTTTACTCAGGCAGCCACAACAATTAGCTGAAACCTGATAAGTTACATTCGAAGCATGTTTCTTCACCGTCTGCAGACTAAACTTCTCTTGTTTCAGGTCAGTTAGGATTCTATTCACTAAATACCACAACATTTGACCCAAGTCTTGTAGACTGAAAGGCTATGCTAATGAATAGTAAGGAAATTCTGAATTAAAAAAAACAAACAAAAAAAAAAAAACTCAGTTTCTTTGTTCTCCTATTTAGCAAATGGAAATGTTGGTAATCCTAATAGAACTGAAATGACATTAGTTTAGTCTTCTATGTCAATGTGAAAAAAACAAAAAAACAAAATAGAGTTTTGATCCTTTTCATATGGCAAACTAAGGATAATTTAATATAGGAACTCAAATCATTTTCTTTCTCCATTTTGAAACGTTTGTCAAATTCTTTAACTGCAGAGATTTCTGGTTCAGTAAATCTGAGCTTTTTCCTTTTCAACATGTTAAAAAGGATGTAAAAGAATACATATATACGGTAGTAGTGGTTTTACTTTTAGATACTTGTTCTATTCAATGATTTTCCTGGATCTGTGGATATTTAGTGATTTGGAGAGAAAAACATCTGCAAACTATGGCCTGGTTTTTCTGAAACTATTGTATTATTTATACACATTTTATTGGCAAGTCCTTCAATTTTGAATTTATCAAAATCAGAAACAAACATTTTATGTTCATACACAATACTGAGAGAGACACTGGAAACGGCTAGAATCAGGATCAGAAGTTCTGAGCTTTATAAAATCAGTTATGTGTCTATAAATTTGGGGAAAAAACTGCAGTCAAGACTGTGATTAAAAATAACAGCCCACAGCCTTGATAAGAAAATGCCCAATTACTATAATAAAAACATTTTTAAACATAAAATTCATGAAACGATTGCAAAATCTTCACAGTTATTGAATATTTGAAATTACTAAAGTAAATACTGTTGACTTTATAATTCTTTCCCTCCTCCCAGTGAGAAAAGTCACATCTGAAAACTCCTCTAGACTCCTGATTGTGTTGCAAAGCAGCAGAGTCAGCTCCTACTCTTCAGCCAGCCTCTGCAGAGTCATGCACACACACACACACACACGCACGCACACACACATACACACACGCACGCACACACACATACACACAAAAAACAATATCTCCCACATCAGGGAAGCGTGGAGCTCCAAGTTTCCCCCCTGGAAGAAATTCCTTCTGTGCTACTGGATGAACCGGGAACTGCTGATGCAGCTAACTCTACTCACTGTCGAGGCATCAAAAAAGGCTTTCAGTGTCACTGCCACATATGGCAGGAGGAGAAGCTGATGGTGCAACGGTACAGGCTCACGCTGACATGTCACTGACTGAGAGGACAACACGGAGATGAGTTCAGTGACAGACATGCCACAGAAGCTGGACTGAGACTCCCATCTGCTTGTTGTCACAGAGGATGACAGCCATAAAGGTCCAAGACAGCAGCAGGGTGAAAGGCTGGGAGAAACAATTAATTACAGCATGCACAGTGTTCGTACACAGAGGATTTCTGCTGGGTTGAGTGTATACACAAAGAGAAGATTCTGGAGCAAAGAGTTGAAAGGAAACTTTCAACTCTAAAAATAAAAACGAAAGTTTCAACCGATTTCTAAAACCTCCTGGCAGTCCAGTGACCGACTTTTGGACTTTTAAGAGTTAGAAGACTCCCAACAATCCAAATCTACTCTGAATAATACAGCATTCTTTTTCTCCTGCTAATACGGGTTTATTACAAACCGGTGGGACAGAGTGGTTATTGTTTGCAAACATCATAAAATCACTTTGGCAATGTGAGACTCCAGAAGGTACCGGGGGGACTCGCTTATTTACAGAAAGAGTCATGGAAGCCAGCAGCCTGAACCGCTTTCTTCCCTAAACCGAGGCAGGACAAAGCCAAACACAAGGCGCTGATTATAAAACCTGAAGAAGTTGAGCAGATTACACACGAAGCTCTTAGCTGACTGCATGTTGAATCAGCATTTACAATGAATCACCAGTATCTCTTAAGAAACCAGACTTAATGACAACAATATTCTTTCCTAACCTAATTTCTCTACGTCATACGACCTGGAAGTCTGCAGCAGTCAGACTAAAGGACAACTCAACAGCTGTGAAACAGAGACAGGACCAAAGCAAGCAGAGTCTGAGTAGAGGTCAGGGCCGGTCCAAAGCTTTTTGGGGCCCCAAGCAGATTTTAATTTAGGGGTCCCTCCTACCAGCATGTCGACACCAGATGTTGCTAAGATGAACGTTTATCTATCTGTGTAGCATTCCAACTATCGCTAGCGTCATTTGTAATTAGCTTATCATTACCAGTGTTATTATGGCTATTGATGTTAACCATTCAAGAGTAGCAAACTAAAATATTTGGACTTTGAAATGCAGAGCAGTATTTAGGTGTGTCACATTATTTTAACTGGTTGAAAATAACACCAGCTGATAAACACAGTTTGTTATCTTATAACTTCCCAACAGCAGGAAAATCTTAACCTATTATTCATGTAACAACTATAAAAATAATATGGAAGTAATTTTTCATGTTCATTTAGTTTGTATTTTATTATTATTATTATTCTATGAATATGTACATGTATATTTTTTTCATGCAAGCTTGGTGCTCTTGGGAGCCCCTTAGAGGTGTACAGGTCCTAAGAGGCCATTCAACTCTCATATGGCTTGGGCCGGCTCGGCGAGAAACACACCAGTGAAATGGCCAGAGCCTGGAATAGGACAAAGTTACTTCTGATCAGGAAGTGAATGAGAAAATGTTAACTAACATGCTTCTTCATATTTGGTTTGATTCAAAACTACTTTTAAAGAAGCTGCAGCAATTTTTTTTTCTCTTATTGGTACATTGGTACTTCAGGCTGGAATATCTGATGCGCTGACAGCAAGTCTGTCGAGTCTTCCAGTACATCCAAGACTGCCGAACAGGAAATTTAGACTCTTCTCACTGTTGCCTCTAGGAAATACCAGAAAGCGGAAGTCTACTTTATATGGTTTCTGGCAGCATAAGCATAACTTCAGCAGAAAAATTAAAAATGTTTATTTCCCCAAACAGTCGTGGAAGACTTAGTCAAAGTTTGCTTTTTTTATTTTTTAGTAAAGCCATACAACAAAACTTCTAGAAAATTACAAAACAGTATATCTCTGTGCAAAACTAATGTTTATTGACAGAATTAACAGCAAGCCATGCAGTGTTTAAACTTTACAGCTGCTGACAGGGTGACATCCGCACACTGCTACGTGTGTAAATAGCAGTGTCTTACTAATAAAACGGCAGTCATGACTGTCAGTGACCTCTGTTTAGACAGACACTCAAAGTGATGACGAGGACAGCTAAATGTCTGAAGCTTTCATCTCCCTGTGGATAGATGACACCAGAAAGAGGCAACTGTTTCCAGAGATGCGGCCTGTCGGTGCTCCATATGTTAACGCTAACCCTCCATAGTAGAGGAGAACAAAAATAACTGGGCAAGAAACACAGAAAACAGGAGGCTATAGGGAATATCAGCACAATCAAATGCAAAACAAAGGCTGCCCTGTTATCTCTTGTAATTTTATTACTGTGGCTAAACATAAATGGAAACCATCTCCTTACTTAGAGAGGCCACAGAGCTGGCACTGAGGCTTCAAACGATAAATTTTATTAAGGTGGAAGAGATATTTAAATTGCAAACTATTTCCTGCATGTACCTTACAAGGTGCTGTCTGACTATTCAAATTTTAGCGACAAGGGCTGTGTGCTTTGCGTCGGTACTTATCTCTGGTTTTATTACACCCTACTAAACTAAGAACAAAAGCTTATTCAGGAAAAGTGAGTCAAGCAGTATCTTAAATGTCATTTTGAAGGACTGACGATGACCGATACGAGATACCAATTAATTATATTTTACTAATTCAATGAAATAACCTGAACAGGTTTTGGTAGTAAGGACGTTCTTTAAACAAGGAATCCTTTCGGAAAATAGCGCAAGATGTTTACAAAAATTTATCCACAAAGTTCCATTGAAAAAAATATATATCCTAACTTGTCAGAATCCAAACGCTGTTTCCTACCTCTTCTCCATACCGTGGGGCTTTAATTTACGAAAGCAGCTCAAGTCCAAAGCACAACTCGCTTTTGTTCCGCTAAATCTGCGCCAGAATAAAATCCCAGTTGGACCTCCTCAGAGAAGCGCGAGCTGCCACAATGCAGGGTAACAACGGTTTAAAGGTCGGACACAGCGCGCGCCGCAGACTCGTTCACTCCCTGACTTCAAGAAGCTTCAAGCATGCTGCGTTCAAGGGAACCCGGAAATACTAAACGTTCAAACGGTTCACCACGTACGAGAAAATGTTGCTTTAACTGGCGTTTAAACTAAGCTTATATAAAGTAACACGAAGAAAAACATGAACGTAAAAACACGTTTTATTTACAACTTAAGAGTACCTAAAATCAACGACTGTATTTTTAAAGGAGATTTTCTCATTTAGCACAATCGATTGTGAACCAGACAGACCTCGGCTTTATTTTTGCAACAACGTTCCTCGATGCTCTATTTGTTCACTTTCTCGCCTCTGAATTCACTTCCAGCAAATATTTACAAGTGCAATTGAAGGCATCATTGAACTTAATGAGAAATGTCACTGTAAATACCTCCCCCAGTGTATGCACTGTTGTGCTCTGCGGTTTACGTGTAATTAAAAACATTTGCGACAACATTTAAGGTGTTATTTGTTTCAAATAAAACGCCTACCATCAGTAGGGTAGGTTCCTGAGAATTGTGGTTAATTCTTTATTGAGTGGGTGTAGTTTCACTCCCGTGGCCTGACATTAACTCTCAGTGGCTGCTAGGAGAAGCCAAACAGCACAACCATAAAGAGTGTGGTTAAAAGTAAAGTTCTTTAGTCCTGGCTTTAAAAAGTCACTAATAGCCATAGACCAGTAAAAGATTTTTTACAGTACAATGACCTTGAGTAAAAACAATATTTCTTAATGGTATCACAGTGTTTCCACCAACATTTTGAAACAAAAGTGTAACATGATCTAATCACTATACCCAAATCAGAAAAGCAACAGTATTTTGACTTGTAAAAATAATTTAACAGTGACTTAAGTCAGTAAGTCAGTTTTTCCTTACTGACTTAAGGAAAAACGTAGAAAGAACAGCTTATATACTAATTGCTGACAAGAGAAATATTTTAAAAATAGTCAAAGAAGAGTGTATTAGCCTTTCTTCAGCCAGATGACAGGAAATGTGCAACAACAGTTAGGGGACAAGCAGAGCAGCATCTATTCTCCAAACAGCAGGAAAAAAGATGAGATGTTTCTCTGGGATCCCATTAAAATAACTTTGAACAATAAAAACCGTAAAGTGGAAAACCACCAGAGCACCTTTCAACCTGTAAATTTTTGATAAACCTTCATACTGGCTACCAACCCATCTGTGGTTTTGATTTGAAAACTGGACCCAAACACAAGAATGTGACTCTTCCTCAATGGTCTGAGAATCTCTTTAAGAGTTTGTCTCTTTTTGACTTGCCTCATTTGTCTCATGACTTCTTCAGATTTACCTTTATATTGTCTTTAAATAATTAACCAGTGGCCTTGTTAGCAGTTAAAGAAGAAACGTATGAATACCTCAGCAGTAAGTAGCAACTGCAGTACAATAAAAGTATATATTATCATAAGAGAGCTGCAGACTGAATCTAATACTTAATGTGTCCTACCTGTCCTAATATTTTCTTTAACACCTCAAGTGATGTGTGCTAAGTGCAGTAACCTGCGTATAGCTAATGTATTGAAGTCCAGGGAAAAGACAGGAAACATGGTTTCAGTTTGATGCGGCAGAGGCAAAGCTGTCAAAAACATAAACATGAATTCCTACCTGCTGGATTCATAGCAGCATGTTTTACAACTGCAGGGGAACCGTGAGAATGTTGTTTATATAACGAGCAGCAGAGCATGTAAAGGCTCAGGGTCACTCTAGTGTAATGTAGTCAGGATACAAATTAAGAACAGATTCCTTCAGCGCTAAAGTTTTACATTTTAAAACGTAAAACTCACCTAATAAGGTCCTAAAATGTGAGTCAGGACAAAGTGAAATGAACGAAACCACGCAGCGTATTATGACGTGTCAACACTTTATGACCTGATATATAAAACCTTAAAACTGACGCATGCTTTGCTTTCTTTTTATATATGACTGCAGTTATTGAAATGATTCATCTACCTTAACACCTACTGAAACAAGCAATAGTTAAACAGTTCATAACGCCTGACTTGTTAGGAGAGTGCCTTACAAAAGTATTCATACCGAGGCCTGTCACAATAATCAACAAATCATTTAATCAAATGATAAATTAAAACAAACTCAATAATTTCATTTGGCATGATTTATCGTTTCTCTCCGTTTCTACCAAAACTGGATGACAAAAGTCTTCAGTTTGGTGATTTGGTCTCAACTAGCCCTTATTTTGAAGGACAGTTTTGTTTACAAAGACTTTAAAGTTCATTTTAGTTGTCGTTTTATTGATTTTGGATATTTAAAATGTCTTCCAGTTCCAGTGTTAAATGTTCATTAGAATTTAACGTTTACAGATCTTTGAGAATGTGCTCTTGAATTATTATTTTGCCATTACAATTATATTACTTAAAAATGATCTCAAAACAACAATATTATCTTTTATCGCAATAACTTCTGGATCAATTTATCGTCCAGCAAAATTTGTTATCGTGACAGCCCTAAACCCCACAATCATATTTTGTTTTGTTTTTTCTTTACATTTTGTCACAGATCAAATTAAGCTGGTGATAATGAGGGAATCTGTTTGCACATGAATGATTGAGTTAAATCTTCTCCATGCATCATAATTCTTCACAATAACACAGAACAAAGCAGGACAGGAT